>NC_134576.1:310666-621333 GCF_050947875.1 Dermacentor variabilis
TGCTCTTGGCTGCTCGGGCGTGTGGTTTTCTGTGAGAGCACATCCTTAGAAGGCGCATGCTGCTTTTGTTCCATGAGCACGTGGATTTCTGCCAAAGGACGTGCTAAGCACGTCCATGCTGCTCTTGGCAGCGCGCAAACGTTTTTTTCTACCAAATCATGTCCTAAGCACGCACATGCTGCTCTTGGCAGCGCGTGCACGTGCTTTTCTGCGAAACTACGTGCTAAGCACGCGCAAGCTGCTATTGTCAGCGCGCGCATGAGGTTTTCTGTCAAACCACTTGTTAAGCATGCACATCAAGAATTTAGTAGCACGCGCTCGCGGTTTTTTCCCAAACCACATGCTAAGCATGCAAAGGCAGCTTAGCGCGCGCACTTTCTTTTCTTTCAAACCATGTGCTAAGCACGCACATTCAGCTCTTGGCAATGCGCGCACGCAGTGTTCTGCCCAACCAGGTGCTAAGCACGCACATACAACTCTTGGCAACTCGCGCACGTGTATTTCAGCCAAACCACGTGCTAAGCATGCCTATGCTGCTCTTGGAAGCGCGAGCTCGCACTTTTCTGCCAAACCACGTGCGTAGCATGCACAAGCAGTTTAGCGCGCGCACTTTGTTTTCTGCCAAACCATGTGCTAAGCATGCACATGCAGCTCTTCGTAATGCGCGCACGTAGGTTTCTGCCAAACAACGTGCTAAACACGCACATGCTGCTCGTGGTAATGCACGCACATACTTTTGTGCCAAAGAACGTGCTATGCACGCACGTGAAGCTTTTGGCAGCGCGTGCACGTGGCCTTTCTGCCAAAACCATGTGCTAAACAAGCGCATGCTGCTTTTGGCTGTGCACGTGGTTCTCTACCAAGGCTAAGTGCTAAATATTGTGCTGTGAATCTGTCATGATAAAATGTCGAAGCCTTTTAGTAGTTGTTATATATAGGCCCCCTTCTGAAGCTGTGTCTGATTTCCCTAATTTCATGGATAAAATGCTAGAGTACTTCGAACAGAATGGCGCACGCGTTTTTGTTACAGGAGATTTCAACATAGATATGCTATCACTAAGCAACAACAAACAAATTTTTCTTGACAGAATGCTGTCTTTTGTCTATGAAAACACAATTCATTTACCTACAAGGATAACACAATTGACTGGATTTATGTTTCACTGACTACAAAAACGAAATACGCACAGGGATTCTAACACCTGGAGTCAGGGATCACGTGCCGATTTTTGGAATTTTGCCGTGGTGCGTAGAAGAACGAAATGCAGCAAATCCTACGCAGCGTAAAAAAATTAACCAAGAAAAAATTAAGCATTTTCAGAATGTTTTCGCTGACACTGATTATAGCTGAATTTTCCTTAATACTCTCACCCTGTGACTGCCTACGACATATTCATAACAATGTAACAGACCTTTATAATTGAGCTTTTCCGATTGTGGTGCATGAGGTAAACAAGAGGGCGAGAAAACCATAGATAGACGCTTGACTTTTGATAAGGATGAAAGCAAGAGATAAGCTATTTACTGAATTCAGAATTGAATTTAAGCAGGTCAGAAATGAGATACGATTGCTAGATGCGAATTAGCTACTACAAAAAAAGTTTGCAAACATACTCAATGATCAGAAAGCCATTTGGAACGCTGTGAACGATAGTTTGCGAAGGAAAAACACGAAGGCTATCTCTCAGCTTCAAACAGAGGTTAGATCTTGTTCAGGTACTTCACTTGCCGATATGTTCAATGAGCATTTTTGAGTTCACGAACTTCTGATATTCCAAATTGTCTTTCCAAATCTCAATTAAATTCCAAAATTTAATATACAAATCGTATATTAAATTTCACGTCTAGGAATCTATTTTTTTAACTCCCAAAAATGAATAAGAAGTAGCCTCGGTGATGCAGAATTTAAGTAACAAATGTGCTTTGGGGTTGGACAATATAAAGGCAGAACCTCTAAAAGCAGTTTCAGAACACATAAGCGCACCATTTCCACATATTTTCAGCCTTATTTTGAGCTCTGGAACGTTCCCGGAGAAATTGAAAATTGCTGGAGTATTCGTTGTTCGCAAAGGTGGTAATAAAAATGACATGAATAACTAAAGGCCCATTTCTGTGTTGCTCATTTTTTTAAAATATTATAGAACGTGCGATGTCTGTACGAACTGCAACTTTTGGAGCTTAAAAAATTATAACCGAACGTCAGTACGGATTTCCGATGAACAAGTCTACTGAAAAGGCCTTATTATCTATTAAAGATCAAATTATTTAACATTTTGAGCAAGAAGATGACACATTTGCAATATTTCCCATATTAAGAAAGCTTCTGACTCGATCAATCATGACATTCTTTTGCAAAAGCTGAATGAATGTGGAATAAGAGGTACGCCCCTTGATTTAATAAGAAGTTACCTTAATAATCGGTATCAGTGCACAGATATGCAGCACTGGAAGTCACAAATGGACAAGATCAACTAGTGCGTCCCACAGAGTTCTATACTTGGGCCACTTCTGTTCTTATCTTATATAAATGACATCGTAAACGTACCTCTAACACCATATATTATATTATATGCCGATGACACTAACGTCTTTATTTCGGGTCAGAATATGTCTACTCTAGTACTTTGGCTTAGCAATTTGTCGTTATGGCTGAAAAGAAATAAGCTGGAATTAAACATTAAAAAAAACAAAGTACATCATTTTTAAACCTCGGAACCATTGTATTCTCCGCTTTAGGCAGCTCACATTCCAAGGAGTTTTGATTGAGCGCGTCCAGACTTAACAATTTCTAGGCGTTATCTTTCATGAAACATTGAGTTTGTCCAATCACACAGATAATCTTCGCACCCACATATCGTGATCAATTGGCATAATTGGCAAAATCAGATGTTTACAACCCCTCTGGGTGACAAAGCAGCTTTACTACACTTTTGTTTACCAGCGCATACTTTACTGCCTATTTATCCGGGGCACGAAAACAAAAACAAATGAAGATAGTATTCACAGGCTCCAAAAAGGAATCTTGCGTATAATGGAAAATGTTCCGCGCCGAGCGCCTTTGCTACACTTTTCCATAAACACAGCATAATAAAATTCTAAAATATATTTTATAAAAAACTAGCAAGAGTCATCTACAATCAAATTAATCGGACGCAGATATATTTCAGTGTACCTACTCTCGGAAAACACGCACGTATGATCTTCGGAAAACCACCTATTACAGTGAAAGGATTTGAACCAACTAGGCAAGCAAATAACGCACCTTATTCTTTCATTTTTAAACTCTAACATGAACGGCCATGAGCATAGTGAATGAAAGCCGATCAGTAGCTATTTTAAAAAAAAAGGATACATGCTTATGTAATTGCGCTTCAAACATGACATTTTCTTTCTCTTTCTCTTCCGTGTAGGACTTGCTTACATTGTATACTTTCTTCCAGAACTATATTGTGCCTCAAAAATTCAGCCATAAAAATATCTTGTCGATAAGCTGTTCATACCAATTATGTTCTAGTTCCCATATCGAAACCACGGCTTAGTTCTTTATTTTCTCCTCTGCATTTATGTATTCCATGATGTATTAGTGTTACATTATGTGGCTATATGTAGTATTATAAATATGTATTATGTATTACAGGCTGAGTGTATTGCAATAATGTTGTTGTTCTTTTCTTTTATGTTACTTTTTAACTACATTGATGCATTACAGAGTGACACGCTGAGTGTTGGGCAATATTCTTGTCTGGGCGGGATTGACGCATTGCCAGCCATTCAGTTGCCTTTTTGCCATCCCTTCTCGCTGTACCACTCGATATGTATGCTGAACTGATGATGAAATAAACCATTCATTCATTCATTCATTCAAGTAATCGCTCACGTGAATTTCTGTCAAACCACGTGCTAGGCACGCCCAGGCTGCTTTTGGCTCCGCGCGCACGTGGATTTTTGCCAAACGACGTGCTAAGCATGCCCATGCTGCCTTCGGCAGCGGGCGCGCGTAGTTTTCTGCCAAGCCACTTCGTAAGTAGGCGCATGCTGCTTTTGGCAGCGCGCGCACGTGGATTTCTTCCAAACCACGTGCTGAAAACGCGAATGCTGCCCTTGGCAGCGCGCGCACATCGTTTTCTGCCAAACCCTTTGGTAAGCAAGCACAAGCAGCTTAGCATGCGCACCTTGTTTTCTGCCAAACCATGTGCTAAGCAAGAACATATTGCTCGTGCCATTCGCGCACGTACCCAGCCAAAATGATGTGCTAAGCACGCGCATGCTGCTTTTGGCTGCACACGTGGTTTTCTACCAAGCCCAAGTGCTAAGCTTGCGCATGTTTCTCTTGGAAGCACGTGCGCGTGGTTTTCTGCATAAGGACGCGCATGCTGCCCTGGGCAGCGCGCACCCATGGTTTTTTGCTAAACCAGTTGGTAAGCACGCACATGCCGCACTCGGCTCCGCGCGCGCGCAATTTTCTGCCAACCCACGTGATAAGCACGCACATGCAGCTTTGGCCACGCGCGCACGTTGCCTTTCTGCAAAAGCCATGTGCTAAGCACGCGCATGCTGCTTTTCGCTGCATGCGTGGTTTTTATCAGCGCGTGCACGTGGAGTTCTGCAAAACCACGTCCTAAGCACGCCGTTGCTGCTATTCTCAGCGCGCGCACGTCGTTTTCTGCCAAACCACCTCGTGAGCCAGAACATGCAGCTTTTGTTAGCGCGCGCGCGTTGTTTTCTGCTAAACCACGTTCTAATCATGCACATGCAGCTTTTGGCAGCGCGCGTGCGTGGTTTTTGGCCAAGTCACTCGGTATGCATGCAAAAACAGCATAGCTAGCACTCGTTGTTTTCTGCCAAACCATTCGCTAAGCATGCGCATGCAGCTCTTGGCAATGTGCGCACGTAGTTTTCTGCCAAACCACTTGCACGCGTATGGTGCTCTTGGCAGCGCGCGCACGCGGTTTTCTGCCAAACTACGTGCTAATCATGCACATGCAGCTTTTGGCTGGACCCGTAGTTTTCTACCAAGCCGATTGACTAAGTACACGCATGCTGCTGTTCGCAGCGCGCTGACATGGATGTCTGCAAAACAACGTACTAAGACACGCATGCTGCTATTGTCAGCGCGCGCACCTGGTTTTCTGCCAAACGACTTGGTAAGCATGCACATGCAGGTTTTTGTGGCGCGCACACATTGTTTTCTCCCAAAACCAAGTGCTAAGCACGCAACTGCTGCTTTTTGCTGCACACGTGGTTTTCTACCAAGCCCAAGTTCTAAGTTAGCGCATGCTGCTAATGGCAGCGCGCGCACGTTGATTTCTGCCCAACCACGTGCTAAGAAAGCGCATGCTGCTATTTACCACGCGCACGTGGTTTTCTGCAAAACCACTTGGTAAGCATGCAGATTCAGCATTCGGCAGCGCGCGCATGTTCCCTTTCTGTCAAAACTATGTGCAAAGCACGCGCATGCAGCTTTTGGCAACGCGCGCACGTGGATTTCTCCCAAACCAAGTGCTAAGAACGCGCATGCTGCTATTGTCCGCGCACGCACGTGGTTTTCTGCCAAACCACTTGGTAAGAATGCACATGATGCTTTTGGTAGCGCGCGCACGTTGTTCTCTGCCAAACCACGTGCTAAGCATGCACATGTTGCTTTTGGCAGCCCGTGCACGTGGTTTTATGCCAAACCATTCGGTAAGCATGTACATGCAAGTTTTTGTAGCGCGTGCACTTTTTTTCTGAAAAACCACGTCTTAAGACGCGCTTGCTGCTATTCTCAATGCGCGCACGTGGTTTTCTGCCAAACCACTTGGTAAGCATGGGCATGCAGGTTTTCGTAGCGCGCGCACGTTGTTCTCTGCCAAACCACGTGCTAAGCACGTGCATGCTGCTATTGTCAGTGCGTTCGTGGTTTTGTGCCAAACAACGTGCTAAGCACGCGTATGCTGGTATGGTAAGCGCGCAAGTTGTCCCTGCCAAAACCATGTGCTAAGTACGCGCATGCTGCTTTTGGCTCCGCAAATGGTTTTCTACAAAGGCCCAAGTGCTAAGCATGCGCATGCTGCTTTTGGCAGCGCACGCACGTGGACTTCTGCCAAACCACGTCCTTCCTGTCTGTTAAGTAAGCCTACCTGTTAAGTAAACCCCTGTTCATCATCATCATCATCATCATCATCAGCCTGGTTATGCCCACTGCAGGGCAAAGGCCTCCCCATACTTCTCCAACAACCCCGCTCATGTACTAATTGTGGCCATGCCGTCCCTGCAAACTTCTTAACCTCGTCCGCCCACCTAACTTTCTGCCGCCCCCTGCTACGCTTCCCTTCCCTTGGGATCCAGTCCCTAACCCTTAATGACCATCGGTTATCTTCCCTCCTCATTACATGTTCTGCCCATGCCCATTTCTTTTTCTTGATTTCAACTAAGATGTCATTAACTCGCGTTTGTTCGCTCACCCAATCTGCTCTTTTCTTATCCCTTAACGTTACACCTATCATTCTTCTTTCCATAGCTCGTTGTGTCGTCCTCAATTTGAGTAGAACCCTTTTCGTAAGCCTCCAGGTTTCTGCCCTGTTACTTCCTGTTAAGTTAAACTACCTGTTAAGTAAGCCAAGCGCGCGCACGTGGAGTTCTGCCAAACCACGTTCTTCCTGCCTGTTAAGTAAGCCTACCTGTTAAGTAAACCCCTGTTACTTCCTGTTTAGTTAAACTACCTGTTAAGTAAGGCCATGCTGCTTTTGGCAGCGCACACATGCGGTTTTCCGGCAAACCACGTGCTAAGTACGCGCATGCTGCTATTCTCACCGCGTTCACTTTGTTTTCTGCCAAACTGCGTGACCATGCACATGCAGCCTTTGGAAGTGCGCGCACTTGGTTTTCTGCCAAACCACGTGCTAATAACGCACACGCTGCCATTGTCAGTGCGTTCACGTGTTTTTCTGCCACATCACGTGCTGAACACGCGCAGGCTGCTCTTATGAGCGCGCACACGTGGTTTTCTTCCAAACAACGCTATAAGCATGCACAGGCTGCTCTTGGCAGCGCGCGCACGTGTTCTGCCAAACAACGTTTCACGAACGCGCACGCTGCTTTTGCATGCGTGCGCGTTCGTTTTGCATGCGTGCGCGGCCTCAATGCTGAGGCGCATGCTTCTTTTGGCTCCGCGTGCACGTGGACTTCTGCCAAACCACTTAGTAAGCATGCACATGCAGCTTATGGCAGCGAGCGAACGTGGCCTTTGTGCCAAAACAAGGTGCTAAGCACATCCATACTGGTTTTGGCTGCGCACGTGGTTTTATACCAAGCCCAAGTGTTAAGCACGCGCATGCTGCTCGGTGCAGCGCGCGCCCATGGTTGTCGGCCAAACCACCTAATAAACACCTGTATGCTGATTTTGGCTGCGAGCGTACGTAGTTTTATGCCAAACCACGCGCTAAGCGCATGCCGCTCTTAGCAGCGCGCGCGCGTCATTTTCTGCCAAACAAGGTGCTAAGCACCCGCATGCTGCTCACGGCAGCGCGCGCGTGGTTCTCTGGCGAGTCACCTGATAGGAACGTGCATCCTGCTTTCGGCTCCGCGCGCACCTAGTTTTCAGCCAAACGACGCGTAAGCACGCGTATGCTGCTTTTGGCAGATCGCGCGCGTGGTTTTATACCAAAGCAAGGCTAAGACCGCGCATGCTCCTTTTAGCTCCGCGCGCACGTGGATTTCTGCCAAACCACATGCTAAGCATGCGCATGCTGCTCTTGAGAAAGCGCGTGGAAGGTTTTTTGCCAAACCACATGCTAACAATGCACATGCAACTTTTGGCAGTGCGCGCACGTTGTTTTCTGCTAAACCGCGCGCTATGCACGCACATACACCTCTTCGCAGCGCGCGCGTGTGGTTTTCTGCCAAGCCACGCTATAAGCACGCACATGCTGCTTCTGGGTGAGCAAGTGGTTTTCTACAATGCCCAAGTGCTAATCACGCACATGCTGCTTTTGGCAGCGCGCGCACGCGGAGTTCTGCCAAACCACGTGCTAAGCACGGATATCCTGCTGTTCTCAGCGTGCGCGCGTGGTTTTCTGTCAAACCACTTGATAAGCATGCACATGCAGCTTTTGGTAGCACGCGGACGTTTCTTTTTTTGCTAAACCACGTGTTAAGCATGCACATGCCGCTTTCGGTAGCGCGCGCACGTTGTTTTCTGACAAACCACGTGCTTAGCATGCACATGGAGCTCTTGGGAGCGAGCACACATAGCCTTTCTGCCAAAACCAAGTTCTAAGCACGCACTTGCTGCTTTTGGCTGAGCACGTGGTTTTCTACGAAACATAACTGCTGAGCACGCGCATGCTGCTTTTGGCAGTGCGTGCCCGTGGATTTCTTCCAAACCAAGTGCAAAGCACGCGCATGCTGCTCTTGGCAGCGCGCGCGCGTGGTTTTCTGCCAAACCACTTGGGGAGCATGCACATGCTACATTGCCAGTGCACCCGCGTGGTTTTCTGCCAAACTACCTGGTAAGTAAGCCGATGCTGCTTTTGGAAGCGCGCACGCGGTTTTCTGGCAAACAACGTGCTAAGCACGCGCATGCTGCTATGGGCAGCGCGCGCGCCTGGTTTTCTGCCAAACCACG
Organism: Dermacentor variabilis; assembly: GCF_050947875.1. Taxonomy (NCBI): domain Eukaryota; kingdom Metazoa; phylum Arthropoda; class Arachnida; order Ixodida; family Ixodidae; genus Dermacentor; species Dermacentor variabilis. Next base: position 319,272 of record NC_134576.1, read on the forward strand.
CGCTAAGCACCCGCATGCTGCATTGGCGGCGCGCGCGTGGTTTCCTGCGAAACTACATGGAATGCACGCACATGCTGCTTTTTACTCTGCGTACACGTAGTTTTCTGCCAACGTGCCAGCGCGAACGTGGCCGTTATGCCGAAACAATCTGTTAAGCACGCGCACGCTGCTTTGGCTGCGCAGGTGCTGTTCTACAAAGCCCAAGTGCTAAGCACGCCCATGCAGCTTTTGGCACTGCGCGTACGTGGCCTGTCTGCAAAAAAATGGGCTAAGTACGCACATGCTGCTCTGGGCAGCAAAGTGGCCACGGTTGTCTGCCAAACCACCTGATAGGCATCTGTATGCTGCAGTGCGCGCACGTGGATTTCAGACAAGCCATGGGCTGAGCACGCGCATGCTGCTAATGGCAGCACGTACACATGGTGTTCTGCGAAACCACTTGGTGAGCATGCAGAGGCAGCTTGTCGCAGCGCGCGCACGTGGCCGTTGTGCCAAAACATTGTCCTAAGCACGCCCATGCTGGTTTCGGCTGCGCACGTGGTTTTCTGCCAAGCCACGTGCTAAGCACGCCCATGCTTCTCTTGGCAGCGTGCGCGTGTTTTTTTCTACCAAAGCAAGGGCAAAAAAGGCGCATGCTGCTTTTGTATCCGCGCGCACGTGGATTTCCGCCAAACTACGTGCTAAGCATACGCAGGCTGCTTAGCAGGTTTTCTGCTTGGTTTTCTGCCAAACCACTTGGTAAGCATGCACATGCATCTTTTGGTAGCAATCGCGGATGTTTACTGCCAAAGCACGTGTTAAGAATCACATGCAGCTCTTGGCAGCAGGTGTCCGTTTTTTTCTGTGAAACCTCTTGTCAAGCACGCGCATACTGCTCTGGGCAGTGTGCACACGTGGGTTTTTGCCAAACCATTCGGTAGCCATCCACATGCAGCTTTTCGTAGCGCGCGCACGTTGTTTTCTGCCAAACCGCATGCTAAGCATGCACCTGCAGCATTTGGCAGCGCGCGCACGTGGCCTTTCTGCCAAAACCATGTGCTAAGCAGGCGCATACTGGTTTTGGCTGCGTGCGTTGTTTTCTACCAAGCCCAAAATGCTAAGCACGGCATGCTGCTTCTAACTGCGCACGTGGTTTTCTACCAAGCCCAAGCACAAAGAAAGCGCATGCTGCGTTGGCAGCGCGCGCGCGCGCGGATTTCTGCGAAACCACGTGCCAAGCACGCATGCAGAGCGTGCGTTGGTTTCTGCCAAACCACTTCGTAAGAATGCACATGCAGCTTTTATTAGCGCGCGCATGGTATTTTCTGCCAAAGCACGTGCTAAGCATCCACATGGAGCTCTTGGCAATGCGCGCACGTCTTTTTCTCCAAGACCACTTTGTAAGCATGCACATGCAGCTTTTGGTAGTGCGCGCGCGTTGTTTTTTACCAAACCACGTGCTAAGCCTGCATATGCACCTCTTAGCAGCGCGCACGCGTGCTTTTGCGCCAAACCATGCTATAAGCTCGCACATGCTGCTTTTGGCTGCGCGCATGGTTTTCTAGCAAGCTCAAGTGCTAAGCACGCGCATGGTGCTTTTGGAAGCTCGCGCACATGGATTTCTGCGAAACCACTAGGTAAAGAAATTATTGAGAGCAGCTTTCCTGGCAAGGTGGTAATCCATTACTCAAATGATATTGCGCAGCGAAAAGATGACATGAACGTGAGAGAAGACGATACACCAAGCGCAAACTTTCAACTAAGTGTATTTGCCCCTGTGTCGCTTTTATACATGGGAAGCAGTGTAGATGGTGCATGCGCTTACAAAGAAATTAAGTGCAAATTCATGTAACGTAGTTACGAGTCAGGTGATGCCACCTCCAAGAAACTTAGTTCTTTTTCTGTGAGAGCCAGAGACGGGTAGCTAACACACTTATCACCCAAATTCGCGATCATGTGCGCTTCAGGTATTTCACGGATGAGCTGCATGTTGCCACGCGAGACACTCGTGCATTGATACTCACGAAATTTGCATTCATTCTCGCAACAGTGGATCGCCAAGAAACCACCAAAGCCGTTTTTTACACTGTTGCTGTGTTAGCCGAGCCGTTCATTGAGGCAAGGCCCAGTTTGTCCGATATATTTCTTCCCACATGAAAGCAGGAGGTTGTGCATCACCAGGTGGACACTCTCGGCAAACTTTTTGTGGTGATGCTTTCTGCAGTTTGCAGAAGGGACTGCATTTCGATTCGTTAGCCTGCAAAGCCTGCCGAGCTTGTTGGGAGCAGAAAAAACAACGCTTACATTCGCGCTTTGGGCCATCTTTTTCAAGGTATTGGATATCCCGTGCATGTAAGGTATGACACTTACTTTAGGGTGTATGCCTCGGCAACTGACTTCTGCGTGCTGGATTGCGCTTCTCATAAAATGCATTTCGCGACAGACACTAGTACCACCCTAGGATATCCAGCCAAGGACAAACGTAGAGTTTGCTTTTCAAAGCTTACGTCCACTACATGACAGCAAGACTTGCTAAGGGCATTCTTGAAGCACAAACTGATAATGCCCCGCTTAACAAGCTAAGAGTGCGCGGACGTATACAGCAGAAGTGGCTCGCTGGCTCGTGGCTCATAAGACGAACACGTGTGGCTGTCCTGAAAGCTCAGGCGAAGATCAAAGAAACGAATAAATATATCTACCGGCATCTTATGAGTAATTTTAAGGGGAGCTTCATTCCATCCAGAATGAATGAATCAGAAGGGCAGTGAATGAAAATTACAAAGTCATCAACGTATCTAAATATTTTACAAACTGCAGTGCCTTTCACTTGTGATGAAATGTCACGGTCTAAACATGATAAAAGCAAGTCACTAAGAATGGGAGCAATGCAAGTGCCAATACATACTCCGCTCTTCTACAAAAAACATTAATTATCCCAAGCGATGAAGGTATATTTAAGATAAGGCTGTAAAAGTTGAAAACGTTGACTGGAAGACACGCCGACCTCATTCTGGAAGGAAACAGCACCATACTTATCAATACATTGGTCAACACAAGATAGTACGCTTCTATGCGGCAATGAATAATAAAGATCCTTTACATCAATAGAAAACGCCTGAAGACCACGGTCAGAATGTGATTTCAAAAAATCAATCACAGTAAATGAGCTCTTAACGAGGAAAGGGTCGCTGACAAGCAGAAGTTCCAACTTTTGTTCTAAAAACAACCCCAACGGCTTTTGCCAAGTATAAATTTCTGACACAATAACCCGTAAGGGGACACCGGGTTTATGCGTTTTGGCACTGAAGAAAACTTGAAGATGATCTCAGTTGCTGCTTTTAAAGGCCTTGATTAATTATTGCAGATAAGTTTTGTTGCACATGCTCTTTCCCACAGCCTTTACCTTAGCCAGCGACACCTGCCTATGACAGTTAAACGTGGCATTGATGGCTTCTAGAGCCTTGGCGTTAAAATCTTTCCGTTGCTTGCACCTTTGTAGTACATCGACACCTTCCGATACGATACGGCGTACCTCTTGGTCTGGGACAAGCCTTGAGACATCTCGAACGTAGGACAGAAGTTCTCTGGGGGGCCTTTTGGTTTGGACGGCAAACTTCGGCCCGAGAGATAGGACCTCTCGAATCATTTCAGGCGAAGCAACTGACTCTGGAATATGGACGAGGTTATGCGAGGCCGTGGTTAAAATGTTTAGATACGTTGATGACATTTTAATTTTCATTGACTGCACTTCTGATGCCTTCTTTCTGGAAGCTAAGAAAGCGTTAGAAACGCTTCAGAAGTGCTTCGTTCCCCTTCAAACTACTCATGAGATGCCTGTAGATACGTCTCTTCGTTTCCTTGATCTTCGCCTGAGCTTTCAGGATAGCCACACGTGTTGGTCGTATGAGCCGCGAGCCAACAAGCAACTTCTGCCTTATACGTCAGCGCATTCTAAGCTTGTTAAGCGGGCCATTATCAGTTTGTGCTTCAAGAATGCCCTTAACAAGTTTTGCTGTCATGTAGTGGACGTAAGCTTAGAATAGCAAACTCTAAGTTTGTCCTTGGCTGGATATCTTAGGGTGGTGCTAGTGTCTGTCGCGGAACGCATTTTAAGAGAAGCGCGATCCAGCACGCAGAAGTCAGTTGCCGATGCCCCTCCCAGCATACACCCAAAAGTAAGTGTCATACCTTAGATGCAGGGGATATCCCATAACTTGACAAAGATGGCCCAAAGTGCGAATGTAAGAGCTCTTTTTCTGCTCCCAATAAGCTCGGCAGGCTTTGCAGGCTGACGGGTACAAATATCGTCCCTTCCGATAACTGCAGAAAGCATCACCGCAAAAAGTCTGTTGAGTGTGTCCACCGGATGGTGTACAACCTCCCGCATTCATGTGGGAACATATATATCGGACAAACTGGGCGTTGCCTCAATGATCGGCTCTGCGAACACCGCAACAATGTAAAACACGGCTCTGGTGGTTTCTTGGCGATCCACTGTCGCGAGCATGAATGCAAACCTTTTGAGGATCATGCACGACTGTTTCCCGTGGCAGCACCCAGCTCATCCGTGAAATACCTGAAGCGCCGATGATCGCGAAATTGTGTCATAAGTGTGTTACCTAGCCGTCTCTGCCTCTCACAGAAAAAGACCTAAGTTTCTTGGTGGCGGCATCACATGACTCGTAACTATGTTACATGAATTCCCACTTCGTTTTCATGTAGGCGCTTGCGCAGTCTACACTGCTTCCCACGTAAAAAATCTCTGCAGTGGCACAATCAACTGAGTTGAAAGTTTGCGCTCGGTGTGTCGTCTTCTCTCACGTTCGTGTCGTTTTTTTTTGTCTCGCACTATCATTTAGGCACTTGGTAAGCATATATGCATCTTTTGTAGCTCGCGCCCGTTGTTTTCCGCCAAACTACGTGCTAAGCATGCATATGCAGCTTTTGGCAGCGCGCGCACGAGACCCTTCTGCCAAAACCATGTGCTAAGCACGCGCATGCTACTTTTCGCTGCGCACGTGGCTTTCTACCAAGGCGAAGTGCTCAGGACGCGCACGGTGCTTTCGGCAGCGGGAGCACGCGGATTTCTACCAAACCAAGTGCTAAGCACACGCATGCTGCACTTGACAGCGCTGAGGCATGGTTTTCTGCCAAACCACTTGGTAACCATGCACATGCACCTTTTGGTAGCGCGTCCACTTTGTTTTCTGCCAAACCACGAGCTAAGCACGGAGGTACTGCGATTATCAGCGCGTTCCCGTGGCTTCCTGCCAAATCACGTGCTGAACACGCGCAGGCTGCTCTTAAAAGGACGCGCACGTTGTTTTCTGCCAAACTACGCTTTTAGCATGTTCACACTGCTCCTGGCACTGCGCGTACGTGTTCTGCCAAACAACGTTACAAAACATGCATGTTGCTTTTGTCTGCGCACGTGATTTTCTACCAGGCCTTAGTGATAAGGACGCGCATGCCTCTTTTGGCTCCGCCTGCACGTGGACTTCTGCCAAACCACAAGCTTCATGCCCATGCTGCTTTTGGCAGCGCGCGCGCGTGGTTTTCTGCCAAACCACTTAGTAAGCATGTACATGCATCTTTTGCAGCGCACACGTGGACGTTCTGCCAAAACAATGTGCTAAGCACGCCCATGCTGGTTTTGGCAGGGCAGGTGGTTTTCTACAAAGCCCAAGTGCTACAGCACGTGCATGACGCTTTTAGCGGTGCTGGTACATGGATTTCTGCCAAACCGCGTGCTGAGCACGCGCATGATGCTGTTGACAGCGCGGGCACGTTGTTTTTCGCCAGACTACCTGATAGCACGCGCATGCTGCTTTCGGCTCCGCGCGCACGTAGTTTTCTGCCAAACCACGCGCTAAGCACGTGCATGCTGCTATTAGCAGCGCGCGCGCGTGGTTTTGTGCCAATGCATGGGAAAAGAACGCGTATGCTGCTTTTGTATACGCGCGCCGTGAATTTCTGTCAAAGCATCATGCGCAGGCTGCTCTTGGCAGCGCGTGCGTAAGGTTTTCTGCCAAGCATGCACGTGCAGTTATTGGTAGCAATCGTCGTTGTTTTCTGTCAAAGCACGTGCTAAGCATGCACATGCTTGTCTTGGCAGCGCGAGCACGCGGTTTTCTGTGAAACCACGTGCTAAGCACGCGCATACTGCCCTGGGCAGTGCGCGCGCGTGGTTTTCTGCCAAACTACGTGGTAAGCATGCACATGCAGCTTTCAGCAGCGCGTAAACGTGGTTTTCTGCCAAACCACTCGGTAACCACGCAAATGCAGCTTTTGGCAGCGTGCGCACATTGTTTTGTGCCAAACCGTGTGCTAAGCATGCACATGCAGCTTTTAGCAGCGCGCGCACGTGGCCTTTCTGCCAAACCATGTGCTAAGCACGCGCAGGCTGCTTTTGTATTCGCGCGTGGTTTTCTACCAAGGCCAAAAGCTAAGAACGCTCATGCTGCTTTTGGCTGCGCACGTGGTTTTCTACCAAGCACGAGTGCTAAGCAAGCGCATGCTGTGTTAGCAGCGCGTGCACGTGGATATCTGCCAAGCCACGTGCTAAGCACGCGCATGCTGCTTTTGGTAGCTAGCGCGCGTGGCTTTCTGCCAAACCAAGTGGTAAGCATTCACAAGCAGCTTAGCGCACGCGCGTTGTTTTCTGCCAAACAATGTGCTAAGCATACAGATGCAGCTCTAGGCAATGCGCACACGTAGTTTTTAGCACACGTTATTTGGCGGTGTTCTGCCAAAAAACGTGCTAAACACACACATGATAAACTTTAGGATGATATACGTAAAGTCTTCTGAAATCCGAAGAATTAAGCAAAGAAATTCTAATACGAAATGGATAACTAATGGTATTATTGAGTTATGCTTTCAAGAAGTCTAAGCATGGCAACGGTGCAGAAAAGAACCAGGCAACGGAAAACACAGAGCGGTATTTCGAACTTTACGAAACGCCATGATAGCTAAGTTATGCGTGGAAAAAAGGAAATATTCCATACGCCGATTTTCGGAATGCAGAAAGGACGTGAAAAAGACTTGAACTACGGGAAACGAATTAATGGGCAGATCCAAACGAGCTAGCGTCGATGATACCGTAAAAAAAAGCTTTCCAAATGAAAACATGCAGATGCAGTGGAATAAATTTAATGAAACTTTTTTTGCTGCAGCAGAGAAGCTGAAAAAAAAGAGAGTGACCAACATTTAGAATACAGACCAAAACGCACATGCGCGCAGTCAGCTTATCTTCCAGCGATGACCGAAGTTCATCTTTGGACGATAATTCAAGGCATGGCAAAGTTCAAAACACCAGTGTTTGAAGAAATCCGCCCTCGAGATTTGTACTTCAACATTCACAGACTCAAACAAGTACTTTTAAAGATTCTGAACAAAATTTTCGAAACGGGCGTAATACCCAAAGGACTAAAAATTACAATAGGAAGACCTGTCTACAAAAAGGGAGAGAAAAGTGATTGCGCAAATTACAGACCGATAGCGATATTGTCCACAATAGCGCATATAATAGAGGGCACGGCACACGCCTGAGAGACAGCATGGCTGAAAAGCTACTGCTCGTTTTGCAGGTCACGTCGTGGTTTTCGGGCACAGCGATCGCTTGGGATGGATTGCCATCCTGCCCGCCATATCATCTCGACAACGACATGCTATCGGATGCGACAACATGCAAGCTGCGTGGCCCGTCATTCCTACTTGGCCGCATGGGGACATGACGGATTTCCGATTCGTCGACAAGCTTCTTTCGAGAATTACGTCATCGGCGGAACTTCAACAAAGGCAGCACCTCGACACCCACGGCCTCAGAGGGCATGGCACACGCCTGAGGGACAGCATGGCTGAAAAGCTACTGCTCGTTTTGCAGGTTGGTTCATGGCCTGTTTCTATTTCCTATCGCAGTGACGATAGATTTCTCGTAGTTCTGCCGTGCCCTCGCAGATGTCGCGCCATTTTGGTTGACTGCTGGTCAGTGATGCTGTTATTGTTGCAATCGGGAGATATTGAGGAGAATCCAGGGCCCCCGACGGAAAACTATTTGAAGGCCATTCTAGACAACCAGGCACAAACCGACCGGAAACTTAATTCAATTAAAGAACAAATTGGCGTTCTCTCAGCAAGGACAGAAAAGCTGTCAGATTACCTTGTGGTAATACAGGAGATGACCATAATAATAGATAAGCTCGAGGATACTGTCAGGCAACAGGCCAAAAATTAGTTGAGTTTGAAAACCCTGGGCGGCGTAACAACCTTTTAGTGTTTGGTGTCCCGGAAAAGGCGAACGAAACAGAGTCAGATCTCAGGACAGCTGTTGCAGATAACATTTTTAAAAAAGGACTAGGCGTCCATGTTACCACAATAGAAAGAATTCACCGTATTGGAAGGAAGAAGCCAGAAAAACATAGACCTATCATTATGAAATTCTATGACAGCAGGCAAAAGAACAGCATTCTAAAGAATTACAAGAAACTTACTGGAAACTCTGTTCATGTCAGCAATGATTATGCAAAAGAAACTGAAGACGTTAGAAAGAAACTGTGGGAATCTGCCATTGTAGAAAGGGACAAGCAAAAGGTGTCTCTGGTTCATGATAAGCTTAAGATTGGTGACCGTCTATATGCCTGGGATCACAGTCGCAACGAGCGTATTCTTTGCCAAGAACGCCGTGATAAGGGCCGCCATAGCAGTCGCAAAGTGTCAGGGGAAGTTTGCGATGACAAGGAGGGCATGCTTTCCTGCAGTTCAAATACAGCATAGCTCAGAACGGTTTGTTCAATGCCCGCAGTATTCTTAACAAGGTTACTGAATTAGAATGTATGTTGCTATCTGAGCGACCGCACGTCGTTTGCATTACAGAAACATGGCTCAACAGTGCTATTTCTTGCGACTGCATTATCCCACCTGGCTACACAATGTTCAGATGGGATCGGGACTCTCGTGGTGGTGGTGTGGCCATAATTGTTAAATCATCGCTGACAGCCTGTACGGTTATGTGTGACATGTCGGAATCGGTGTTGTGTAAAATCATGTTTTCTGGCATTTCTTACCTCATAGGAGTCGTTTATAGGCCGCCAACTACTTCACCTGATTTTCTAGACATGTTAAATACGTTTCTTTGCTCACATGTAAACAGGAACACCAGGCTAATGATGACTGGTGATTTTAACTTTCCACATATCGATTGGGAACTTATTTCGCCTGGAAATACAGAAATTTCCAGTGCCGAAAAATTATTGGATATCACATTTTTTCATAACTTAAGGCAAATAGTGAAGGAAAAACAGAAGTATAACGTCCCAATCGCAGTCATTGCTTGACTTGGTGTTCCTTTCCCATAAAGTAGGCGATTATGAAATGGCAGTCACCGATGGTATATCCGATCAGAAAATCATTTTGCTGAATGTGCTCACTTGTACACCACCACCTACAAAACCTACTGTACGTGTTTAAATCAAAGACTATGCTAAGGCCACTGATGCGTCTCTTCTAGATTATTTAGAAAAGGGTTTCAACGAATTCGAAAATGTCTCCAAGGTCGAAACAGTTGAAGATTTGTGGCAGCGCTTTCAAGCTATTATTAAAGTCTGCATAGATCAGTTTGTTCCGACCCGGCTCAAGAAAACGAAGCGGAGTAACCCATGGACAACTAGGGATATTGTTCACGAGAAACGGAAATTAAAAAGGTTGCGCAAAGGAAAAACAGATCCTAGGGAAATACACGCAGTACGTCAGAGAATAAAGGCTTTGTTAATCAGTTCGAAGCAAACATATTTTAATCTCACTCTAAGTGATTTTCTTAAGACTTCCCCAGAAAAATTCTGGCGTTATTTAGACCACAGAAAGGAAAAAATAAAGCAAATGACGGTAGGAAATGTTCTAGTAGAAGAAGAAGGTGTTATCGCTGATGGATTAAATAAATATTTTCAATCAGTATTCACGCGCAGCGATCGACCATTTCCAGTAGATGATGGGGCATCTTTCAGCGAAAGTTCCATGGACGCTATCAACTTTACTCAGAGGGGCGTATTCCAGCAGTTGCTACAGTTAGATGACAAGAAGGGTTTCTGGGCCAGACGGAATACCTACTGGCTTTTTGAAAAGGTATGCTGAGTGGATATCATTTTATTTGGTAATTATTTTTCAGAAATCGCTAAACACCCATTCCGTGCCACAGGACTGGCGTTGTGCTGTAGTTATCCCCATATTTAAAAGTGGCAATCGTACTCTAATGAATAACTACCGCGCTGTATCCCTTACGTCAGTTTGCTGCAAGGTTATGGAACACGTCATAGCAAAACTTATAATTATCTGCCTGGAATCAAATGGCCTCCTTTGCGCATGCCAGCATGAGTTCTGACATGGACATTCCACAGTGACACAGCTCATTGAGACATTACACGATTTTTCCAAAGCTATGGACAACCGTGAACAAATGGATGTTATATGCGTTGATTTTGCCAAAGCCTTTGATAAGGTTCCCCATCGTAAATTACTTTTTAAACTGTACAAAGCAGGTATAAATGGCGACGTTCTAAAATGGATTGAAGATTATTTAACTAACCGCAAGCAGGCAGTTCGCGTTGATGGTTCCGAGTCTGGTTTTGTTGGTGTATACTCAGGAGTACCACAGGGGTCCGTGTTAGGGCCAACACTTTTTCTGCTTTACATCAATGATGTAGCAACCGCTTTAGATAGTTCTGCTAAGATGAAACTCTTTGCAGATGACTGCTTAATTTTTGCGCCGGTATCTTGTTTAGAGGATCAGATTAAGCTCAACCGAAACCTTCAGGCGTTTGGGAGTTGGTGTGACAAGTGGGAAATGCGAATTAATTTTGATAAGACCACATACACGCATATCACTGCAAAGAAGAATATTTTTACTTTTCTGTACGATATTCAAGGCTACAAACTAAAATATCTTGGTGTCTCTATTTCGCATGATTTAAAATGGCACAATCAAGTAGAAAGAGTGTGCTCTGCGGCACAGAAGAAATAGGGTTTTTTAAGAGCAGAACTGGGGAGGGCAACAAAAGATAAACTGCTGGCTTACAGATCTCTTATTCGACCATCCCTAGAATATGCGATAGTAGCGTGGGCGCCCCACCAAAAGGTAATGTGGGCCAAAATAGAGAAGGTGCAACGCCGAGCGGCGCGCTTTATTTGTTCGAAATTAGAAGGACAGGCTCAGTTTCGGCGATGTTAAAGTCTTGCGGTCTTGAATTATTGGAAGATCGGTGCAAGAAGCAGAGAGTAAAAACGAAATTTCAAATAATTCACGGCGAACTAAAAATTTATAAAGATTTGTATTTAAAACCTCCAGGCAGACTGAGCTCCCGCTTTAATCATAGTGAAGGTATTCAACCCTACTTGTCCCGAACCAATGCCTTTCGTTGTTCGTTCTTCCCAGAGTCAATAGAGCTGTGGAACAAGCTGCCTGCAGAAATTGTGCGCAGTTCTGATACTGCATTGTTTACAAATGCAATCAAGGTTTTTACTAAAACTGTACCCTGTGGATATTATAAAGTGTTTTTCTTTTCTTTTTTTCTCTTTTTCCTTGTTTCTGTTTGTGTGCGTGCGGCAGCTGGTTGAACATTTGAATACACGTCTTACAGTCTGTATATCGTATCTTGTATTGTATCAGTAGGACACTCTAGTGCATGTGCATATTTCTTTTGTATCTGGCTGTCTTGTATGAACGCATATGTAACATCCCTCCCTGTTATGACCCTCAACTGAGGGTTGACAGTATTTCTAAATAAAAATAAATACATCATGGTAAAACATGTGGTCTCTGTAATGCAGTCATTCTTTAAAAAGTATTCTCTGAATAACATGACCCAGTTTAGTTTCACAAAGAATAAAAACACAATTACTCTGTTAGAAGAATTATCTGGCTATATTAGTACATGAATATAAAATAATAATGTAGTCTTAGCATTACTTCTAGGCTCATCAAAGGCTTTTGACAGAGTAGTACATAAGATATTGCTCAGCAAGCTAAAGAATCTAGGATTCAGAGGACATTTCTATATTTTTTTCTAAATAATTTTACTGATCGACTACAATGCGTTAACCTAGATAATAGCTACAGCAATTTCAAATTAATAAAGTGTGGTGTGCCCCGAGGAAGCACTCTAGGACCAATACTCTTTAATGTATATGTCTCAGATCTCGGCCTCCTGCCACTGAAATTGAATCTTTTTTCAGTACGCTGGTGACACTGTGATAGCGCTACAAATGAGTGACTATAACTCGGAAAGTAAAATCTTCCAAAGAGACATATCAGCAAACGTAGACGGGTTCGCATACAATAAACTTTTTATAAATCATCAAAAATCTAAACAAATTTGCTGCAGGAATCCACATAAGGTGCTTTCATTCAACACGAATGTATATGTTGACATATGTGGACGCTCCACATTGCAACGCATGTTCTTGTCAACCATGACAGTTTGAGCGTGTGGTTAAGTATTTAGGCGCTTTTTTTCGATCAGCATCTAACCTGAAATAACCATGTCAAACACGGTTGTGGAAAGATAAGAACGGTCGCGGCCATGATGCATAGTCCGCGCGGGAAAACGCGTATCAACCTAAGGGTTACTATACATAAGTCATTACCAGAATCGGTAATTACATAAGATATAACGTTATATGGTACATGTTCTGACAGTAAAAAGCAAGCGATCGATCGCCCAGTCAAACGAATTGTCAATAGCATAACCTATGGAACCTGACTAGAACAATCGGACTGAAAAGAAAAGTATATTATTCTAGAAATACATCCAATACAAGAGCTATTTAAATGTGTGGATGTAACACGGTATTATTATTCAAACTCTTTAAATATATTGGTAAAAAAAGATCTTGCCTTAAGAAAAACCAAAAGGTATTTTAGGCCATGGGTGTTAACAAACTATGGAAAGAACAAAAGACAGTATTATGTCGCTGATATTTTTATTGAACTTGTTTCAACACTGTATCATATCAATTGAAAAGGTAAAATGATGAAAAATGTGAGGAAGTGGTATTGAACTGCTCATTGTAATATGTGATTTTTATTGGGATTCTTACGTGATTGGAAAACGTAGTATTTATTATTTCGGTGTTAGAATATCTGCCTTTGAAGTTATATTTTGAACGGTAATTCTATGTTTCATATCTCTATTGAAAGCTGTACCTCCTGCTGCTTGGTCTCCTGACAAGCACGATATGCTTAGATTGACCAGCAAACAATATCTGTCAAAAAAGTTCTCGAAATAAACTCTGATTTGATTTGATGCTGCTGTTGGCAGCGGGTGAACATGCTTTTCTGCCAAACTACGTGCTAAGCGGAGACGCTCCCGGACACTCGTAGCGAGCGGTCGCATTCCCCCTCGCTCCGACGACCACGGCACTCGCTACAGCTCTCGTTGTGAGAGTTTTTTTTTATCCCTAACCCTACCTACTTGTTAACCTTCTCCCACGACAGCGCTCTTGAGCGTAGCCCTTTTTAGGGCTCCCAGGGGAGAAGGTATGCACCTGTAGCCGGCCGTTTCGGCCCTTGGTTGGACCCTGACATGGATGACACCCAGGACACAGTGCCCGGGTTTCGTCTCGGCACGCCACAGCCTCGCTCGCGAGCACTGGACTTGCTACTTTTGGAGGCCCGCCGTATGCTAGGTTCGGAAGGGATGCCAAAGCGCCTGTCACCGACAACTCGTAAGAACGCCGGCCGCAAGAACACCAACCGCCACGCACGTGGTAACTGCCATCGCCGAGAGGCCGCCAACACCACTGCCGCCGCAGCATCTCTTGCCGAGATGGAAAGCGACAGCAATGCCTCAGCGCCTACGTCTCCGAGTAGTAGCACGATCTCCTCCTCGCCGGCCACCAGCTCTGACAGCACGGGGTCGTGGCCATCGCTCAGCGCCTCGTGTAGCGGGTCACCAACCTCTAAACCCACGAGGTCTGATCGTTCGTCGTCTACATCATTGCCTGCCTCACCGCTGACTCGCGTTGACAACGAAACTACGACCGCGGCCGCGACGGAAAGCAGCCCACCGCCATCTCTCGAAGCTCCGCAACATGGCGAACAACAAGCGAACGACCCCCGCCGGCGCCATGACAGCCACCCGGCGTCACCTTCCCTAGCCCTCCACGTGGCAGCGGTTGCCGAGCATTCGCAGAACGGGCCAGCTCCCCAAGCAAGCGTCGACAAGTCAAACGGGGAACAACAAAAGCCCCCACTAGCCGAGCCACCCACTCGTCCGCGCCCGACAGAGCGAGAGAGAGAGGGTCAGTCTCCCTCTCCAATGACTCACGCCGGCGCCGCACCTGCGACAAGCTCTCAAGGTATGAGCAACGACGGCGCCGAAGTGAAAAAGGCAATGGGGGAAAAAGGAATGCACTCGTCAACCGACCCAACTAGCTCGGCGCACCCGCGCCCCAGCTGTGTTCTCAGGCCGCTCCAGCCGCTCGCTCCGCAAAGCAGCCAGCAGCAACAGCCCCACACCGAGCCAGAACGTCGCCCAGCACTCATCTCCTCCTCGGATTCAACCGAGCAGGCTAATCAACACAGCGCTAATCCCCCCTCAATACCCAAGAGGGCCAGGAAAAGGAGGCCGCGCCACAGGCCTCTCGAGATGATCCCGCATACACCCTCGGTCGACGGCCCAGCTCCAGGAGAACGCGCTGACACGGTCCTGTTTCTTCCCCAAGGGAAGAAAGGCAACTTCCTGAGACTGACGCAAGAATCTATCGCTGCACAGCCCTCAGCTATTCAGGGAGCACATCGCGTGCGGGCGAACTTTCGACGGAATGTTGTCGCCGTCGACGCGCCCCCGGGGGCAGAACTGTCTCATCTGCTACAAGTCCGCACCGTCGGCGATGTGCCAGTGAGGGCGAAAGCTCTCACAAAAAACACCTGTGCTGGCACCATCTTCGGTGTCGACCGCTCGTTCGACGCGGACACAATAAGAGACCACCTTGAAGCCTCCGTGACCATCCTCTCATGCGAGCGCAGGGGCCACAACATAGCGGTGCGATTCGCCGGCAACGCCGTTCCAGCTGAAGTGCTCCTCTTCAAGCAGCGTCGCAGGGTTCGTCCCAGACTCCCGCGGCCACTCCAGTGCGATCGATGCGGCTTGTTTGGTCACACGGGCGCAACATGTTCGCGCGATGCCCGCTGCCTCCGTTGCGGAGAATCGCACGCCACCGCCGACTGCACCGCGCAGAGGCCGCGCTGCAATAACTGCAGCGTTAATCACGCAACCTCGGCGCCGCGCTGCCCCAACTGGCAAACAGAGAGGAAGGCTGCCTTACTGTTGTCACTGTCGCCAGAGCCTCTCACGCGACAGCAGGCGATCGCTAAAGCTCGCGCCTCATCAGACGCCATCCGACGGAAGCAAGGAGCAACCACCCGTCCTTCCGCGGTCGTACAACCTGTGTTGTCATTCAGAGACGCGCTCAGTGGTCGCGGCGCCCAGCCGGCGGAGCAAGCGCAGACGCAACAGCGCACTACCTCCGCCACCTCCGATCCAAAGGATGCAGTTATTGCGGCCCTCGCAGCAGCACTGCGCGTCCTCATAGAGACAGCAGCGATGGACGACACCACTCGGCAAACGTGCGTCGCGGCCCTTGCAGCCCAGCAAGCCCTTCCCCAGCATGGATAGGCGATCTCCGAAACTTCGACCGCGCATCCTCCAGTGGAATGTCCGCTCGATGCGCCGCCGTCACGCTGAACTCGCCGAGCACCTCTCACTACACGAATACGACGTGCTCGCGCTACAAGAAACTTACGCGCGTCCCGGCGAGGTTAACCTCCCCGGATTTGTAGCCTATCACAGTGCCACCGAATGTCAGTCGCAGACCTGCAACAAGACTCATTGTTATGACCCGCTGCATTCGCCTGGACGGTCCCGCGCATCTTTGTATGTTCGCGCATGTCTCGCGCAAGCCGACATAAATGTCACCGACATCGTGACCAGTGGCATCGAGTGCGTGGCCGTGACTGTGCGTGTTGGGGGTGCCGACACCTGTGTCGCCAGTGTTCATGTTCAGCCCGTGCGTCGGTGGGACAGTTCGTTCGTGGTTGCGCTTGTCGCTCGCATCGGAGGTGACTGTGTGGTGTTGGGTGACTTCAACAGTCACCACACAACATGGGGGTGCCCGCACACCGAGCCGCGAGGTAGGGACTTGCTGAACTCCATCCTCTCTGCGGGCTTCCTACTTCTCAACACCGGCAGTCCCACATTCGTGCGCCGGGGTGCGCGGAAGAGCGCCATCGACTTGTCGCTTGTGAGCGAGGGTTGCCACTACGAGTGGCGACGCAGCCCCGACAATCAGGGCTCCGATAGTTACCTGATCTCCCTCGAGCCGCACGCTACAGCCCATGGATCGCGGCACTCCTACCGTGTTACCGACTGGACACAGTTTCGGAAACTCCGTGCCACGCCCCCTACTGCGAACAGAGATTTCTTGACTCACGTGACACGTTGTGTCGACGCCGCCACGAAATGCTGTTCTGTGCCTGCGGGAACGCCGGTGCCCGACATCAAGCTGCTTAACCTTCGAGCTGTCCGGCGCCGCGCTGAACATTGAGCCATCAATAGTGACAGGAGAGAGGATTGGACTCTCTACAATCGCCTTGATGCGGCGTGTCGCCGTCATGCCAGGCAGCGGCGCAATCAGCGCTGGAGCAGTTTGTTAGTGTCGCTCGACGATACGCGCAACAGATCGCGCCCGTGGCGCATTCTCGGCGCTCTCCTTCGACCAAAGGTCTCCCGCTGTCCTGCGCTTTCCATCGCGGTCGCACAGGGCTTGAGCGCAGAGCAGCTCGCGAACGCGTTCGCCGCCGCTTTTGCACCGCCGCCTCCGTTGCTTCCGCCGGATGGCCCAGTTTTCGAGCTTCCTGAGCACAACAAAGCCGCTCTCCTCGCGCCGCTTCGCTACTTCCCGACGAACGGAATTCTGCAGCAGATGAAGGCTCTGTGCACGGAGGACTTCACCTTGAGCGAGCTTTGCATCGTGCTCAACGCTCGTAGGCCACGTTCTGCGCCGGGCGCAGATGGAATCACCTACCAGACGTTGCGAAACATCGACGACGAGCAGCTCCCATCTGTGTTGGAGGTGTACAACCGCGCCTGGCGCACCGGCGTCGTCCCTCCCGAGTGGAAAGAAGCAACCGTGGTACCTCTCCTCAAGAGTGGCAAACCGTGAAGCAGCGTGAGCTCCTACCGCCCGGTTTCATTCACGTCTGTCGCCGGTAAGACACTCGTAGCTATGGCACTTCGTCGTCTGGAGTGGATTGCGGCGGCACTCGACGCATTCGCTCCCGAGCAGAGCTGCTTCCGCCAGCTGCGCGCGACGGCTGACGCCCTGGCCGAGGTTATCGCTACTCTCGAGCAGGCGGCGAGCCATCGCGAGGCCGGCTATCTCGTCCTGCTTGATGTACTACAGGGCGCCTTCGATGGGCTGCCGCATTGTAGGATCGTCGCGCCAGTGCCGACTGCGCTTTGCCGCGTCATCGACAGTGGCCGAACTCGCCGCCATCGATCTCGCTGCCGACCTCCTTTTGGAACATCCGGACATTGTGTCAGCGGCCATTCTCACTGACTCTCGTGCGGCGTTTGCATGCTGGCCAGGGACTACGCCGGAGTGCCCCTTGTTGTTCGAGTTGGCTGCAAGCTGCGACACATCGTGAAACAAGGCTGCGACCTGGCGCTTCAATGGATACCCGCACACATCGGATTGCCGGGCAACGAGGAGGCTGACTCCATCGCGAAGGCGGCGCATGGTGAGCGCTTTCCCCTCACCCACTTGGTGACGAGCTTCGACGCGGCCAAGACAGCGGTTATGTGCAGCCTCACTGCGCAACACGCCGATCGGCGCGTCGCGGCAGGAACGCCCCCGCGCCTGCTCCCGCGTGCGGGCCTCTCTCGGGCTGACTGTGCCTTCCTTCTCCGTATGCGCATCGGCTACTACAAAACAGCGGCGCGCACACACAGGCTCACGGGAACCGGCAGCCCCGTGTGTGGTAGATGCGATGGCGTGGAGACACTGGAGCATCTTCTACGTCACTGCCCGGCCTTCGGGACCGAGAGGGAGGCTCTGTACGCTTCCTACCGCCGATGTGGCTTGCCATACACCACCCTGCAGTGCCTACTCTTCCCCAATGCTCCCAGTTCCATCACCAAGCGTGCATTTTCGGCATTGATGGAATTCTGTGAAGCAACACACCTCAGAGCGCGGCTGTAGGCCCCCCAAACGCTTAGCTACATTGTCGTCTTTTCTTTTTTGCTATTCCGGTCTCTCTGTCCTTTTTACTTCCGGTCACTATCTCCATCTTTTTCTCCCCGCACCCCTTTCCCCGTGCAGTGCTGTTGAGGTGTCCTCCTGTGAGAGACAGTTACGGCACTGCACTTATCTCTTCCATTTCTGTTTAAAAGTCACTTCACACACACGCTAAGCAAGCGCATGCTGCTATTGCCAGCGCATGCTCATGGTTTTCTACCAAGCCAGTGTGGCAAGTATGCGCATGCTGCTCTTTGCAGCGCGCGCACGTATTTTGCCAAACAACATTATAAGAACGCGCATGCAGCTTATGGCTGAGCACGTTGTTTTCTACCAGGCCGTAGTGCTACGGACGCGTATGCTGCTTTGGCTCCGCGTGCACGTACACTTCTGCCAAACCACATGCTAAGCACGCCCATGCTGCTATTGTCAGCGCGCGCAGGTGGTTTCCTACCAAGCCCAAATGGCAAGCATGCACATGCTGCTCTTGGTAGCGCGCGCACGTGGCCCTTCTGCCAAAACCATGTGCTAAGCACGCGCATGCTGCTTTTGGCTGCGCACTTGGTTTTCTACCAAGCCCAAGTGCTAAGGACGCGCATGCTCCATTTGGCAGCGGGCGCACGTGGATTTCTTCTAAACCAAGTGCTAAACACGCGCATGGTTTTCTGCGAAACCACTTGGTAATCATGCACATGCAGCTTTTCCCACTCCGCGCACGTTATTTTCTGCAAACCGCTCGCTAAGCATGCACATGAAGCTTCTGGCCGCGCGCGCACGTCGTTTGCTGCCAAACCACGTGATGAGCACGCACATGATGCTATTGTCAGCGCGTGCACATGGTTTTCTGCCAAATCACGTGCTAAACACGCGCAGGCTGCTCTTAAAAGCGCGCACGTGGCTTTCTGCCAGACCACGCTATAAGCATGCAAGGCTGCTCTTGGCAGCCCGCGCACGTGTTTTGCTACATAACGCTCTAAGAAAGCGTATGCAGCTTATGGCTGCGCACGTGGTTTTCTACCAGGTCGTAGGGCTAAGGATGCGCATGCTGCTTTGGCTCCGCGTGTACATAGACTTCTGCCAAATCACGTGCTAAGCACGCCCATGCTCATTTGGCAGCGCGCGCGCGTGGTTTTCTGCCAAAGCACTTGGCAAGTATGTACATGCAGCTTATGGCAGCGCGCCCATGTGGCCTTTTTGCCAAAACAATGTGCTATGCACGCCAATGCTAGTTCTAGCCGCGCATGTAATTTTCTACCAAGCCCAAGTGCTAAGCACGAGCATGCTGCTTTTGGCAGCGCGCGCACGTGGATTGCTGACAAACAACTTGTTAAGGACGCCCATGCTGCTTTTCCCAGCGCATGGTTTTCTGCCATACCACTTGGTAAGCACGCGCATACTACTTTTGGCTTCGCAAGTGGTTTTCTACACTCTAAAAACTAGGAAGGGTATCGCAGGAGTGAAGCTGCCGGTTCACTCTTCAAAGCGTCGTTTTACTCTCGCAAAATGTCGAGGAGAGTGAAATGCATTGTTCACTCTGTCACCAAGGAGAGAGTGAAATGTGCTTTTCACTCTCCCCTTCAGAGAGACAGAGTGAAAAGACTCTTGCGACATTAGAAAAGAGAGACTCTTGCGGCAATAAAAAACAAAACGTAGCGTAATCTTCTGCTTCAACTGTAGGTGGCTGGCCCCGAACATGGCAATGTATCATTCATGCACGCTGAGCAAAGAACACATCGTTTTGCTTCTAAGAGAACAGGCTGCCGCAGTTCAACGGAACGCGTAGCGAGCGCTCTACTTTTTCACTCGGAGTTGCTCCACCGCGCGCGCGCGCGCTCAAGATCGCGGAACAACACAGCACCGGAGAAAGGTGACCGTCCGCCGAGCAGCACAGCAGCAGCCAATGCATTTCAGCAGCAAAGGCCAGCCAAGGGAGATCGTATGTCAGCCATCTCGCGTCGCCACGAAAACACGACTGTCGTTCGTCATGCCTTGGATATAACAGCAAATCCTCCACGGTAAGTGAATTCTAATTTAGGTGCACATTGTCCGTATATGTCATGCTATCGCCAGGAAGTCGTCGCTGCGCTTAGCCGACGCGATTGACAAAGGACTAGGCATACGCGCTGTGTCTCTCGATGTCAATCGAAAAAGCCAGTTGTCGCGATAACTGCATGTGATTTTATCACTTTGCCGTTGCCCGTAAGAGCTTTAAAAATCGCAAACGCTGCCAGAACTATGGTATGTTCAATAAGACGCCAGGCGAGAGGACGCTTAAAATGGTTAGTTCACCAGCCCGCGATTCCGAGCCTATGCGGGGCGTGATTAGCGTGCGTTTTGTGTGTTTGAATTTATTCAGTTTGGCAATCTACTGTGTACTGAACGCTGTTGAACTAAGGAATCACATAACAGAAAACGTCATTTTGCTGGCAGCATGCTTTTTTTTTCATAAGTAAACCGCGCGCTTGACGGTGTCTCGCGCAGGGGGAATCTGCGACCACTGAAGTTACGTGCAGCACCAGTGCTAGTTAGAAACTTTGCCGCAGGCATTCAGCTGCATGCTGCAAGAGGTCAGTTGGGCGCGTTATCTTGAACTTACTGAAAACGCATGAGGAATCCATGTTTTATGCTGAAAAAAGTATAAACCCCATATAAGCGATCTTGCGAGCGGCAGCTACAAGCGACGCGACGGAGATGGCTGTCGCGTTCGCTCGTCGTACTCCGTGCGAGCGACGATTTTGAGCGACGCCTCCCCGGTGTTGCCGGCATGAGGGCTGCAGTCACGCGTGACGCGTGCTTTAGTAATTTACGTTGAAGTATTTTACTATAAAAAGTAGCATAAAATATTTCCGGAGGTCTTGCAGTACGTTCTTATCCTTGCACGTATAAAAATTGAATCATTTGCTCGTTCCGCGCGACAATCGGTAGTATTTGAGCGATGTATGTACATCCAGTTCCGGCTTCGCGCTATTGGCTAGTCGCTCATAGCACTTCTGGGTGACGAGCGACGATTTCTAGATTTCCAGAACCAAGCCATCTGTTCAAGCGACGGCCCGTTTTGTCGCTCGAAGCCGTCGCTCGTCGCCGTCGCGCACTAAATCGCTCTCACAGTGTTTATCCCTAAGACTGAACTGTTTTTGCTCATGTTGAAATGGTGTGATTATAGGTCTGGTTTTGTCTCCTCTTGAGGTTTTCGTGCACGGTGCGAAACTGAAAGGATGCTTATGTCTACGAACTCGGTGAATTGTCGAGCAGCTAGTTACGCATCGGCATCGAATATAACGGCTGCTGTGTGGAAAAACAATTTCAGGGGCGCTTTGCATACGCGTATTGTTTTGGATATGCCTGTGCATTTGCTAATATGAGTTGGCGTGTCAGAGTAATGTCATATGAACAGCTAAATCAGCCTTCCTCTGGGGGTTACAAGCGTAATGTGTGCATTTTGCTATGGCATGGCAGATCAAAATGTGTTTATCGCTTGAATATTTTTAGTAGAGAAATAAAATATCAAAATAAAATGTTGCTTTAATTCCGTGTTACCAGTCTGTCGTACACAGAACAATAGGTTGGTGTAATAAACTAATAACTGCGGTTTAACTGTAACTTTTACATGCCTACAAGAATCTAAAATGCTAGATTTCAAACTGCAGCAGTAGTCGGGTCTGTCAAAAATGAACTCCACTGCACACCTCATGCATGAAAATAAGTTTATGCCTTTTAGTAAGCTTAGATGCAGGCCGCAGTGAACTTGTTAGTATTGAAATGTGGGTAAGCTTGCCATAACAAGCCTTGTTGCCCCTTTTTTATAGGAACATCCATATATCCATTGAGCTGAAGGACAATATTTTCATCCCTACTGAGCATCATGTTTGCAGCTATAATCCTCAAATTATGGCTTCAGCAGTGGCACAACCAGGGATAGTGCGGGAGGGGGGGCACACTGGGCACGTGCTTAGGATGTGTCACAAGTGGTGTTTGCGATACACCAGACTCATGACAGACCTATGACGTCTGAAAATGACCAATATTCTATTCATTAGCAGGAGTATTCTAACATTCATGAAAAACAAGGATGAACTGTGGTTTATTTGTTTTTTTGCTTAAATCTAAAAATTGAATTTAGTTTAGCAGTTGACTGTTGCAGTCATTTGGATGTTTTGCATGCATTTCACTAGGAAGACTAAGAGCTAAGACTTTTTTATTGCCATGGCCTTGACTGTCTTGATGTTGTTTTGCACCATGCCCTTGTGTTGACTTTTGCATACGATATTTTTCAGGCACCCGCTTTATATAACGCAAGAAGGCAGCTGCAAGGACACGAGGATGTGAAAGAGCCAGTGCAGCGCGACTTCACGTATTGCAGAGGAGCCAATGCCAAAAAATCAAAATACATTGGCATGTTATTTGGACAAGAAAACTAGTATGTGGGTATATTCGGAGTACCATTTGACCAAATGTCAACAAAATCAAGATAGAGTATGTTACACGAAGAAGAAAATTCTCACGTGCTCCAGGCAGTCATCTTAACATGGTATATTTATGTAATGTCTCTGATTGGAAAGTCAAATCAAGTATGCTCTCTGGAGACAAACACATAGCAGCAAGTGTCATTGAAAAGTTAAAAATGTGTTTTAAGAAAGCTGATTAGTTGTGAGAAGTGACTGCTTTTTGTCTTGCCTCTCAACAGATATATCCATGTGATAAAAAAATAGTGGTACAATGAAATTGCATATTTTCTTAGCGACATGATACATACTTGCAATGAGCACGGTGCCTGTGTTTACTATAAAAAGCAAAAGCCCATGCTTGGTTAGGTTTGGCCCACTACAACATGCAGGCATGGGTGATTGGCGCTTTTTTTATTTCTGTGTCGTGAGGTTTATTGACATGCGTATAGGTGCAGTGGCACGCAGTATGGCTAGTACAAAAAAGGGGGGGGGGGCAGATATATGTAGCTCACTGTACACGACACAGGGCAAAGGAAATCCGTGTTCAGCAACTATGTTCAATGCCATGTACGTAAATTTTACAACACTACTCGTTCGAAGCGCGCACAGGTGCATATTGAAGAAAAGTTTCCAGGGTACATAATTTAGTTCGTAATTTACACTAATTTTGCTCTAACCACGCGACATAATAATTTGAATATACTGCACGGAAAAACCTAGAGCGAATTGTGTGTCAGTTTCGTGTGTATACATATAGTCTTTCCTATGCATCAGGTTTTTTGCGTAATGCATTAACAGTTGACAGCCTATCTTATGATGTGTACTCTGCTTACATTACAGTTGTTTATTAGTTTACTCGTTTGTTTTGCGACTGATGAAATGCCGGCATATATATATATTTTCAACATTTGACATAACCCTGTATGTTTTGCAGGGACAACCCAGGACGTACATTTCTCAGCACCCAGTCAACTGCCAAAAGTGACTCAAACACAGGCCACCAGTAAGTGGACATCAGTTGCAATTTCACATTATGCAGTTGGCGGCTGCCTTTTTTTTAATGAGATGGTGATGTCGTTCTAATGTACATTTTGACCACAAAGGTGCGATCATGTCTCACAGAGGCATATATGGTTGCTATTCTCTGCGAGGGACGTGTTCTCGTGTTCGTGAAGCATTTGTGTTTGGCAGTATTGTCGCCCAATGAGTCGGATATAAACACTAACTCGCCACTGCCGGCAAGTAGTTGCGAGAACCGCATTATGACGCTGTAAAGTTATTTCATTAATTCGAAGGAAAGTTTTGCAGCAGGAAAAAAGCTTGCTATTCCAGGTAAACATGTCTTTTTCTCACAGGTTATTCAGCCAAACTGTGGATGCATGAAATGCGTGACTTATGAATAGGTTTTAATTTATTCTTTAGTAATGCTTCTAAAAGAGACTAGAAATAGCATGTGACTACCTCTGCAATCAGCAGACCATACATTTACAGTCATAAGTGGCAGTTCTATGCAGTCTCGCACTTTATATAACCTTTCCTTTCCGCAACATTGGAACTGGTGGCTGCGTTTTCAGAAGAAGTGCACTTGACACTGTATATGTATGTGTGAATTCGGTTTTCTTCGTATGTGTCGGCTCACTGACAAACAGTGCAAAAATCTGTTGTACCATGAGCCTGACGACGCCTTCTGCTGCTCGAAATGGGGCACTTCGTATTTTATAGTACTGCATGACATTTAAATCAAAGCTACCACATAAAATGATCAAGAAAACTAACCGCTGTTATAGCTGTTTTCCTCAAAGAACGCTTGTCCTTTATGGGCTGTGTTAATCTGAGCTCTCCACCCATGTTTCAGTAGTATTATCCCTTAGTGAGTGAGAGATTGGGGCAATTAATCGTGTTAGTTTTTAAGTGGTGTCCTAATTATGTGCATTTGTTCCAACAAAGTTGTCTAGATTACTTTATTGTGTAGTGTAAAGCTTATGAAACCATCAGAAACTACTGAGTTGCTAACACGCATATGGATTTGTCACTATACAGGTGGAACTCAGCTGTACCACTGCAGTGCTGCGGAAATTGCCTTCACCAGCGGCTTTGCAACAGCTGTTTCGCAGCATGTCGGTATGTGTTAATTTATAATTATGTTGAGATGGGCTAGTATTATGGACCACTGCTACTCTGTATTGTGACAGATCCATATGATAAGGGATGTAATGGGCACAGCGAAAACCTTTGAATTTTTTACTATGGTACATAAACAGGCTCTCCCTTTCGTCACTGGAGCAGGAGAGAAGGGCATGCAGGCACTCCTGAATGTACATATATTTCAAAACATGAGACACACACACACACACACACACACACACACACACACACACACACACACACACACACACACACACACACACACACACACACACACACACACACACACACACAATTAAACTAAAGGCAGGGACGTTCCGTCTTTCATCTTGAATTGAATTGTGCAGCGCAAAAATACAACACAGACCACAGAGAAGCACACATGTTAACAGGTTTGATACACACGTTAGTTCAACAGATTTGATACTTCAAGTGTGCTATTTTACACAAGGGGGAAGGGAAAGGGGAGAAAATCTGAAAAAAAAGTGGAGTGGAAAAAAAGGAATCGTGCCAAAAAGCATGAGAAGCATAGCGCAGCCAGGATCGCCAGCAGGACATCTAAAAAGCACTCTGATAAAATTACATACAGGACAACCTTACGTATAGTTTGTTTCAATCAACTCAGATCACATGCAGCCATTACTGCAATCAAGTTGTTTCCTTATGTCATATGAGGGAATGATGTGGGCCCAAAAAACTGTTTAGAGCTGAAAGATTATGTTCCATTCTAGCCTCATTGCCTGTTTTTTTATCATATTGTTATCAGCTGCTTATGTTAGGGACAAAAAGTAAGAGTACGAACTGTTTCCCGATTCGCCATTCCACACAACATGTCTTTGTGACTATATGTACATGCAGATGATCCATAGTTGAAAAATATTCAGTACAGTAGAATCTCATTACAAGATGCACTTGGTTGTAAGAGACATCTGAAAATGGTTTGGTTGGTTTTCCGATGTTTGCCACGTTAACAATACTGTATAATAGAGACACCTTTGTTACTAAGGATGACTTTTTAAGTATTCACTACTTCGAAGGGACACAACCCAGACACATTCACTTTGTGCACCTTGTGCGCTCCGAAGGGCGTAAAGATCACGCAATCCTTACACAAGTCAATCGCGCATGTCTCTTTTAGCATGAACCAGAAAAGGAGGGCAACGAGGACAGTGCAGGGCAGAAAGTGTCGGCAGTTGAAGCTGACGAGCGTCTAAGAGCACCTCAAAGGTACTGCGAGCAACAAGGCTTGCAAAGTGAAGTGTTTAAATTCCAGAAGTTGGGAAGGAAGCTAACACAATCTACAGTCACTAAAAAGCTGTGAATGTCTTCTTTAAAGGGCCCCTAAACTACCAAGGTTGAAATTTAGTTGTGGTGTTGCAGCTCTACACAATAAGGCAATGAACAGGTAGCCACGAGAATTTTTCGAAACGGTGCAGTAATAGTGGAGCTACGTGTGTTTGATTATCGAAAAGTAGTCCCCACTCATTTTACTCTTTCATCTGGTACACACCATATGGACAGTATCGTCTTTTCCTTGCCTAGTACACCTCCAAATGTTACGGGACAGGCCAACACCAACGAGCTCTGTTGCTGCCGCGCTGGCCCGTCGTCCTGCGAGGGGTGGCGCTAATACAACGGAACCATATGGTGACTCGTGTTGAAGAGCCTCGTAGGGAGACCCTTCTGTTGGCGTTTCTGTTCTTTGCCCCCATTGGCTGCCCACAATGGCATCGCGCGCAACGCGACGAGGAAGAAGGAGTGTGTGTATTTGCTTGCAGGCCTTGCCGGCAGTCGTACATTTTCGTTCGACCAATCGACAGCACCGGAAACTGGTGACATCATCAGAGACAGCCTGGTGACGTCAGGACAAACTGGGGGGTGCAGGATAGGTCCAGAGAGGCGCACGGGGTCATTTTCTTCATATTGTGGTGCTCCGGCAGTGCTACGCACTCTGGCATTTGGCTTCGTCGATCGTGACGGCATTCTGATTTCGATACGCGTGTTTTCTTGAAATGTTCAAAAAATGTCGAGAAGTGGTTTAGGGGCCCTTTAAGCCACCCTGAGCATTTATTCCTTCAGATATATCAAAACATACTTTAGTGATGATGCATAATAAAGTGATCTAGTCTGGCTCCTCAGTGTCTCAAAATTTTGGTTTCGAGAGACATGTTTCTCGTGCCTCTTGAATATCTTCTGATGAGGCTTTACTGTAATATACACAAACAATTGTAACTCCTCCTGCAAGTATTATTCATTAAGCCCGGTCACTTATGTGCAAAGCTTGTGGTTAAGTCTTGATGTCCGTACTTTTTAGAGCTATGTTTATTAATTCATGCTGTTCTTATTGGTTCTTGGATGCAGGAGACAATGCCTACCAAAATATTGGCCCTGATCATGAGAGCCCTCAAGGGGCAAACAACATCTCTGTTGCAGAAGTGAGCCCGGTACCACTTGGAAGTTACCATGACAGATGACACGGCAGCAATAGATACAGAGACTGCCACGTCTACTGCAGCTGTAACAGTGTACGAGGCAAGCAGCAGCGCGTCAGCATCAGCAGCAGTGTCAGAAGGAACCACACCAGGCCTGGTAGAGCAACACGTGTGCTATCACTGACTTTTTTTGTAGTGGATACAACTCATTTGCTCAACATACAAAAGCTTTTCACCACGACTGTGAGCCAGTGTTATTGTGCAGCAAGTGCAAGACCAAGTTAGGTGTTATAACACAGTACAAGCATCACTTTAATATATGCAAATGCAAACATATTACAGTTGTTGCCTCCCCAGCCAGCCCACATAGTGACAACAATGTGGAACACATGGTGGGACACACCTCTCCCCCATTACAAGATAGTAGAGACTGTCAGTGTTGTTGCTAGATTGACTGGTCTTTGTAGGCAACTAGAAGGACAACACAGGTGTCATAAGATTGTTGTTGGTGTTGTTGTTGAAGAGGTAAAAAAGAAGTTTGATGCAGGTGAAGTGCCAACTGATATTGAGCAAATCAAAAGCAACCACCTGAGAAAGCAACACTATCGAAATTTGGGTATCTATGTGCCGCCAACTCTGGTAAGAATGGCATAGGACAGAAGTGTGATGAAAATCACACAGACACTGCTGTTGCATCACTGGCCACAGTGAGCAGCGACTTGTAGGGCAAGAGAGTCAACTGAAACTAACATTATGATATAGTGTCATGCTCCCATGTGACCACTTTTCAAGTTATTTTGCAAGATACAGCTCAACCTCCAGAAACGAGACTGCAACTTCTCTGTAAAAAAAGCTTTCACAAAAAATTATTCATAACACTATTGCCATAGCAGTATCTTTTTTTGTGTCGGTTCGAGGTTCCCGGCTGTCCATTAATGCAAAAATTGAGGAAAAAAAGAACATGTGTCGTACATACACCTTTTTAACAAGTACGAGGGGGACAGAACTTTTCTAGTCATGCATCTTCATCATACTATCAAGTTTTTAAATGCCTTTTACAATTATTATTACCAGTTATATCTGAGTGCATTGTATGCATGGAGCAGGTGTAAAATCAGGTCAGTTGGATCCGATGCCTTATCTACAAGCGAGCCCTATATTCAAGAAATTTGAATTAAAATAGTTACGTTAGAGACGCAGTCTTTCAGTACTTTATTGCCTGTGGTTGAAGCATTGCTCAATAGTTTTGTGGGTGGCAATTTCAACCGGCACAGCACTGCGCTTTGCCACAGTCACATTTGTCTTCAAAGCGGTGTTTACCATTTGTGTGGATCTGTTTGTGTATGTATAGAGCAAGTCTTTAATTTATATTTTTCTGCATTCTTGTGCTTGCACTAAGCTTGTATAAGGCAGTTACAAAATGTGCGTCACTATAACGAACTGTTCTGTTGAGCTTACAATTGCAAATAATCGTGTTCAGATGGCCGCACTTCTATGCGGGTGCACCGCTAGCTTTGTGTATGTTCTCATGTTTGTATAAAGCTTATATAAGCTAGTTAGAAAATGTATGTCACTAAGCATTGTAATATTCTTTAAAGAACTGCTTGGTAGGTTTTACACTTCTGAATTAGTATTGAGGCGGTGGTATTCCCATGTATGCCCACTGCTAGCTTTCTGTGTCCTCACGTGTTTGTATTAAGTTTCTACAAGGGAGTTACAGCATGTACGTCACTGAGCGCTGTGATATTTTTTAAAGAACGGCTTTGTTGGTTTTACACCTGTGAGTAATAGTACTCGGGTGGCACTAGTCATGTGTAGGTACACAGGGACCATTTGTATACATTATGCTCATGTAAAGCAGTTACAAAATGTATGTCACTAATTACTGTGATATTTGTTGAATTGCTGTGATGGTTTTACACATGTGAATAATAGTGGTCAGGACACAGTACTTGCGGTGTATAGTTGAATTTATACACTGCCAAGACATGGGCTGTATACGTACCAAAAGAAATGTATGTCATTATATTGTTGTGATTATTACTGTTTGGATTTTATTAAACTGTAATAAAATTGTTTCTTGTATCTATTGAGGTATGGCAATTTGTCATGCAACGAAACTGAGGACCTGAACTTGTGCATACAAATAAACAGCTAATTTAAGAGTATACTGCTCATATTCTGCTAAACCAGTTTAACAAATCTTGTACTACAATGCTGGAAAAATGACAGAGCTGACTCGGATATACAGAAAAAGTTCTGCACTGGCTGAAGGACTGCCCCACACTGGAGTTCGTAATATTGCGTTTATTGGAGTAGAACAGAAAGTGCACTTCTATTAAAAATGCGACAGTCGGTGCAGAAACATAAGGCAGACGAGCGGATGTGGCACATTTTTTTCAGGGCCCTCCATACATACTACTGCATTTCTAGTCTTCCTGTGCTCTCCGTATAAGCCCCTGTTCAGCCAAGGTTTTTACTCCATGACAGTTGTTCTACTGGGTTCGTAGCAATATTGAAGAAAAAAATTCAATGGTTTTCAAGGACTTTCGAGGCCCCGACACAGTAACTTCAAGGACCTCGTGCAATGTGTGTAGTAGTTTGGACAGGCAATAACTTGTTCAAGAACACCGTTAACTTTATTGCAAACAAAAGAAAACAAAACAAATCGCATTTCAGTGATTTCAAACATTTGAAAGACTGCTAATTTGCCTTTCACCGCCCACCACTAAACGCACACAAGCAAGCATTTCAAGAAAGCGCTGTTTTTCTGCAATAGCACAATTAACTACTTGGACCTACAACATTTGCAGTTTTTGAATACTGTTTGGTTTGACAGTGTATGTGATGTCATCTGATGGCACGACACCGCTGTAACCATGCGCTGCTCACAACTGCTATTCTTCCAGGCCGCACTGTCATGGGGCGTCCTTTCCTGGCTTCCTGGCTCTTTTCCTACGAGCTTCGTTGGTCCACCGCTGCTTATGCCGTTCCTGCCGCAATCCCAGCCGTGTTTCGACGCAACTGCTCCCTATGTCTGGCAACGCGGATTGGGAACGTATACCGGCGACGCAAGCGCATCAAAGTATAAATTGGATCCAGCCACCAGCATCTTCGGGCACGACACCGCTGTAACCATGCGCTGCTCACAACTGCTATTCTTCCAGGCCGCACTGTCATGGGGCGTCCTTTCCTGGCTTCCTGGCTCTTTTCCTACGAGCTTCGTTGGTCCACCGCTGCTTATGCCGTTCCTGCCGCAATCCCAGCCGTGTTTGGACGCAACTGCTCCCTATGTCTGGCAACGCGGATTGGGAACGTATACCGGCGACGCAAGCGCATCAAAGTATAAATTGGATCCAGCCACCAGCATCTTCGGGCACGACACCGCTGTAACCATGCGCTGCTCACAACTGCTATTCTTCCAGGCCGCACTGTCATGGGGCGTCCTTTCCTGGCTTCCTGGCTCTTTTCCTACGAGCTTCGTTACTCCACCGCTGCTTATGCCGTTCCTGCCGCAATCCCAGCCGTGTTTGGACGCAACTGCTCCCTATGTTTGGCAACGCGGATTGGGAACGTATACCGGCGACGCAAGCGCATCAAAGTATTAATTGGATCCAGCCACCAGCATCTTCGGGCACGACACCGCTGTAACCATGCGCTGCTCACAACTGCTATTCTTCCAGGTCAGTTACTTGAAGCGTGCCGCATGTGCCAAAACTAGCAATTGCTGTCTTATTGCGGTGTCGTGCCCATTGGAGCTGTCTAGCGTTAAAAAGCTGATATTGACTTGTTTGCAGTGTGTATCTTCTTCCCTCGTTAACTTGCTTCTCATGTTATCGGGTGATGTCGAGTCGAATCCTGGCCCAATGAGCAAGACTGAGTCCGCTGCTTTCGAATACGCACTGGAGGCAATTGAAAAAGTGGAATCTGGGTTGAGGTCAGTTCTGCTTGAATTTAAGGGCATCAAGGATGAACAAGCCGCTACTAACGACGAAATAAAAAAACTTTTAGCGAGAGTCACTGCACTTGAAGCTAGTGGAACCGTAACTGCTACCACTGAAGCGGTTCCCCCTCAGAATACCCTGCAAGATATTTCAAGCCAGCTACAGCGAATAACAAACAGATGTGACGATGCAGAAAACAGATTAAGACGATCAAACTTATTATTTTTCGGGATCGAGGATGACGAAAAAGAAGATTGGGCCACGTCTGAAGAAAAGATTAAGAAGTTTTGCGAAGAAAAACTCGAACTTCCCACAACCAGTATGCAGTACGAACGGGTTCATCGCCTAGGAAAATATTCTACTGAAAAAAAACGGCCCATAATCGCAAAACTGTGTTCATTTAAGGACAAGCAAAGGATCCTGTCCGCAGCACATAAACTTAGGGGGACAACATTTTCAATTGGTGAAGACTTCGCGCCATCAACACGTGTTGCTAGAAGAAAGCTGGTAGCTTTTGCCAGGCCACTTGAAAAGCCATTTAAGTTGGTGCTCGACAAGTTATATATAGACAAACAAGTATATGTCTATGACACCGCTAGCGACTCAGTAATAGAATCTACCAGATAGCTAGACACAAGCCCAAGCTCGCAAAATGATCAGCTGCCTTTCTTGCCGCAAGCCGCTCTCTCGCTCTCAGTGGCCTACACTAACATCCGAAGTTTGCTACCTAAACGCGATACACTTTGTGGTTTTTTAGACGATAGTGACTCTGACATAATAGTACTAACTGAGACATGGTTGAATCCAGATATCAACGACAATGAGATCCTGCCAAGAAATAATATTTACAAAATTTATAGAAACGACCGCATCGATAGGCGCGGTGGGGGTGTACTTATCGCCATTAAGAAAACCCTTCATTCATATTTTATCGATTCAGGGTCATCTCTCGAGATTGTGTGGGCTGCTTTTTATGTGTCCTCCAGTGCTGTACTTATTGGCGCCTGTTACCGGGCCCCAGATTGCAACCATTCCTTTTTGAATGACTTGCGGGACAGTGTCACTAAAGCGCTCCAGCTGTGTCCATCCAACCACGTTTATCTTCTTGGTGATTTCAATTTTCCGCTTATCGACTGGGAACATATGTCATCTTCATGTCACGCGTCTCTGGAACTAATCAATCTAACGTTAGATTTCAACCTGTTCCAAATAGTGAAGGCCCCTACACGGACTTCCAATATCTTGGACTTGGTTTTCACAAACGTCCCTGACACTATTACTTCCATTTCAAATATGAGTGGCTTTAGTGATCATAACCTCATCCAACTAGCTGTTAGCATCCCGAAGCCCGTGTCTGGCACAACAACTAAACAAATTCGCGATTATAACAGAGCAAATTACGATGAGATTAACTCCCAACTAGAAGAATTTTTTTGCCAAGTGCTACTACCTTCCTTTCATTGTCGATCCGTAAACGACAACTGGGTGCTCTTTAGAGACAAATTAACAGCATTAGTAGACCGTTACGTCCCGATAATCTCCATAACTAACGACAAATCCAGCCCTTGGTTCAACAAGACTCTTCGCAAACTAAAGAATAGAAAGAAGCGTTCTTATAACAGGGCTAAACGCGTACGCACTGCTGAGGCTTGGCAGACATACAAAGATAGTTTAAACAATTACTGCTCAGCGATATCTTCCGCCAAAGATAAATATTACTCTCAAGACCTACCATCGCTGCTAACTTCCAATCCTAAAAAATTTTGGCAAACCATATCTCCGACAAGGGATACTAACACCATAACTCTGCACGGAACAGAAAACATACCTATTTCTAGCTCCGATTGCCCCACCGTATTCAACACGTTTTTTTCATCTGTTTTCACTCAGGAGGACGTTTCCAATGTTCCAACTTTTCCTGAACTTGATGCCGCATACATGGAACCAATCGATATCACTGTTGAAGGCGTTAAATTACTCATTAGTAACCTCAAAATATCTACTTCCGCCGGTATTCACAACATTAATTCTAAGATTTTAAAGAACACCATTACTGCCTCAAGCAAGATCTTATGCCATATTTTTCAACAATCCCTAGAATCTGGAAAGTTACCCACCGATTGGTTGATAGGAAAAATAATACCAATTCACAAATCTGGAGATGTTCATACACCTGGCAACTATCGGCCCATATCTTTAACCTGCATATGTTGCAAAATGCTCGAGCACATAATCACTTCCCACGTGTACAGCCACCTAGAAGCTCACAATTTCTTTTTTTCTAATCAGCATGGCTTTAGGAAGGGATTTTCTTGTGACACGCAATTGTTCGAACTAACGACTGACTTGCACTTTAACATGGACTGCAACCTTCAAACTGACTGTATCTTTCTTGACTTTTCTAAAGCTTTTGACCGAGTGCCCCACTGTCGCCTAATATCTAAATTATTGCCTTACGACTTGACTCTTTAACATTATCCTGGATTCGTAATTTTCTTTCTTTTCGAGAACAGTTTACTGTTGTTAACAATTTCTCTTCCCCGCCTTCTTCTGTTAGCTCTGGTGTGCCACAAGGCAGCGTCCTCGGCCCCTTGCTCTTCTTAATCTACATTAACGACTTACCCACCCAGATTACTTCCTGCATGCGCCCTTTTGCCGATGACTGTATAATCTACCGTCCTATTCACACGACTGACGATCACTTGAAACTTCAAGCAGATCTTAACCTTATCGCTAACTGGTGTAACAAATGGCTCATGACACTAAACTTTACAAAGTGCGAGGTGATGTGCTTCAGCCGAAAATGTGTAAATTCTAAATATTCGTATCATCTTAATAACACTATGCTTTCCCACACTTCATCATATAAGTACCTTGGTGTTGTTCTTACAGAGAATCTTTCATGGGCCCCACACATCACTTCTACATGCGCCAAAGCATCACGTTCTCTGGGCTATCTACGACGCAATTTGCGAAATGCCCCGCCAAACATTCGAAAACTCGCTTTCCAAACATTCATTTTGCCACAGTTAGAATTCGCCTCCCCAATTTGGTCCCCTCATCAAAATTAACTAATAAATATGACGGAAATGATACAAAACAGAGCAGCCCGGTTCATATCGCGTAACTACAGTATAAACTCGAGCATTACACAAATTAAACTAGACCTACTGTTGCCGCCATTAGATATCCGCCGTAACATCGCTCTTCTGTACTTATTCCACAAATATATTTACACTAATAAACGAACCCGGTTGCAACTACAAATACCCCACTCTTTTTCACGCAGATTACATAATCAGTTCAGTTTCAAGCGCATATACGGTAAAACAAATGCATTTAATTCATCGGCACTACCATGTGCCATCCGTCTCTGGAATGACCTCCCTGATAACATAGCCTCCATATCTAATCCCGACACGTTCCGCTCTCAGTTACTCACGCTTTTCCCATTTAATACCGTTCACGAGTGACCGATCTAGTGTATGTTATCGTGCATTTTTGCCATGTTGTATATCATTTTCATAAACGGTATTCCTTTGCTCTGTTAACAGTAACAAGTGTTCGTGTGCCTTCAGATATTGCTTTGTATTCCTAGTGCCTTCAATATTGTGTAACATGGTAATCTTTTTATAGCGCTGTTCCTCTTAGAAATTTGTACTTTTTATACCTCTTACTGTTCAATGTGCCCCCCTTACTTTATGCCCTTCCATAGGGCCTGTAAGGTTCCTTTGAATAAATAAATAAATAAATCTGTTATCTCAGTTTTTTCACCATCAAATAAGCAATAGTCATTTCTAATTTCTTTTTATTGTGTCTGTCGCTCTCAATTTACTCTTCACGGCTTCTCTTCGAATGCCTCAACTGTTGAGCTTCCTGCTTCTGCTCCTCCAAGCACATTTGTCGCCGGTTCCATGTGCATAAAACTGGTATCGGCAGCTCCTTTGTAATTTCAACTTTAAGGATGGCGCTTTCCTTCTATTACCTCCAGAGACAATTTTCTGTGACATGCGAAAGAGTGTCACAGAAAGGAAAAAAGCGCTTGGCAATGTCTGCTAAGTCTAGCCAAGTGTACAAGTTTAAGGACTTTCCAGTACTTTTAAAAATTCAAGGGTTTTCAATGCCTTGAAAATGGCATTTTAGAAATAAAGGATTTTCAAGGATCGCTACAAACCCTGGATTCTAGCACCTAAATAACTTTGCAAGCTTATTTTGGCATGGAGTTAGGAAATTCATGCTTTCTATCTAACGCTGCACTATCTCTGTACAGTGAAGCCACGAGAGCGCAACTATTTTGGAGTAAAGAAAAATACTGAAAGCTTTTAATACCACTCTTCTTTTTTTCTATGGAGCTTCGTATTGCCTAGTTAAGTTTACGAATGTGCCTGGTTTTGGCGGGCGTTTCTTCGACATTTCCTAGAAGAAGCAGATGTCTAGCCCCCGTATTCAGAAATGTATCTTAATACAAAGCTCACGCTTGACTTGATATAAACGACGCCTGGTGCGAATGTCCCCCAAGACGCTCACTGCCTTTCTTTTGGTGCGTTCACGACTTGCGTCGTTTAGATCAAGTCAAGCATGGGCTTCAAGTTATCATGCATTTCTGCATATGGGGGTTAGCGCGCACAATTCCGGGCAACCCACTGTACCATTGACACCGAGAGAAAACGGGGGAAACAGAGTTAACCACTTATGCTCCTAAACTTTCGCGTACCTGTGGTGTGCGTGTATCGTGGAAGAAGAAACAGCGCAAACACAAGGACGAAAAAAAGCATCAACCACACCAGCGCGTCGTGGTGTGGCATGTTTTTGCGTCGTCCTTGTGTTGCGCTGTTTCTTCTAAAATGCTCAACCAACTAGCCGGAAAGTCCATCCTGTGCATATATAAATTGAACACACGCATGAGTGTAGATGGTCTTCGAAGCTTTCAGAACGAGCACTGCCACAGGATACGAGCAGTGCACGCGTAACAAGTGGACACATTAGTCATTTAAACATGCGTGCCAATGTATTTGACGCGGCTATCGGCATAAGCAGTCTCCAAATGTTGGAATGCATGCGCTTCAAAACGCTAACGATCCGCTGCTAATGCAGGACAACAGCTCACAGCGGACTGAAACAAACTCTAAACTAATGCTCTTGAAAAGAACGCCTACACGGCAGCGTGAGGCACGTCGAAATGCCTGGTACTGGCGTCGCAGTTGCTCACCAGTATACGCGCGAATTAAATTCACATACGTGGATGGTTGGCGCAATACTTTGTATCCGCGTATTTTGGAGAACATGGACTGGAGAAGCACTCGATCATGAGCTGAACGGCACATTTGTTATTTTCCTGCGGTGACCACAAGCCGTGAATAGTTCTCACGTTGTCGTCTACGTTGTCTTCCTTCGTTAGTCAAAGCAAGGAATGGAAATGATGCAAACGCACACGTATTCCAGTACAGAACAGCACAGCACACTGCAGAGAAACCCCACCCACCACAGCCGATTCATCAAATACGTTTGGTATATATATAACCTCTAAAAGAACACGACTGGGCGTGGCGGCGTTGTGGTGTAATGGTTATGATGTGTGTTTTGAATTGTACAAATGCCAGTGTACGCCGGTTCGAATTCACATGATGTATAGAGCATTGTGATTCTTGAGAAGTATGTGTGATTCCCTTGACAATTGTATTCTAATTAGATTGTGCGACCCCTGATTGTGAAATTTGCGAAGATATTAGCAGAGTAAGTGTTAATTCGCTTTTTTTTCTCCTCAGTGGCGTTCGTGACGCATACGCATAGGCCGCTTCAGAGCAGTCACGCCTCACGGTAGGCAGCAAATAGCCAGGAAAAAATGACTAAAATCCTGCATAACTTTGCTCATGCCTATTCTGAAGGCCGCTTGGAATCGGGCCAGTGTCTCTGAGGAGCCGCCTAGGGAGCAGTATAACAGCGGCCCTAATTTGATCTGATTTCCTGCCTGCATGCGTGCCCAGGACTTGGCTAAGAGGGTATTGGGAAGAGTACTAGCGCTCTGTTCTGAAGGAGTACAAGCACTCTGTTTGGGGGAGTAGAAGTACTCGGTCTGGCGGTGTACTATTAACCCTGCGGGGAGAGTATTAGCACTCTGCGGAAGAGTACTAGCACTCCCTTTGGGAAGGGTATTATCACTCTGCGGAAGAGTACTAGCAATCCCTTGCGGTGGAGTATCAAAACTCTGTCAGGAGGAGTTGACCTACTCTCTCTCAAAGAGGATCGATCTACTCTCGAAAAGAGAGTGAAATATGGGACAAGCAGCTACTCCCTCAATGAGAGTGCCCGGCACTCCCTTAGTTTTTAGAGTGTACCGAGCCCAAGTGCTAAGAAAACGCATGCTGCTATGGCTGCGCGCGTACGTGGATTTCTGCTAAACCACGTGTAAAGCTGGCGCGTGGTTTTCTGCCAAACCACTTGGTAAGCATGGAGAAGCAGCTTAAAGCACGCATGTTGTTTTCTGCCAAACCATGTGCTAAGCATGCACATACAGCTTGTGTTACGCATAGGCATGCATTTCTTGGCAGCACGCCCACTTGGTTTTCTGTGAAACCACGTGCTAAGCAGGCACATACTGCTCTGGGCAGCGCACGCGCGTGGTTTATTACCAAACCACATGGTAAGCATGCACATGCCACATTTAGCAGCGCGCACACGTGGTTTTGTGCCAAACCACTCGGTAACCATGCACATGCAGCTTTTGGCAGCGCGCGCACGTGGCCTTTCTGCCAAAACCATTTGCTAAGCACGAGAATGTTTCGTTTGGCTGCGCGCGCGGTTATTACCAAGCCCACGTGCTAAGCAAGCGCATGCTGCGTTGGCAAAGTGCGCTCGTGGCTTTTTGCCAAACAACGTCCTCAGCACGCACAAGCTGCTGTTGGTAGCGCGTGCGTGGTTTTCCGCCAAACGACTTTGTAATCTTCAACATAAAGCTTTTGTTAGCGCGCACACGTGGTTTTGTGCCAAACCACGTGATAATCATCCACTTGCAGCTCTTGACCATGCGCCTACGTGGTTTTCTCCAAGGCCACTTGGTAAGCATGCACACTGAGCATGCATACATGAAGCATGCATACATGGTAAGCGTGCATACATGCAAGACCCCTTGCGGGGCACTAAATAAGGGGTGGGTGATGCAAAAAACTACAGGAGGTTGCCCACTATGTTATTTTATAGACAGAACACTCGTTACTTCTTCCGCGAAGGCCGAAGCGGTGGCAATGGTAGTGACGTAGTGTGGAAAGCCGTTCCACTCTTTAGCTGTACGATGAAAGAATGATGACGAGCAGGTGACAGTGCGCGAAACATTTATTGGTTGCGCAGCGATATGCCGAAGGTGGTAAAATGTAAGGTGCGTGGTGAAGCGAGCTGGTGTAGAACTTATGGAATAATGATAAGCTTGCGATACGGCGACGGTGCGCTTGATGTCCAAACCACTCTACTTTTTATGGTGATACGCTATCTCATGAGTATGAGTATGTTATCATATATCATATCATGTGATATCATATGAGTATATGAGTATGCGAGTGTGAGTATGCGAGTATATGAGTGCAAACACGCGCATGCTGTTTTCTGCTGCACACGTGGTTTTCCACCAAGCTTGTGGGCTAAACACGCGCATGGTGCTTTCTCCAGCGCGCGCACGTGGATTTCTGCCAAAACACGTGCTAAGCACGCGCATTCTGCTCTTGGCAGCGCGCGCGCGTGGGTTTCTGCCAAACCACTTGGTAATCATGCACATGCAGGTTTTCGTTGCGCGCGCACGTTGTTTTCTGCCAAACCATGTGCTAAGCATGCACATGCAGCTTTTGGCGGCGCACGCCCGTTGTTTTCTGCCAAAGCACGAGCTAAGAACGCGAAGGCTACTTTTGGCTCCACGCGCACATGGCTTTCTGCCGAACCACATAATAAGCACGCCCATGCTGCCGTTGGAAGCGTGCGCGCGTGGTTTTCTGCCAAACCACAGGGAAAGCATGCACATGCTGCATTGCCAGCGCGCGCGCGTGGTTTTCTGCCAAACTACCTGGTAAGAGAGGCCATGCTGCTTTTGGCAGCACGCGCGCGTAATTTTCTGCCAAACCACGCGCTAAGCACGTTCATGCTGCATTGGTAGTGCACGCGTGATTTCCTGCGAAACCAATTGGTAAGCATGCTCAAGCAGCTTAGCGCGTGCCTGTTGTTTTCCGCCAAACCATGTGCTAAGCATGCACACGCAGCTCACGGCAATGCGCGCACATAGTTTACTCCCAAACCCGAGCAAAGCACGCACGTGCTGCTTTCGGCTCCGCATGTACGTAGTTTTCTGCCAAACCACGCGCTAAGCACGCCCATGCTGCTGTTGGCAGCGCGCGCGCGCGGTTTTGTGCCAATGCACGTGCTAAGAACGTGCATGCTGCTTTTGGGTCCTCGTTCTCGTGAATTTCGGCCAAACCACGAGGTAAGCACGCCCATGCTGCTCTTGGCAGCCCGCGCGCATGGTTTTCTGCCAAAGAACTTGGTAAGCATACACATGCAGCATTTGGTAGCGTGCCCGATGTTTTGTGCCAAACCAGGTTCTAAGCTTGCGTACGCAGCTTTTGGCAGCGCGCAGGTGGCGTTTCTGCCAAAACCACGTCCAAAGCACGCGTATGCTGCTTATGGCTGCGAACGTGGTTTTCAACCAAGCCCATGTGCTAAGCACGCGCATGCTGCTTTTGCTAGCGCGCGCACGTGGGTTTCTGCCAAACCACGTGGTAAGCACGCGCAAGCTGCTCTTGGCAACGCGCGCGCGTAATTTTTTGCCAAACCACACGGTAAGCATGCACCAGCAGCATAGCGCGTGCACGTTATTTTCTGTCAAACCATGTGCTAAGCATGCACATGCAGCTCTTGGCAGTGCGCGCACATAGTTTTTGTCAAACCACGTGCTAAGCCCGCACATGCTGCTCTGGTCAGCACGTGCACGTGGTTTTTTACCAAACCACGTGGTAATCGCGCATGATGCTCTTGGCAGCGCGCGCGCGTGGCTTTCTCCTGAACCACCTGCTAAGCACGCGTATGCTACTCTTGGCAACGCGCGCCATGGTTTCCTGCCAAACCACTTGATATAGATGCGCAACCAGCTTAGCGCGCGCAAGTTGTTTTCTGCCAAACTATGTGCGAAGCATGCACATGCAGCTGTTGGCAGCGCGCGCACGTGTTCTGCCAAACATTATAAGAACGCGCATGCAGCTTTTGGCTGCGCACGTGGTTTTCTACCAGGCCGTAGTGCTAAGGACGTGCACGCTGCTTTTGCTCCGCGTGCACGTAGACTTCTGCCAAACCACATGCTAACCACGTGGTTTGGCAGAAAACCACGTGCACGTGGTTTTCAGCCAAAGTACGTGCTAAGCACGCGCATGGTGCAATTATCAGCGCGTGCCCCTGGTTTTCTGTCAAACCACTTGGTAAATATGCACCTGCAGCTTTTGGTAGCGCGCGCACGTTGTTTTCTTGCCAACCACGTGCTAAGCATGCACATGCAGCTTTTGGCAGCCCGCGCACCTGGCCTTTCTGCTAAAAAGATATGCTCAGCAAGCGAATGCTGCTTTTGGCAGCTCGCGCACGTGGATTGCTTACAAACCACTTGTTAAGCACGCCCATGCTGCTTTTCCCAGGTCGCGCGCGTGGTTTTCTGCCATACCACTTGGTAAGCACGCGCATACTACATTTGGTTTCGCAAGTGGTTTTCTAACGAGCCCAAGTGCTAAGAAAACGCATGCTGCTATGGCTGCGCGCGAACGTGGATTTCTGCTAAACCACGTGTAAAGCTCGCACATACTGCTCTTGACAGCTCGCGCGTGGTTTTGTGCCAAACCACTTGGTAAGCATGGACAAGCAGCTTAAAGCACGCATGTTGTTTTCTGCCAAACCATGTGCTAAGCATGCACATGCAGCTTGTGTTACG
Source organism: Dermacentor variabilis (assembly GCF_050947875.1). Classification (NCBI taxonomy): domain Eukaryota; kingdom Metazoa; phylum Arthropoda; class Arachnida; order Ixodida; family Ixodidae; genus Dermacentor; species Dermacentor variabilis. The sequence goes on from NC_134576.1 coordinate 360,454, forward strand.
CATAGGCATTCATCTCTTGGCAGCACGCGCACTTGGTTTTCTGTGAAACCATGTGCTAAGCAGGCGCATACTGCTCTGGGCAGCGCACGCGCGTGGTTTTCTACCAAACCACCTGGTAAGCATGCACATGACACTTTTAGCAGCGCGCTCACGTGGGTTTGTGCCAAACCACTCGGTAACCATGCACATGCAGCTTTTGGCAGCGCGCGCACGTGGCCTTTCTGCCAAAACCATTTGCTAAGCACGCGCATGTTTTGTTTGGCTGCGCGCGCGGGTATTACCAAGCCTAAGTGCTAATCAAGCGCATGGTGCGTTGGCAAAGCGCGCTCGTGGATTTATGCCAAACAACGTGCTGAGCACGCACAAGCCGCTGTTGGTGGCGCGTGCGTGGTTTTCCGCCAAACGACCTTGTAAGCTTGCACATAATGCTTTCATTAGCGCACGCACGTTGTTTTGTACCAAACCACGTGCTAATCATCCACATGCAGCGCTTGACAATGCGCCTACGTGGTTTTCTCCAAGGCCACTTGGTAAGCATGCACATTGAGCATGCATACATGAAGCATGCATACATGTTAAGCGTGCATACATGAAAGACCCCTTGCGGGTCATTAAATAAGGGGTGGGTGATACAAAAAACTACAGGAGGTTGCCCACTATGTTATTTTATAGACAGAACTATCGTTACTTCTTCCACGAAGGCAGATGAGGTGGCAATGGTAGTGACGTAGTGGGGAAAGCCGTTCCAGTCTTTAGCTGTACATTAAAGAATGATAACGAGCAGGTGACATTGCGCGAAACATTCATTGGTTGCGCAGCGATATGCGCGAAGTTGGTAAAATGTAAGTTGCGTGGCGAAGCGAGCTGGTGTAGAATTTATGGAATAATGATAAGCTCGCGATACGGCGACGGTGCGCTACGTGTCCAAACCACTCTACCTTTTATAGTGATACGCTATCATACGAGTATGAGTAAGTTATCATATATCATATCATATGATATCATATGAGTATATGAGTGCGCGAGTGCGAGTATGCGAGTGTGAGTATGCGAGTATATTGTCACGTGGTGGTGACGTTGAATAACACCGTAGCAATACTGTGAACGACAAAATTAACTTTTATTGGGTGAACCTGTGCCCACAAAACGCGCTACACTTATGGCACAACGATAGCGGCGAAAACGCTTGGCGATCGTCGAAAATCTGATCAGCGGGTCAAGCGCGTCGGCTTTTATAGATCAGTCATCGAATGTTCCAGATTAACCGTTGGGACCCGCATGCCTTCTACAAAATTCTACGAAATTCGTGTCAAGCGATGAAATCAGATAACACAAGGTTCCGCGACAACAGACAGCGGATAGAAGCATAGATAATTTTCCAGAAACTTCGGATACATGCAGGCGCCACCCGCGCTGTGCGATAGCATTTGTTAGGGGGCAAAACGTGTCGCCCGATAAAAACAAGTACACGTGTCAATACCCCCCTCTTATAAAGCATCGACCCGATGCCTCAAACAAACGATAGTAATAAATAAGCACTCGTAGCAAAGAAAAAAACAAAATGAGGAAAGTTCGTCAGCGTCCGTAAACGGTTTAAGACGCACCACGTGGACCACTTCAGGTCGGGCGCGACGTCGCTGTGAATGCGAAATGCCGTCTGGCACGACCTCATAGTCCAGTGCGCCAATACGTCGGATGACCTTGTAGGGTCCGAAATAGCGTCGCAATAGTTTCTCACTGAGTCCTCTTCGGCGTATCGGGGTCCATACCCACACACGGTCGCCGGGCTGGTAGTCGACGAAGCTTTATCGGAGGTTGTATTGTCGGCTGTCCGTACGCTACTGGTTTTTTATCCGTAGGCGGGCGAGCTGTCGGGCTTCTTCGACGCGCTGGAGATAGGTAGCGACGTCAAGATTCTCTTCGTCAGTTACGCGCGGCAGCATGGCGTCGAGTGTTGTCGTCGGGTTCCTGCCGTAGACCAGCTTGATCGGCATGATCTGTGTTGTTTCATGCACCGCCGTGTTGTAAGCGAATGTTACGTACGGCTGGACGGCATCCCCGGTCTTGTGTTCGACGTCGACGTACATTGCTAGCATGTCGGCGAGGGTCTTATTCAGCCGCTCCGTAAGACCATTCGTCTGTGGGTGGTAGGCAGTTGTCCTCCTGTGCCTTGTCTGACTGTATTGCATAATGGCCTGGGTGAGCTCCGCTGTAAAGGCCGTTCTTCTGTCGGTGATGAGGACTTCTGGGGCGCAATGTCGCAGCAGGATGTTTTCGACAAAGAATTTCGCTACTTCGGCGGCGCTACCTTTCGGCAGTGGTTTAGTTTCAGCGAAGCGGGTGAGGTAGTCCGTCGCCACGACGATCCACTTATTTCCGGTTACTGACGTCGGAAAGGGTCCCAACAAGCCATCCCTATCTGCTGGTATGGTCCGCAAGGAGGCTCGATTGGCTGTAGTAATCCGGCTGGTCTTGTCGGTGGTGTCTTGCGTCGCTGACAGTCCCGGCATGTTCTGACATAACGGGCGACGTCGGCGGTTAGGCGCGGCCAATAATACCTGTCCTGTATCCTTGACAGCGTCCGGGAGAAACCAAGGTGCCCATCGGTTGGATCGTCGGGCAGGGCGCGCAATACTTCTGGACGCAATCCTGACCGGACAACAAAAAGGAAGCTGACGTACACTGGGGAGAAGTTCTTCTTTACGAGTAGGTTGTCTTGAAGAGAGAACGAAGATAATCCTCGCCTAAATACCCTAGGGACCACGTCGGTGTGCGCTTCCAAATACTCGATGAGGTTTTTCAAATCCGGGTCTGCTCGCTGCTGTTCAGCGAAGTCTTCTGCGCTTAAAATACCGAGGAAGGCGTCGTCATCTTCGTCATCTTGCGGCGGCGAGTGAATGGGGGCGCGTGATAGGCAATCGGCATCAGAGTGTTTTTGTCCGGACTTGTAGGTTACAGTGATGTCGTATTTTTGTAGTCTGAGGATCCGCCGCACCAGTCGTCCTGAAGGATCCTTTATATTCGCTAGCCAACACAACGCGTGATGGTCGCTGACGACTTTGAATGGCCTGCCATATAGGTACGGGCGAAATTTCGCTGTAGCCCAAACGATGGCGAGGCATTCCTTTTCGGTTGTAGAATAATTGCCTTCCGCTTTTGACAACGACCGGCTAGCGTAAGCTATCACGTGTTCATGACCATCTTTTCTCTGGACTAGCACGGCACCGAGGCCGAGGCTACTGGCGTCAGTGTAGATTTCGGTATCGGCGTGCTCGTCGAAGTGCGCAAGTACGGGCGACGACTGCATGCGTCGTTTGAGTTCTTGAAATGCGTCGGCCTGCGGCGTCTCCCACTTGAACTCGAATTCACATTTAGTTAGCTGTGTCAGCGGCTCAGCGATACGTGAAAAGTCCTTGACAAATCACCTGTAGTAGGCACACATGCCAAGAATCTACGCACTGCCTTCTTGTCGATGGGCTGCGGGAACTTTGCAATGGCAGCTGTCTTCTGCTGGTCGGGGCGAACTCCAGACTTGCTGATGACGTGGCCTAGGAACAGAAGCTCATCGTAAGCGAAGCAGCACTTTTCTGGCTTCAGAGTGAGCCCTGATGACTTGATGGCCTCTAGTACTGTCGCAAGCCGCCTAAGGTGATCGTGGATATTTTCGGCGAAGACGCCGACGTCATCCAAGTAAAAAGACAGGTCTGCCACTTCAATCCTGCTAACACCGTGTCCATGACGCGCTGGAATGTTGCAGGCGCCGAGCAGAGTCCGAATGGCATGACCTTGAACTGATAGGGGCCGTTTGGCGTGATGAAGGAGGTCTTTTCGCGATCTCTCTCGTCGACTTCTATTTGCCAGTAGCCAGACTTAAGATCCATCGACGAGAAGTATTTTGCGTTGCAGAGTCTATTTAATGCGTCGTCTATCCGTGGTAGGGGCTATACATCCTTTTTGTGATTTTGTTCAGTCGACGATAATCGACGCAGAAACGTAAGGGGCCGTCCTTTTTCTTTTTCTTCACCTAGACAACAGGGGATGCCCACGGGCTTTTCGACGGCTGGATGATGTCATCGCGCAGCATTTCGTCAACTTGTTGTCTTATAGCTTCCCGTTCTAGCGGCGAAACTTGGTAAGGGCTCTAGCGGAGTGGTCGAGCGCTCTCCTCGGTTGTTATGCGATGCTTGGCAACTGGTGTTTGTCGAATCCTCGATGACGTCGAAAAGCAGCCTTTGTATCGTTGGAGCAGACTTTTGAGCTGCTGTTGCTTAATCACGGGGAGACTTGGATTAATGTCGTAGTCTGATTCGGGAACCATGGTCGTCGAGGTACATGCGGCGGATTCCGAGAGGACAAACGCATTACTGGTTTCCAGAATTTCCTCGGTCTCCGCGATCGTCGTGCCCTTGTTGATGTGCTTGAACCCCTGGCTGAAGTTTGTCAGCAACACTACAGTTTTCCCTCCATGCAGTCGAGCGAGCCCTCTTGCGACGCAAATTTCACGGTCTAGTAATAGACGTTTGTCACCCTCGATGACGCCTTCTACGTCGGCAGGCGTTTTGGTGCCTACGGATATGACAATGCTGGAGTGAGGCGGTTTGCTGACTTGACTTTCGAGCACACTTAAGGCATGGTGACTACTAGAGCTCTCCGGCGGTATTGCTCGATCTTCCGACAGCGTTATGGACTTCGACTTCAGGTCAATGATTGCGTCGGGTTAGTTCAGGAAGTCCATGCCGAGAATTACGTCTCGCGAGCAATGTTGGAGGATAACGAAGGTGGCAGGGTAAGTCCGGTCATAAACGGTAATTCTTGCAGTGCAGATTCCAGTCGGCGTAATGAGGTGTCCTCCAGCGGTCCGAATTTGGGGACCCTCCGATGCAGTCTTAACCTTCTTCAACTGGGCGGCGATGTGTCCTCTCATTACGGAGTAATCGGCCCCTGTGTCGACTAACGCAGTGACTGCGTGGCCGTCGAGAAACACGTCGAGGTCGGTGGTTCTTTGTCTGGCGTTGCAGTTGGGTCTTGGCGTCGGATCACGTCTGCGTCGTGTTGAACTGAAGCAGGAACGTCGCGTCGTCAGGTCGGCTTTCGTCGGTGTAGTTTTGTGTTCCGACTTCTTCGGGACGGCGGCGTGTCGTCATTAGGTCGTCGAGATGGTTTCTTCGTCGTCTTCGTCGGCAGCGCAGGATCTTCGTCAGTTCGACGAACAGCAACCGCACCTCCATCGGTTGCTGCTTTTAGTTTTCCGGATATGGGCTCGCAGAGTGGCCCCGGGCTGGGCCGGTGTATGGTCGGCGCTGCGGTGACAGGTAGCGGCTTCGTGACGGCGAAAGGGACGGTCGTTGAGGGCTCCATTGAGTAGCGGCGAGGTAGTCGGCGATGTCACGTGGGCGCTCTCCAAGCTGTGACGGCGAACGGCGAACGGTGACGGCGTTGACGGCGAACACTCTTAGTCGCAAGTCGCGGTATGGGCATCGGCGATACACATGGCCGGCTTCTCGGCAGTGATAGCAGAGCGGGCGGTGGACGGGGGCTCGCCAAATGTCTGTCTTCCTCGGGTAGCTGCGCTGGGCGGCAGGTGGGCGTGCTGGTGGTGGTGGCGGTGGTCGACGGAATTGCGGCGTTGCAGGGCCCTGGCGCGGTCGTTGAGGGAGACCTTGACGGCGGGCGACGGCGGCGTAGGTCATCGCTTCTGGCTGGGGCTGCGATAATTTTGGATGTAACTCGGGAACTCCGAGCGATCGCTGAACTTGCCAGTTCAGCGATGCCGATGCTGCTCTTGACAGCGCGCGGGCGTTGTCTTCTGCCAAACCACTTGGTGATCATGGACATGCAGGTTTTTGTAGCGCGCGCACGTTGTTTTCTGCCAAATGATGTGCTAAGCATGCACTTGCGGCTTCTGGCAGCGCGCGCGCGTTGTTTTCTGCCAAAGCACGTGCTAAGAGCCCGCAGGCTCCTTTTGGCTCCACTCGCACGTGGATTTCTGCCAAACCACGTGCTAAGCACGCCCATGCTGCTCTTGGCAGCGCGCGCCCGTGGTTTTCTGCCAAACCACGTGCCAAGCACGCTCATGCTGCTGTTGGCAGCGCGGGAGCGTGGTTTTCTGCCAAACCACTTAGCAAGCATACACAAGCAGCTAAGCGCGCGCACGTTGTTTTCTGCCAAACCACATGCTAAGCATGCACACGCAACTTATGCCAGCGCGCGCACGTGGCCTTTCTGCCAAAACCATTTGCTAAGGCCGGGCATGCTGCTTTTGGCTGCGCACGTGATTTTCAACCAAGCCCAAGTGCTAAACACGCGCATGCTGCTCTTCGCAGCGCGCGCACGTGGATTTCTGCCAAAACACGTGCTAACTACGGGAATTCTGCTCTTGGCAGCGCGCGCGCGTGGTTTTCTGCCAAACCACTTGGTAATCATGCACATGCATGTTTTCGTAGCGCGCGCACGTTCTTTTCTGCCAAACCATGTGCTAAGCATGCACATGCAGCTTTTGGCAGCGCACGCTCGTTGTTTTCTGCCAAAGCGCGAGCTAAGAACGCGAAGGCTTATTTTGGCTCCATGCGCACGTGGATTTCTGCCAAACCACATGCTAAGCACGCCCATGCTGCCGTTGGAAGCGCGCGGGCGTGGTTTTCTGCCAAACCACAGGGAAAGCATGCACATGCTACATTGCCAGCGCGCGCTCGTGGTTTTCTGCCAAACTACCTGGTAAGAGAGGCCATGCTGCTTTTGGCAGCGCGCGCGCGTAATTTTCTGCCAAACCACGCACTAAGCACGTTCATGCTGCATTGGTAGTGCACGCTTGATTTCTTGCGAAACCAATTGGTAAGCATGCACAAGCAGCTTAGCGCGTGCCTGTTGTTTTCTGCCAAGCCATATGCTAAGCATTCCCACGCCGCTCATGGCAATGCGCGCACATAGTTTACTCCCAAACCCGAGCAAAACACGCACATGCTGCTTTCGGCTCCGCACGTACGTAGTTTTCTGCCAAACCACGCGCTAAGCACGCTCATGCGGCTCTTGGCAGCGCGCGAGCGCGGTTTTGTGCCAAAGCACGTGCTAAGTATCGTGCATGCTGCTTTTGGGTCCTCGTGCTCGTGCATTTCGGCCAAACCACGAGCTAAGCACGCATATGCTGCTCTTGGCAGCCCGCGCGCGTGGTTTTCTGCCAAACAACTTGGTAAGCATACACATGCAGCATGTGGTAGCGCGCCCGTTGTTTTCTGCCAAACCACGTGCTAAGCATGCGTACGCAGCTTCTGGCAGCGCGCATGTGGCGGTTCTGCCAAAACCATGTGCTAAGCACGCGCATGCTGCTTTTGGCTGCGAACGTGGTTATCAAGCAAGCCCAAGTGCTAGGCACGCGCATGCTGCTTTTGCAGCGCGCGCACGCAGGTTTCTGCCAAACCACGTGGTAAGCACGCGCATGCTGCTCTCGCCAACGCGCACGCGTAATTTTTTGTGAAACCACACGGTAAGCATGCACAGCAGCTTAGCGCGTGCACGTTATTTTCTGCCAAACCATGTGCTAAGCATGCACATGCAGCTCTCGGCAGTGCGCGCACATAGTTTTCTGTCAAACCACGTGCTAAGCACACACATGCTGCTCTTGTCAGCGCTTGCATGTGGTTTTCTGCCAAACCACGTGGTAACACGCGCATGATGCTCTTGGCAGCGCGCGCGCGTGGATTTCTCCCGAACCACCTTCTAAGCACACGTATGCTGCTCTTGGCAACGCGCGCCATGGTTTTCTGCCAAACCACTTGATATACATGCACAACTAGCTTTGCGCGCGCGCACTATGTGCGAAGTATGCACCTGCAGCTCTTGGCAGCGCGCACTCGTGTTCTGCCAAACAACGTTAAAAGAACGCGCATGCAGCTTTTGGCTGCGCACGTGGTTTTCTATCAGGCCGTAGTGCTATGGACGTGCATGCTGCTTTGGCTCCGCGTGCACGTAGACTTCTGCCAAACCACATGCTAAGCCCGTGGTTTGGCAGAAAACCATGTGCACGTGGTTTTCAGCCAAAGTACGTGCTAAGCACGCGCATGCTGCAATTATCAGCGCGTGCCCGTGGTTTTCTTTCAAACCACTTGGTAAACATGCACATGCAGCTTTTGGTAGCGCACGCACGTTGTTTTCTTCCCAACCACGTGCTAAGCATGCACATGCAGCTTTTGGCAGCGCGCGCACCTGGCCTTTCTGCTAAAAAGATATGCTCAGCACGCGAATGCTGCTTTTGGCAGCGCGCGCACGTCGATTCGCGCCCAACCTCGTGCTAAGCACACGCATGCTTCTTTGACCAACGCGGGGGCATGGTTTTCTGCCCAAACACCTGGTCAGCACACGCATGCTGCTTTCAGCTGTGCGCACGTAGTTTTCTGCCAAACCACGTGCTAAGCACGCCCATGCTGCTCTTCTCAGCACGGGCACGTGGTTTTCTGCCTGTTCTGTGTCGGCCAGGCGGTATGATTAGATTGTACCGTGAATGACGTGTGCCTGACCGGCATGCAGCGTTATCTATAAAAATACGCTGTTGCCTTGAATAAAGGGCTTTTTGCGTTGCTGCCACCGAAGCGTCTGTCTGCTGCTTAGAATAGAACATCTTGCGACGAGAACGGGATCCGGCGCGCAAGAAATCACCGCCGGCCAGCAGCAGTCACGAGGTTGAACCGCCCACGGTGCAAGGCGACACGGAGCCCTTGCAGCCACGACTTCATCAACTGGAGCAGCTCAAGAACCTCAAGAAGCAAGGCGTCACGGAGCCCTTGCGTGGACTTCAGCGGCTGGCTGGAACAAGCGAACAAGAACCGACACTACGGACAAGGCACATGAAGGAAAACGGCTGGGCAGATAAGTGAAATTTGCTCATCATGGCAGAACCCGGACGTGGTGCCAAGCTCGGTAGAATGACAAAATATGACCTAAAAGTCGAAAACATACGCTCGTATTTTGAACGCTTCGAGAACTACGTAGACATAAATGATGTCCCTGCAGACAAGAAACTCAAGTTGTTTCTGAACGTACTCAGCGCCCAAGCGTATGAAGAGCTAAAGAAGATAACTGTTCCTCATTTGCCTTCTCAGAAAACATTCGAAGAAATTAAACAGCTTCTAGAAACTCATTTCCGCCCTGCTCTTTCAATTATCGCAGAGCGCTGTAAATTTAATCGCCGAATGCAGCAATAAAATAAAAGTGTCACGGATTTCATCACTGGACTGAACCATCTCGCAAGAGATTGCAATTACGGCACGTTCTTAAATGATGCCTTAAGGGACAGACTAGTGGCTGGTTTGCGTGACGAGGAAACGCAACGGGCTCTTTTTGCAAAGGCTGACTTGACGTTCGAACTGGCGTGCAAAACAGCGCTAGAAAAAGAGCTAGCTGCGCAACAGGCGAAGCAAATGCATGAGCTTGGCACAAAACCGTGCAGCGTCAGCGTCACGGTTTTGTGCCAAGCTCATGCATTCAGTTTTGTTTATCATGGTGACGTTCGTCAAGGGCGAACGTCACCGTGATAAACAAAAGAAATCGATGACGGTTGCATGGTCGAAAGATAAGCGAGAGGGAGAGCGACGAAGTTCGTGCAGGCATTGCGGAAAGCGTCATGCGGGAGAAAAATCTTGGTATCAGAACTACACCTGCAGAATTAGTAAGAAAAAAGGGCATCTGCAAGCCGTTTGCAAAAGAGGAGCAAAAGTTGTCAGATATGTTGACACCACGAACGACGACTCTGAAGACTTGAATTGTCATACTGTGTTCTACTCGGGGAAAAGTTCAAGGGGCACAAGCATCGACGTAAGCATTGAAGGGAAGACTGTTTCGCTGATAATTGACACCGGTGCAGCGGTCACGATCGTACGAGAGCAGTTGTATAAGCAGTGTTTCCCGCATGTCAGATGTGTGGAATCAAAGGTGTCGTTGCGCACTTACACTGGAGAAAAGTTATATGTACTTGGAACAACAAACCTATTAGTCAAACAGGAAGGAAGCGAGATCTCTTTGCCCGTAGTGGAAGTGCAGGGAAACGGAACGCCGATGCCCACTCTTAGGGGAAGAGACTGGCTGGAAAAACTGCAGATAAACTGGAAAGCATTAAACAGTCTGTCCACGGATAAGCCACTGGAGCAGGGTGGAAGCTTTACGGAAAAAGTATCCCGAGGTTTTCAAGAGCACTCCAGGCGTCGTCAAAAACTTCGAAGCTCGCATCTTTGTTAAGGAAGGGGCTGAACCAGTATTCTCAAAAGCAGGGCCAATACCATTTCGTATCAAAGAGGCGAAACCCTGTCATGGGAGGAAGCTTTAGTAGTGCAACGCGTAAGCAACTCTACTTTTGTAGTCAAAGCCGGTGACCATTTTCGTTTTGTGCATATCGACCACTTGAAACCCAGCTGAATTACGGGACCAAAGATTTCGTTCCATCCGGACGTCGCAAAAAATTGCACCCTGAGTCCACCCTGAATGCCAGTATTCAACGAGATTTTCTATCAGCACCCTCCGAAGAAAATCACCCGGCTGACTCCATGAATGATGGTCCTAATGCGGACCAGCTTGAGGATGTTTGCATAGATGACTCCACTTCAACTAAGGAACCGGCATCGCAGCCTGGGGCAAGCAACTCAGCAGCGCAGCCTGCAAGTATCACCCCATCAACCATGGCGTCACCTGAAGAAGTCCGTCAGCGAAGAATTAATCGTCCAAGACGTCCTCCTGATCGCTATCAAGCCTCCAATTTTGAGCGCGGATAGAAACGCGTGTAGCTTTAATTAAGGAGGAAGGAATGTTCTGTATTGGCTAGGCGGTATAAGATTGCACCGTGAATGACGTGTGCCTGACCGGCATGCAGCTTTATCTATAAATTACGCTGCTGCCTTGAATAAAGGCCTTTTTCCACTGAAGCGTCTCTCTGCTGCTTAAAATAGAACACTGCCAAACCGCTTTGTAAGATGCACATGCAGGTTTTGATAGCGCGTGCACGTTGTTTTCTGCCCAACCACGTGCTGAGCATGCACATGCAGCTTTTGGCAGAGCACGCACGTGGCCTTTCTGCGAAAACCATGTGCTAAGCACGCGAATGCTGCTGTTTTCTGTGCACGTGGTTTCCTAGAGAGCCCAAGATAAGCATACGCATGCTGCTTATGGCAGCGCGCGCACGTGGATTTCTGCCAAACCACGTGCTAAACACGCGCATGCTGCTCTTGGCAGCGCGCGCGCGTTGTTTTCTGCCAAACCACTTGGTAACCATGCACATGGACCTTTTCGTAGTGCGCTCACGGTGTTTTCTGCCAAACAATGTGCTAAGCATGCACATGCAGTTTTTGGCAGCGCGCGCCTTGTTTTCTGCCAAAGCACGTGCTCAGAACGCGCAGGCTCCTTTTCGCTCCGCACCCACGTGGATTTCTGCAAAACCACGTGCTAAGCACGCCCATGCTGCTCGTGGCAGCCCGCGCGCGTGGTTTTCTCCCAAACTACTTGGTAAGCATGCACATGCAGCTTTTGGTAGCGCCCACGTTGCCTTTCTGCCAAAAGCCTGTGCCCAGCTGCTGCTTTTCGCTGCGAGCGTGGTTTTCAACCAAGCGCAAGTGCTAAGCACGCACATACTGCTTTTGCCAGTGCGCGCACGTGGGTTTCTGCCAAACCACGTGGTAAGCACGCGCACGCTGCTCTTGGCAGCGCGCGCGTAGTTTTTTGCCAAGCCACTTTGTAGGCATGCACAAGCAGCTCAGCGCGCGCATGCTGTTTTCTGAAAAACCATGTGCTAAGCATGCACATGCAGCTCTTGGCAATGCGCGCGTATAGTTTTCTGCCAAACCACGTGCTAAGCACGCACATGGTGCCCTTGTCCACGCCTGCAGGTGGTTTTCGGCGAACCACGTGCTAATCACGCGCATGATGCTCTTGGCAGCGCGCACGCGTGAATTTCGCCCGGACCACCTGCAAAGCACACGTATGCTGGTGTTGGCAACGCGCGCCGTGGTTTTCTGCCAAACTATCTGCGAAGCATGCAACTGCAGCTTTTGGTAGCGCGCTCACGTTGTTTTCTTCCCAACCACGTGCTAAGCATGCACAAGCAGGTTTTGGCAGCGCACGCACGTGGCCTTTCTGCGAAAAAGTTGTGCTAAGCACACGCATGCTCCTTTTGTCAGCGCGCGCACGCTGATTTCCGCCAAACCACGTTCTACGCACACGCATGCTTCTTTGAGCAACGCGGGGCATGGTTTTCTGCAAAGCACGTGGTAAGCACACGCATGCTGCTTTCAGCTGCGCGCGCACGTAGTTTTCTGCCAAACCACGTCCTAAGCACGCCCATGCTGCTCTTCTCAGCATGCGCACGTGGTTCTCTCTCAAACCGCTTTGTAAGCATGCATATGCAGCTGTTGATAGCGCGTGCACGCTGTTTTCTACCAAACCACGTGCTAAGCATGCACATGCACCTTTTCGCGGGGCGCGCACATGTCCTTTCTTCCAAAACCACCCCGACTGCTGCTTTTTTATGCGGGTGGTTTTCTACCGTGCCGAAGTGCCAAGCACATGCATGCTGCTTTTGGCAGCGCGCGCACATGGATTTCTTCCAAACCACGTGCCAAGCACATCCATGCTGCCACGAAAACCGCGAGTGCGTGGTTTTCTGCCAAACCAATTGGTAATCATGCACAAGCAGCTTAGAGCGCGCACGTTGTTTTCTGCCAAACAATGTCCTAAGCATGCCCATGCTGCTCTTGGCAGCGCGCGCATGTGGATTTCTGCCAAAACACATGCTAAGCACGCGCATGCTGCTCTTGGTAGCCCGCGCACGTTGTTTTCTTCCAAACGATGTGCTTAGCATGTACATGCAGCTTTTGTAGCGCACGCCCCTTGTTTTCTGCGAAAGCACGTGCTAAAATTGCGAAGGCTGCTTTGGCACCGCGCGCACATGGATTTCTTCCAAACCACGTGCTAAGCACATCCATGCTGCCGAGAAAAGCGCGAGTGCGTGGTTTTCTGCCAAACCACTTGGTAACCATGCACAAGCAACTTAGAGCGCGCACGTTGTTTTCTGCCAAACAATGTCCTAAGCATGCCCATGCTGCTCTTGGCAGCGCGTGCACGTGGTTTTCTGTCAAACTACGTGCTAAGTACCCGCATCCTGCTATGGTCCGTGCGCGCACGTGGTTTTCTGCCAAACTACGTGGTAGTCACGCGCATGATTCTATTGTGAGCGCGCGCACGAGGTTTTATTTCATACCACTTGGTAAGTATGCACATGCAGCTTTTAGTGGCGCGCGCACGTTGTTTTCTGCCGAACCACGTGCTAAGCTTGTTCATGTCACTTTTGGCAGCGCGCGCACGTGGCCTTTCTGCGAAAACCATGTGCTAAGCACGCACATGCTACTTTTCCCAGCGCGCGCCCCTGGGTTTCTGACAAACCGCGTGGTAAGCACGCGCACGCTGCTCTTGGCAGCGCGCGCGCGTAGGTTTTTGCCAAACTACTTGGTTGGCATGCACAAGCAGCTTAGCGCGCGCAGGCTGTTTTCTGAAAAACCATGTGCTAAGCATGCACATGCAGCTCTTGGCAATGCGCGCGTATAGTTTTCTGCCAAACCACGTGCTAAGCACGCACATGGTGCCCTTGTCCACGCCTGCAGGTGGTTTTCGGCGAACCACGTGCTAATCACGCGCATGATGCTCTTGGCAGCGCGCACGCGTGAATTTCGCCCGGACCACCTGCAAAGCACACGTATGCTGGTGTTGGCAACGCGCGCCGTGGTTTTCTGCCAAACTATCTGCGAAGCATGCAACTGCAGCTTTTGGTAGCGCGCTCACGTTGTTTTCTTCCCAACCACGTGCTAAGCATGCACAAGCAGGTTTTGGCAGCGCACGCACGTGGCCTTTCTGCGAAAAAGTTGTGCTAAGCACACGCATGCTCCTTTTGTCAGCGCGCGCACGCTGATTTCCGCCAAACCACGTTCTACGCACACGCATGCTTCTTTGAGCAACGCGGGGCATGGTTTTCTGCAAAGCACGTGGTAAGCACACGCATGCTGCTTTCAGCTGCGCGCGCACGTAGTTTTCTGCCAAACCACGTCCTAAGCACGCCCATGCTGCTCTTCTCAGCATGCGCACGTGGTTCTCTCTCAAACCGCTTTGTAAGCATGCATATGCAGCTGTTGATAGCGCGTGCACGCTGTTTTCTACCAAACCACGTGCTAAGCATGCACATGCACCTTTTCGCGGGGCGCGCACATGTCCTTTCTTCCAAAACCACCCCGACTGCTGCTTTTTTATGCGGGTGGTTTTCTACCGTGCCGAAGTGCCAAGCACATGCATGCTGCTTTTGGCAGCGCGCGCACATGGATTTCTTCCAAACCACGTGCCAAGCACATCCATGCTGCCACGAAAACCGCGAGTGCGTGGTTTTCTGCCAAACCAATTGGTAATCATGCACAAGCAGCTTAGAGCGCGCACGTTGTTTTCTGCCAAACAATGTCCTAAGCATGCCCATGCTGCTCTTGGCAGCGCGCGCATGTGGATTTCTGCCAAAACACATGCTAAGCACGCGCATGCTGCTCTTGGTAGCCCGCGCACGTTGTTTTCTTCCAAACGATGTGCTTAGCATGTACATGCAGCTTTTGTAGCGCACGCCCCTTGTTTTCTGCGAAAGCACGTGCTAAAATTGCGAAGGCTGCTTTGGCACCGCGCGCACATGGATTTCTTCCAAACCACGTGCTAAGCACATCCATGCTGCCAAGAAAAGCGCGAGTGCGTGGTTTTCTGCCAAACCACTTGGTAACCATGCACAAGCAACTTAGAGCGCGCACGTTGTTTTCTGCCAAACAATGTCCTAAGCATGCCCATGCTGCTCTTGGCAGCGCGTGCACGTGGTTTTCTGTCAAACTACGTGCTAAGTACCCGCATCCTGCTATGGTCCGTGCGCGCACGTGGTTTTCTGCCAAACTACGTGGTAGTCACGCGCATGATTCTATTGTGAGCGCGCGCACGAGGTTTTATTTCATACCACTTGGTAAGTATGCACATGCAGCTTTTAGTGGCGCGCGCACGTTGTTTTCTGCCGAACCACGTGCTAAGCTTGTTCATGTCACTTTTGGCAGCGCGCGCACGTGGCCTTTCTGCGAAAACCATGTGCTAAGCACGCACATGCTACTTTTCCCAGCGCGCGCCCCTGGGTTTCTGACAAACCGCGTGGTAAGCACGCGCACGCTGCTCTTGGCAGCGCGCGCGCGTAGGTTTTTGCCAAACTACTTGGTTGGCATGCACAAGCAGCTTAGCGCGCGCAGGCTGTTTTCTGCCAAACCATGTGCTAAGCATGCACATGCAGCTCTTGGAAATGCGCGCATATAGTTTGCTGCCAAACCACGTGCTAAGCACGCACATGGGGCCCGTGTCCACGCCTGCAAGTGGTTTTCTGCGAAACCACGTGCTAATCACGCGCATGATGCTCGTGGCAGCGCCCACGCGTGAATTTCGCCCGAACCACGTGCTAAGCGCACGTATGCTGCTCTTGGCAACGCGCGCCATGGTTTTCTGCCAAACTATGTGCGAAGCATACACATACACCTTTTGGTAGTGCGTGCACGTTGTTTTCTGCCCGACCACGTGCTAAGCATGCACATGCAGCTTTTGGTAGGGCGCGCACATGGCCTTTCTTCCAAAACCATGTGCTAAGCACGCGACTGCTGCTTTTCTTTGCGCACGTGGTTTTCTACCGAGCCGAAGTGCCAAGCACGCGCATGCAGCTTTTGGCAGTGCGCGCACGTGGATTTCTCCAAAACCACTTGCTAAACACACGCATGCTGCTCTTGGCCGTGCGCGGGCGTTTTTTCTCCCTCAGCGCTTGGTAATCATGCACGTGCAGCTTTTCTAAGCGTGCGCACGTTTTTTTCTGCCAGACTTCAAAAACAATTTCGCTTGATATGCATCATCCATGGGTAGAAGAGCACTGCACTCGACTGAACATTGGTCACGTGACCACATCAATAGTGATCATCCAATGTGGACTCATTTAGGGACAGCCCAACTGGGCTACAAAAAACATTTCGTTTGATATGCATCAAGCCAGGCCTCCCAATATGGCAGCATGCCCGAAAGTAGTCACGTGACCTGAATCACTGCTCACTTGTCCGTGTCATCTCTCTCGCTCTCGTATTCGAAGAGAGCTTCTCCATCCGCGTCGTTTGATATGCGTCATGGGTATGTAGAGATTGTTTGCAGCGCTCTTTATGGTGATCGTCCATCCCTAATCACTAGTGACTTGGTCATGTGACCTCATCATGGTGGTAGCTGAGCCGGGCTTCGAAAACCATTTCGTTTGATATGCATCATCCATGGGGAGAAGAGCACTGCACTGGACTGAACATTGGTGACGTGACCACATCAAAAGTGATCATCCAAAGTGGGCTCATTTAGTGATAGCCAGACTGGGCTACAAAAACCATTTCCTTTGATATGCATCAAGCCACTGTACACAATGTGGCAGCATGCCCGAAAGTAGTCACGCGACCTGATTCATTACTGACTTGTCCGTGTCAACTCGTCACTCTGGTATTCGAAGAGAGCTTCTCCATCCGCGTAGTTTGATATGCGTCATGCGTATATAGAGAAAATTTCCACCGCCCATTACGAAGATCATACGTCCCTAACCACTAGTGACATGATCATGTCACCTCATCATGGTGTTGGCAGAGCCGGGCTTCAAAAACCATTTTGTTTGATATGCATCATCCCTGGTTACAAGAGCAGTGCACTCGACTGAACTTTTATCGGTTGGCATACATGAAGCCATAGTACGAAATAGGGCAGCACGCCAGAAGGCGGTCGCGTGACCAGAATCTCTAGCGACTTGGTCATGTAAACTTGTCATGCTCAGAGCAAAGCAGGTCGCTGAGACATCAGTCGTTTCACATATGTCGTATCTAGAGAGCAAAAAAAATACACCTCCTGAATGTAGTCTCGCGAGAGGAATCACCTGTGACTCCATGTGAGATCATTTAGTCATAGTGAAACTGCGCTTCAAAAACCGTTTCCTCCATGTGCTTGATGCTTGAATTGCGTTTCACTGCACATTTAATTCGTTTGGATCAAATTGAATTCAATTTTGCAATAAAG
Source organism: Dermacentor variabilis (assembly GCF_050947875.1). Classification (NCBI taxonomy): domain Eukaryota; kingdom Metazoa; phylum Arthropoda; class Arachnida; order Ixodida; family Ixodidae; genus Dermacentor; species Dermacentor variabilis. Next base: position 377,563 of record NC_134576.1, read on the forward strand.
TGACGCAGGCAAATTCGGGTTCTTAGCTGAAAATTTTTCAGCTGCTGAAAGAGGCCGCATATACAACCCTAGAGCTGCAAGCTGTTTTCTGAATAGGGGGTACGGTCACCTCCCGGAACATCAGTTTTTCCCAGAATTCCTAGCGAGTGTTGTCGCAATGCAAGCCGAGGAGCGAGCTCCGGTGGGTGCTCGGTCGTTGCAACTCATATTGAGCACGGTAGTACATGCTGCTTCTGGCAGTGCGCGCACGTGGTTTTTCGCCAAACCACACGATGAGCCCGCACATGGTGCTATTGGTTCAGCACGTGGTTTATACCAAGCCCAAGTGCTGAGCACGCGTATGCTCCTTTTGGCAGAGCGCACCTGGATTTCTGCCAAACAGCGTGCTAAGCACGCCCATTCTGCTCTTCTGAGCGCGCGAGCGTGGTTTTCTGCCAAACCACTTCGTGAGCATGCACATGCCACTTTGGGCAGCGCGCGCACGTGGGACTTCTGCCAAAACAATGCGCTAAGCATGCCCGTGCTGGTTTTGGCTGCGCACGTGCTATTTTACCAAGCGCAAGTGCTAGGCATGTGCATACTGCTTTTGACAGCGCCCCCACGTGGATTTCTGACAAACCACGTGCTAAGAACGCGAAAGCTGCTTTTGGTTCCACGCGCACGTGGATTTCTACCAAGCCACGTGCTAAGTCACGCGCTAAAACCATGTGCTAAGCACGTGCATGCGGCTTTTGGCAAACTTGCGCGTGGTTTTCTGCCAGACCACTTGGCAAGCATGCACATGCAACTTTTAGTAGCGAACACACGTTGTTTTCTGGCAAACCACGTGGTAAGCATGTATATGCAGCTGTTGGCAGCGCGCGCTTATGGTTTTCTAAAAAATCACCTGATAAGCTCGCGCATGCTTCTCTTGGCTCCACGAACACATTGTTTTCTGCCAAACCATGCACTACGCAGGCGCATGCTACTTTTGGCTTTGCGCGCACGGCGATTTCTGCCAAAGCACGTGCTAAGAACGCGCATGCTGCTCTTGGCTCCACTCGCATGTGGATTTCTGCCATACCACGCGCTAAGCACGCTATTGCTGCTGTTAACAGCGGACGCACGTTGTTTTCTGCCAAACTATGTGCTCAGCATGCACATGCTGCTCTTGGAAGCGCACGTGCGTGGTTTTATGCCAAACCACTTGGTAAGCATGCACAAGCGGCTTAGCGCGTGCACGTTGTTTTCTGACAAACCACGTGCTAAGCATGCCCATGCAGCATATGGCAGCGCACGCACGTGGCCTTTCTGCCAAAACAATGTGCTAAGCACGCGCATGCTGATTTTGGCTACGCACGTGACTTTCAACCTAGCCGAAGTGGTAAACACGCGCATGCTGCTTTTGGCAGCGCGCGCAGGTGGATTTCTGCCAGAACACGTGCTAAGCACGCGCATACTGCTCTTGGTAGCCCGCGCGCGTGGTTTTCTGCCAAACCACTTGGTAATCATGCACATGCAGCTTTTCGTAGCGCGCACACGGTGTTTTCTTCCAAACCATGTGCTTAGCATGTACATGCAGCTTTTGGCAGCACACGCCCCTTGTTTTCTGCCAAAGCACGTGCTAAGAACGCGAAGGCTGTTTTGGCTCCGCGCGAACGTGGATTTCTTCCAAACCACGTGCTAAGCACATCCATGCTGCCATTTGAAGCGCGCGCGCATGGTTTTCTGCCAAACCACTTTGTATCCATGCACAAGCAGCTTAGAGCGCGCACGTTGTTTTCTGACAAACCACGTGCTAGCATGTTCATGTCACTTCTGGCAGCGCGCGCACGTGGCCTTTCTGCGAAAACCCTGTGATAAGCACGCGCATGCTGCTCTGGGCATCGCGCGCGCATGGTTTTCAGCCAAACCACGCGCTCAGCACGGGCATGGTGCACTGGCAGCGCGCGCGTGGTTTTCTGCGAATCTACTCGGTAAGCACGCGCATACTGCTTGTGGTTCTGCGTGCACGTAGCTTTCTGCCAAACCGAATGCTAAGCACGTGCATGCGGCTTTTGGTAACGCCTGCGCGTGGTTTTCTGCCAGACCACTTGGTATGCATGCACATGCAGCTTTTGGTTCTGCACGCACGTTGCTTTCTGCCAAACCACGTGCTAACATGTATATGCAGCTCTTGGCAGAGCGCGCGTGCGTCGTTTTCTGGCAAACCACGCTATCAGCACGCACATGCTGCTATTGGTTCCGCACGTGGTTTTTACCAAGCCCAAGTGGTAACTGAGCACGCGTATGCTGCTTTTGGCAGCGCGCGCACGTGGATTTCACCCAAACAACGTGCTAAGCACGCCCATGCAGCTCTTCTGAGCGTGCGAGCGTGGTTTTCTGCCGAACCACTTGGTGAGCATGCACACGCCGCTTTTGGCAGCGAGCGCACGTGGGCCTTCTGCCAGAACAATGCGCTAAGCACGCCCATGCTGGTTTTGGCTGCGCACGTGGTTTTTACCAAGCCCAAGTTCTAAGCACGCGCATGGTGCTTTTGACAGCGTCCCAACGTGGATTTCTCCCAAAGCACGTGCTAAGAACGCGCAAGCTGCATTTGGCTCCACGCGCACTTGGATTTCTTCCAAACCACATGCTAAGCACAACCATGCTGCTCTTGGCTGCACGCGTGCGCGGTTTTCTGCCAAACCACTTGGTAAGCATGCACAAGCAGCTTAGAGCAGGTTGTTGTCTGCCAAACTATGTACTTTGCGTGCACATGCTGCTCTATGCAGCGCGTGCACGTGGTTTTCTATCAAACTACGTGCTAAGCACGCGCATGCTGCTATTGTCAGCGCGCGCACGTGGTTTTCTGCAAAACTACGTGGTAATCACGCGCATGCTGCTATTGTGAATGCGCGCACGTGGTTTTCTATGAAACCACTATCTAAGCATGAACATGGAGCTTTTGGGGGTGCGCGCATGTTGTTTTCAGCCAAAAGACGTGCTAAGATGGTACATGCAGCTTTTGGCCGCGCGCGCACGTGGCCTTTCTGCGAAAACCATGTGCTAAGCACGCGTGTGCTGCTTTTGGCTGCGCAAGTGGTTTTCTACCAAGTCCAAGCGCTAAGTACGCGCATCCTGCTTTTGTCAGCGCGCGCAGGCGGTGTTCTGGCAAACCACGTGCTGAGCACGCGCATGCTGCAATGTGCAGCGTGCGCGTGGTTTTCTGCGAAGCTACTTGGTAAGCATGCGCATACTGCTTTTGGTTCTGCGTGCACGTAGCTTTCTGCCAAACCGCGTGCTAAGCACGCGCATGTGGCTTTTGGCTAAGCTTGCGCGTGGTTTTCTGCCAGACCACTTGGTAAGCATGCACATGCAGCTAGTGGTAGTGCACGCGTGCCGTTTTCTGCGAAACCGCGTGCTAAGCATATATATGCAGCTCTTGGCAGTGCGCGCGCGTGGTTTTCCGCCAAACCCCGCCATAAGCACGTACTACCGCGCTCAATATGAGTTGCAACGTCCGAGCGCCCACCGGAGCTCGCTACTCGGCTTGCATTGCGACAACACTCGCTAAGAATTCTGGGAGAAAGTGCTGTTCCGGGAGGTGCCCGTACCCCCCATCAAGAAAACAGCTTGTATTCTGTGACTCCAGGTTTTTACAGGCGGCCTCTTTCAGCAGATGAAAAATTTTCTGCTCAGAGCCCGAATTTGCCTGGGTCGCTTTATTACAAAATTGGACTCAACTGGATGCAAACGGATTAAATATGCAGTGAAACGCAATTCCAGCAACATGCACATGCAGGTAACGGTTTTTGCAGCCCAGTTTCACTATGACTAAATGATCTCACATGGAGTCAAAACTGATTCCTCTCACGAGGCCACATTCAGGAGGTGTATTTTTTGCCCCCAAGACACGACACATGTGAAATGACTTGGGTCTCAACTCCCTGCTTGGCTCTGAGCCTGACAAGTTTACATGACCAAGTCGCTAGAGATTCTGGTCACGCGACCGCCTTCTGGCATGCTGCCCTATTTCGTACCCTGGCTTCATGTATGTCAATCGATAAAAGTTCACTCGAGTGAACTGCACTTGTAACCAGAGCTGATGCATATCTAACGAAATGGTTTTCGAAGCCCGGCTCTGCCAACACCATGATGAGGTGACATGAGCACGTCTGTAGTGGTTAGCGACGCATGACCATCGTAACGGGCCGTGGAAACTTTCTCTTTATACGCATGACGCATATCAATCGACGCGGATGGAGAAGCTCTCTTCGAATACCAGAGTGACGATTTGACACAGACAAGTCAGTATTGAATCAGGTCAGGTGACTACTATCGGGCATGCTGGCATATTGTGTACCCTGACTTGATTCATATCAAACGAAATGGTTTTTGTAACCCAGTCTGGCTATCACTAAATGAGTCCACATTGTATGATCCCTAGTCATGTGGTCACGTGACCAATGTTCAGTCGAGTGCAGTGCTCTTCTACCCAGGGATGATGCATATCAAACGAAATGGTTTTCGAAGCCCGGCTCAGCTATCACCATGATGCGGTCACATGACCAAGTCACTAGTGATTAGGGACGCACGATCACCTTAAAGAGCACTGGAAACTATCTCTACATACCCATGACGCATATCAAACGACGCGGATGGAGAAGCTCTCTTCGAATATGAGAGTGAGAGAGATGACACGGACAAGTCAGTAGTTATTCAGGTCACGTTACTTCTTTCGGACATGCTGCCATATTGTGTACCCTGGCTTGATGCATATCAAACGAAATGGTTTTTGTAGCCCAGACTGGCTATCGCTACAATGTGGCTTCATGTCGTCGCTAGTGACTCTTATCACGCGGCCGTATTCGAAAGCATTGCACTCGTTCGTATCCTGGCCTGATGCATATCAAACGAACTTGTGTTGGGAGCCTGGTTCGGCTATAACCATTGTGAGCTCATTATAGGTAAACTGCCCACATAGCACACCAGAATTGGTCAAGCATGGCCCAATCCTGGCAGAAATTGTTACCAATCTTCAACCAATATTGGCATATTGGCAAAGTGCCACACAATGCAATGTTGGCCCAGGAATAAAGCCAATATTGAAACAATGTTATGCCAGTGCAGGAGCCATTGCGCTGCCAGCATACGGCTAGTGTTGAACCATATCGTTGCCAATATTAATGCCAGCTTTGAGTCAATGCAGCAACCATTGTGCTGCCAGCGCAGGACCAGTGTTGAGCCATATCGTTGCGATTATTGATTCCAGCTTTGAACCAATGCCCTGTTCATGACGAATATTGTAGATACGCTGGCTCTGGAGTACACAGCTATTCTTACTGCGGACCTTTTGGTAGCGGCATTTTTTATAGTAATTGTCCCCATACCTTCTTCCTCAATAGTAGCCAGGAAAGCTCGACAAAAAGATATGCCAACAAGGAGAAGTGCTCTATAGTTGCAAATAATAATAAAATAATACTGAAATTCACTGTATGATGGTTCATTGGCGAATAAATTTGCACAAACAGGCATTTTCCGTGGACCTATGGGTGACGCTCGGCTTTGTTCGAACAGTTTATTTACAGGCCGCACCCTCAGGATTGGAAGTGGGCAAGGTGCCCAGCACAGTGGGCTGGCCAAGGCTTTTAGGGCAGGGAGCTGACATCGGTAGGCAGGTTGGTCAGTGCTTGGAGGACGGCGGGCTGGGCAGGCCCCCGAGGACCACGATAACGCGGTGGTATCGTTGAATTTGCTACCACTTCCCATGGCGACTTCTCCATTACTTGGAGGAGATGCTTGCGCTGTAAAATAAAAATAAGTATTATCAGAGATGTTGGTATGACAAATGTATGTGGCATTATTCTCATTTGAAAAATCGCCATACCGTAAGGATATAAGCTTGAGCAGAGAGTTCGAAGTGGTAAATCAAGAAATTTTCTTGCAAGAGATTTTTTCAGGTGGCACTCATTAATATTTCAACGTATATGGCATATTTCGTAGAAATTGTAACAGAGACTATTTAGAACACAAACAAAATGCGCAGGATCTGTCCGCCTTGTTTACACCTCACACCTACTTACCGGAGCACTTTATAACTATAGAAAATCGCTGCAAAACATGCTACATTACAAAAAGCCTAATTTCAGATAGTGTAGACACAGTGCGGCCTTCGTGCGAAATGTGTCATGTGAAATCCGAGAAGTTCCCTCAGGGAACACTAGCACAATCGTCTTTTATTAGGAAAAGAAGAAAAGACTGCCGGCTGGAAACAATACTTGACCTAGAGCAGTGGGAATAAGCGCGGTTCCTCGGTATGACTAGCAGGATCAGGCAGCGCGCATGGCTTGATAAAAGCAAAGCCCTTGAATATGGGTGAAATTCACAAACAGATTTACACGTGTTCTACTCCGGGCGCCATTCAAACACTACGAATAAGAAGAACTACGTAATTGCAGGCACTCTACATTAGCCAGGGCTGTTTCATTATTGTATATAGTGCGTGATTTCGCTTGGGTTGGCAGTAGCATATAACATTCATTGTAAAATATCACAAAAGAATTGTCGATTCGGCTCACAGTTTTTCTGCTCAGTAATTGTTGATGGGTCGACATGAGCAATTTAGCAGCACCTAAATTTCCACAGGCCACAAATGAACAAAATAAGAAAGCATATTTCAGAGATTCTTTGGGCTGTGTGCTAACCTACTGTGATAGCAGCATTTTCCAGCTGAGAGGACGACCATTTCATTTTAGATTGCCTGCTTGTTCCTGAAATAATTGCGTGCTTCCACTTCAGGGAACTCGACAATGATCTGGTGGTTATATGAAAATGTATTCATTTAAGAAAGTCTGCTGAGAAAATATGTATTATCATATCTGAAATGTAACCGCTGCACATAAAAACTGCTTTAAATTTCTTGTCAACCTATAGTTATGATGCACACATGAATGGCCCAAGCTTATAGCAGGCAACCTCAATATTACGTTGCAATCGCCACCACACATTGTTCTTTAATCCATCCAAAATCGACGCAGTGCTCAGCATGAATGAGGAAAAATTCAACGTCAAATACGCAGCGAAACCATGAGAAATGTTAGAACGTCAACAGTATTATACACACAAATCGTGGAAATAAAAAGTGAAGAGAAAGAGCGTTGAGCAGCTGTACTTAATTTTAAAGACGAAAGTGTCCTGTAATTGAGGCCTTTGAAACAACCTTACTTGTAAAACACAAAACTTAATGCGTCGTTTCCTAATTCACTTCGTCTGGCTCCTTAGAAAACTTATAACATGCGCAAAACAAATGCACTCACCATTGCAAGATGCATGCTTCTGTGTATCCGAGTTCATCCCACATCGAAGACAGTGGCCACCAGCGCCGACTTTCTTCTGCTTGTTGTTTCGCCTATAATTAATTATAACGCTCACAAACATTCGTGTCCACTTTGCTGCGTATTTCAAGATGAAGGCTTCTCAGTAGGAATGACGACCGCATGTGAACATTTTTCGCAATAGGAGTGCGCTGACAAGAACGGACAAGACTGCAAGCACTCAGGTGGTGTAGCACTCAGTCGTTGCTAGCTATGTACAGAAGGAAAGGGTAAAAGGAAAGGGTGAACGAAGAAAACGGCACTAAACGCCACACTTTCCCCCGCTGGACCTAGCCTGACCGCGTTCTTCGGGCGGCAGCGACGGAGGGAGACAAGGACGACAATAGTAACCCCGCCGCCTTCACCCCTGCCTGCGAGAGCAGCCAATCAGACTCAGCAGCTTGTAGCTGTCTGAGCGCTTGATTGATAGCATTGACCAGGCTCACGCGGGTGCGTGACGGAGATGCAAGTAGGGGCAAAAAAAAATCGGGAATGGCGCCGTGCCAAAGACAGGCAACGACGAGACGGTGTTGACACGGACAAGCACAAACATCCAACTAATTTTTATTTCTGTCAGGGGCACCCATAAAGGAGCTTACTACACATGTACGAACAAACAAACCTATTTGAATAGGAGCATGACGATAATGTCACTGCAACTTGCCATGCATGCTAAACAAAGTTTCACTAATACATGTGCGCTCCATCTCGATGCAATATAAAACGGTTCCATCAGCTCTGTGGCATTATAATTCTCGATTCTCCTCAGAAATATGATCCTCTGAAGCCGCGGAGCGTAATGCAAAATATACAACGTGCAGCCAAATGCGCAATACGGTTGTTTTTTATGCAAAGCTCATGTTACCAAGCATGACCAATAAAGCAGCGGCTAGTTTGCCCGTTATGCGACTTCTCCTGCTTGCTACCTCGTGTATTGGCTTTTCTGTTTAGGGGCGCATGTCGGTGAAGGCGAAGTGCAAAAACGGGTGCATACCACGCATTCATTTGACATGGAACAACCACAGTGCTTAGTACAAATCCCGCCCCACCTCGCCCCTACGACGCGCCTCATAATCACATTGTGGTTTAGGCACGCATAACTCCATATTTTAAATTTGTATTGACATTTTTAAGCGTCACTTAAGCTTAACACATTTGCTTACTTCAAGCCCTGCGTTGTCCCAAGAAATCCAGCTTAGTAAACCATGTTGGCAAATCAATGCGAATGTCGGTCCAATATTTCCCGTCTTTTTGAATGGCAGGGCTAATATTCTGTGTTGCATGTGAAAACAACCTTGTATCTCTGTCACAGTGGCAGAGCCAATATTCGATTCAAGATATTTATCTTAGGCCATCATTGGGCAATCCATCAGAATGGCAGAACCAATATTTGAACCACGCTGTTAACATTGGGCCATCATTGGGCAAGCAATCAGAATGGCACAGCCAATATTGGAACCACGCTGTCAACCTTAGGCCATCACTGGGCCAGGAACTGCCAACACGTATCGAACGTTGGCCCGAGCTTACGTGTAGCATCGGTAGTGACTGCAATAAAATTGCCACATTGCAACAGAGTGCACTGTTTTTCTAACCCAGGGTATGATGCATGTCCTACAAAATTGCTTTAAAAGCCCTTGTCAGCTGTCCTTTTGATGAGCTCACGTGAGGCATTCGCTAGTGATTAGTGTTATGTGAACATGACCGGGCATGATGCACTCCTTCACTATTCAGTGTAAATGCGCAGTAATCTGGATAGTTTTAAAGCTTTGTCCAACTAGCACTATAATGAGCTGAAATAGGCAAAGTTTAGCGAATAGGATTATGTGAGAGCATGTCTTAGCATAGTGCGCTCTTCTATCTACATATTATATGTAGCAAAGAAGCCATTTCTTAAACTTTCTTGTATTATCATAACATAATGCTCACTTTGGCAATTCGCGATCCTTCACCTGCTCATTTTACGTGGTTTAACGTCTCAAAACCGACTCAGCATATCAGGGACACTGTGGAGCAGGGCTCCGGGATATATAGACCATGTGGGGTACTTTGACGTGCACTGACATCGCACAGTAAACGGGCCTCTAGCACTTCGCCTCCATAGAAATGGAACCGCTGCCGTTGGATCGAACTCGAGTCTTTTCATGCCACCAGCCGAGCACATTAACCACTGAGCCACAGTGGCAGTGCACGTTCCCCAGTGATTGCAGCATCTTGACAAAGTTCGATCGTAGTGCATCATTTCAGTGCCCTAGTTCCACTGGCCGCCGTCACGGATTTCGCCGGGGTTTCTCCCAAGCCGCAGCGGAGCACGGAGTTACACTGTTCTAGAAGGCTGGGTGGTATTCAGAATGCGGCGCGGTTCGATGGGAGGCGCTCTGTCCAAAAGGCGGTGGGCGGCGCGTTGCTCTCCCGTCGAATAGCGGAGGAGAAATGCTGGCTGTCTGCTTCGCCGCGTTACTGCATTGAGCAAGCTTCAGCACTGCCGTTGAAAAAAAGGGAGCGATTTCAGCTGGCTGTAGTTGTAAGGCTAAGAAAAGCACAGACAGTATGCCTGGGGGATTGAAAAACTACACAAATTATGACAAAAAACGGGGAGCGGTTCCTTGTCACATGTAGACATTTTACAAAATGCCGCCCGCGAAGACGCGGCTTCAACGGGACATCCTGAGGAAGTATATGGAATGAAAACCCATTGAAAATGCAATGCAGTGCAAGTTAGGAGGCCAGCGAACGCGTAGTAGCAGTGGAGTGACGAGAGGGCGAACGAAGGATGGAAGGAACGAAACAGTGAAAGGGAGGATTGCAAAACCATTCAGGAAGGACCCAGGAGGCAATCGTTCAGCAAGAGCGAAAAGGTGTAAAAGAAGAGGAAAACAAATGAACAGGAAAAGGCAATAATAGAAGCAAGGTGCGAAATAAGATCCGTGAGAAGAAAATGAAGTGTCAATAAATTCAAAGGAGGAGAGGCAAAGAAGGAAGCAAGAAATATTACGGGAAACGACGAAAATAAATGTGGGTGAGCACTGCAGAAAAATGATTCACGAAGGTTGCGAGAAAAAATGTGTTTACATTTCTATGAAAATGTTTGATACAACGTTGTCTGGCAGAAGTGCTTCGATCAGGCCTAAGTTCTCTGGTAAGGCAGCTGACACTTTTCGCGATCATAGAGTAGTTTTGTGAAAACGACACGCAGCTGCAGTCCCCGTTTTGAGGAATGCTACCGCTGATAAGATTTCCAAGATGAAAATCAGTCGAATGTAGGTGGGCCTAGGAGGCAGTTTATCTGTGTATATATGTGAAGATAACTGGTGGCTTTAATGTCAGTGAAAATGTTCCACTAGATGGGGACTTAACGTGTGTCGACGACCGAAAGGCAATGATCCGTAAATAGTGAAAGTTGGTAGCAATTTCATCACAATTACCAATATGTAGTCTTTTTATTTATTTCTGCTGTTGGCACTTTATTAGGTTAAATTTGAATGGTAGCTAGCAGTGGTGGATCGCTAAGGCGCTGCTGGAGGGACGTGAAGCTTATAAAGTGCGAATTAGTATCATCAAAGAGCTAGCGGCAGCGCGCGTTGGCCCAATAGCCACTTAATTGAGCTTTCACAGCGAACTAAGCTACAAGGTATGCCCAAAACTCCGGAAAATGGCGATCTATCAGGCGCCCATGCATGGATGACTGAATCATATTTAATTGGACATATTGAGAGGGTCCTTGTGCCCGTCATATTTGCAGCCAATCAGCTCCTAGCCCGCAGACTTACGGGCGGCGGCCCCTATACGTGTCTCGCGTCTTTTCTGCTAGCGATCACGTATCCGAGTTATGAAACAGTAGGTAAAATATACTAACACATTACAGAAGAAATTTCATGCGTATATATTGTCGTAAAACTTCGAGGCTTTCGAGAATCTACAATCATACATTTTCAGATGTATTTGAGGGGTACGTTTCAGTACGGAATTTGTTTTCGTCTTCTTCAAGTTGCAATAAATTTGTATCGCGACCTACGAGATGCTCTGTAACTTTATTATATCCTGGTATTGTACCTCTTGCTGTGATCGCCACAATGAAAAATAAGTCTCAGTGCGCTTGTATGTTTACATAGCAGACAAACAAATATAGGAGGAATGTAGACAAATTATTTGCGATGTCTTTTGTTATTAATGTGAGCGAGTATCGGAAAGCAAAAAAGTCGAGGTCACCTCCGTACCCATAGCACAGTAATACTACTTTTATTGGCGTGGGGGGGTGGAGGGGGGTATTGAAGCTGAGACTACTGAAAAAAAGAGCAAAGAAAAAGCTCGGAAGAGCCAAGGTCGGCAGTTTCCGCTTTTTTTTTCATATGAAACGCGCTTTCAACCAACTTATTTCCTTTTAAATGACTCAAATTCCAGGGTCAGCTTGCTTTATGCGTCTACCCCCCCCCCTCCCATTGGCAACTTAGTAGTTATAAAAAAAAATGTGGTAGTGATGGGACACTGCCACAGCAAACAGCGCGACTATGCGGTCGGCCCCCTGCAGCCTTTGGGAACACGGGGAACCACGGATCGGTGTTATCCCCGGTCCTGTCCCACATAGCTATGATGTGCCTCCAAAACGCCCGTGGAAGGCCTTCAACACGCGTTATATGCAGATGACATTGAAATCTGGACCACATCGCTTTTCCTTCATTTCCCCCTTAGCCAGTCAAATACTAACACTGGCTGCCACTGATGCAACACCGAATCGTATGACGTAGTAGTTCTGCGGAAACCCGCAAGGTGGAGAGAAGTAATGAATAAAGAGAAAGATTTTCTCTTTATTCATTAATTTCTTTTCTCAAACAGTTGCCTTTGCTGCGTGTTGTCGACAAATTCGACTTCGCCCTGCCATCTGCTAGCCGCCTGGTTAGCTCAGATGGTAGAGCGGCTGCCCCGGAAAGGCGGTGGTCCCGCGTTCGAGTCCCGGACCAGGACGAATTTTTCTTCAACTATGAGGCTTTTCTTTCGAGGAACCCGTATGGGTTTCCTTTGTAGCAATTGCTACGAACGGGTGGATGTCTGATTTTCTCTTTATTCACCGAATCGTATCATTCGTGCCCCTCGCCCACCAGGGCTTACGAGGTGAAGAGGCCATTGACGCGGCTGCCCGAGCACTTACGCACCGGGATCCTCCTCACCCCGGCTATTCTGGCTCGGAGGCAAACCAACCGCTGCTGCAGTTGAAGGAAATCCTAACACATTATAGAGACAGCTGCCGCTTTTTCCCGGTTCCTACAAACGGGCTAAGTAAGGCGGAGGAGCGAAGATTAAGGCGCCTGCAGACAGCTACTCTACTCTTTCGTGCAAACATCAAACATTTTGATCCTAACACGGCAGCTTGGTGCGCGCACTGTGGGGAGACCTGTGATATCTTACACATGGTGTGGGCATGTACTTAAAATACCCACCTCTCCCCTTTACCTATGCCCTCCCACAGAGGCATGAGAGACTGCCCTCTTTAACTGCTCCTCGCTGTAGTTGCAAAGGGCTCTGGTGAATGGAGCGAGACAAGACGGGGCCTCGTCATGTGGCGTCCCGGAGTAGGTAGGCCGACCATGTAGCGGGCTACTTCGTGTTTTCCGAACTTTCTCGATTTGACTGATAAAAGTTTTCACGACCACCACCGCATCCGCGCTGATTTCTGCTCCAGGAGACTATGCCAGCGCTACACCGCGAAGACCACTTTCTCAGCCTCACGGGCAGAGCACTGCTTTGGCCAATGCCGAGGGTTCTACACTATTTTAAAGGAGCCCCGCCCCACTGCCACTTCACTCACGTCCTGCGAGCTGCGCGCGAGAAATCGCGTAACGAGCGGCCGACGAGGCCACCAAGGAACATTGTAGCCAGGGTATGTCGCGCATTGATACCACCCTTAGGGATTTACCCATAGCAGTGGCGTTGCTAGGTCGTCTGGCACCCGGGGCCCATAGATCCTATGTCAACCCCCACCCTCCGCGTTGTATTCAGGAAGAGCAGAATATCGAAAATTTGCGTGGAGGTGTGCGGGGTATGTTTCGGAACCAGCACAGCCGCCTTGGATACGCCCGCTCCCCCCCCCCTCGCTTTTATTCCCTGAGATCGCGAATGAAGCAGGTATACACGCTGTTTTATTTTTTGCAACAAATAACACAGGGTGCTGCGTTGATAACTTATTAACCAATAAGCTCATTTGCACACGCGCAGTCAGAATGTAATGCATCGTGGAAAATATGGATGACAAGTCACAACAAATATTTCAATAAAACTTTCATTGGCAATTTCACAGGCTATATCGCATTTGCACATTTGAAGCCCGACAGTTATGAGCTGCCCAACATCAACTCCACAAAAATCGTCGTAGGCACTACCGCTTGCAGTATTTTCGCTGTGCGCAGCCTTGAACCCGAACGAAAATTAAATAACGTGTCAGTGTCGCGGATCTCACCCGCCGTGGTTGCGCAGAGGCTATGGTGTTGGGCTGCTGAGCACGAGGTCACGGGATCGAATCCCGGCCCCGGCGGCCGCATTTCGATGGGGGCAAAATGCGAAAACACACGTGCACTTAGATTTAGGTGCACGTTAAAGAACCGCAGGTGGTCAAAATTTTCGGAGTCCTCCACTACGGCGTGCCGCATAATCAGAAAGTGGTTTTGGCACGTAAAACCCCATAATTTAGTGTCGCAGATCTCCTCACCCTATAGAAAATGGCGCATGCTTCCCTGTGGCGCAGGGGTCAATGCTATGACACTTTCGAAGTCTGTCATTCTGATCCATAAAACCTTTCTTTATTTGCTACTAACGGCGAACGTCGTTATCCTGTAGCTGCACTACTCCCTCAATGTTGGGAAATAGAGCCCGCTCAAAGTCTATTCTTGGCGTCACCACGCAAAAAGCGAGAAGGCCGTGATGAAGCCTGCGCCTAAGAAAGCATGAGCTACAGTTGGTCTGCAATCGAGAGGATAGAGACATTGCTGTCACTGGTGCATTATTTCATATTAATTTCGGTGCTACCATACTAGGCCGCCCGCTATGCCAAAGCATTGCTTGCTCTAGAACCCTAGATGGTATTGCATAGAGAAGTTTTTGTTGAGTTAATAATATGGCTTTAGGTTCTCAATTCCCAAATTGCAATGTTTCGTCTATAATTGCTAATTAAGCAATTATTTAAGATATCATATTTTAGGATGGCGCGGACTGAAGCGCAGATGGACCCAAAAGCCACATCGCCATAATGTTTATTTGGCGGTGCCCACCCTGTGCATGAGTACACCACACGAGCGCACCGCACATTATACGTTCCGATAAGGCGAGTAGCATGGCGACCACTTAGCGAAATAAATTTTTTAACTCGCGCATTCCTGCAATTATTACGTAGGATGTTGATGAAGGTCTAATCGACAATTGTGCGGCATCTCCCATTCCAGTATATCCGGTATATCGGCTACATGAGCTCGCGCTGCTGGTTACGGGAGCATTCTTTGCCATTTATGTCCACTCAAGCCGGCGCAAAAAGGGGAGTCTTCAGACATATATGACACCCCCCACAACTGGCACCAGAGACGCCCCCCCCCCCCGCCCCGTTACTACGCGACTGATCCCTAAATCTAGGGCTTTACTTCTCGTTCAGGGAGTCATTATTTTTGGGGGGGAATCTAGGGATTTTCGAGAGGCTCAATAGTTGTCACGCCAAGTTCGTTAATGGCAGGTGTAACGATTATTCTCATGTTTAAAAAAATAGACAGTAAAAGAGTCAAATTACTGCAGCATCCTGTTTTTATTTAAAGCAGCGTTGCTGTTGTGCCGGGCAAGCAAAGTACCAGAGGAGTTCTGGTACACTAGATTATCGACTGCTGCACACCGAGAAGAAAACGAAACCTTACCTTGGTGATTGTTAAATTGGGACGCACTTATCATCTTTAGCGCCGCGAGTGACTGCTGCTCTGCGAAGCAAAGACTGCAACTTCCACTTATGCCCGGAAAAACAAGCTAGGTTAGCACTCACCTTGTACCTTTATAATACAAAAGTGTTGCAAGTCCAGAACGGAAACTTCAGGAACAGGACACGATGAGCACGATGAGGCAAGCAGAAAGAAAGCGATAGTCTATCACAAAAAATATCTCGTCAAATAGGAGGCTGATTCCAAACATAAAGGATGGCTACCAGACTGTAAAATAGGTTCCTTTTGCTTCTACTAAATGTAAAAAAGAGCTAGTGTTGCGGCTAACAATCTTTCTGCCTCTAACAGACGCAGACCAAACGAACTAAAGAGCTAACTGCGTTGAGACTTTGTTGAAGGAGAAGGGGTGACAATAACTACACAATAATTTAATCCTGGGGATCTTACCTCAAGCTAGATATTATTTCAGCGCGCCAATCCAGGGATAAAAGACTCAATTCAGCTGGAATTCCTGCGGTACAGTATGCGGCGGCGCCGATACGCGGGAAGGCACTGCCGGCCTCGAGGGGAGCAGGTGCTCTTCGGGCGCACTCTCGAGATCAGCTGTAGGGCAGGAAAGAAACTGCCACGCGCATTCATCAGGAGGTGCGATATTCTTTCTGGTTAATGTCACAGCAAAGTTTAGCGGGGGTAATCAATCCCAAAGCAGTTACTTCCCATTTGACTGACTACGCAAATCGCTGTATATTTTTTAGCAAGGCATGATACAGATTTGAAGCCACGCACTCTACAAGGCATCCCAATATCAGTAAAAAGAGGTTGGGAAGGCAAGTTCAGTAAGCCGTAACCATATTTAGCGCCAGCTAAATAGGGTTAAAGGAGACGACAACACCAATGCGCTAACTTCAACAACTTGATTTTTAGGAAATACACCTATATAACCCATGCACAGGGGCGCCACCATATCCAAATCTTACCCATCCAAAAAAGCCGTCTCCTTATCTGACAAGTCGATTGAAGGGGCACTAACACACGTGTCTCTATTCCGCCAGATAGCCTGAGCCTGAATAATCTCTCGCACGTCTTTATCATTGTGCTTCGCAAGAACCCGGCAGGATCCATACACCGGCGCACAGCAGCATTCTTGACAGTGGGTTGACAGATTACCGTATTGCTTATTTTTCACAGTTTAGAAATGTTCCCGTAATCGGTCATTAAGACATCTCCCTGTCTGTCGGATGTATTTTTTCCACAGGACAAGCGGAAGCTCATATACAACAGCTTCTACGCATCCCATTGGCGCTTTTCCATGATTTGTAGAGCATCCGGCAGCTGGCTTACGGTACGTGTTCGTTAATCCACATATTTTTGCCAGCTATTCTGGTGAAGAAAAGATCACTTTTGTGTCCACCCGGCTAGCCATTTTCTTAAGTTTATGTGCCGTTCTATGCAGGTAGGGTACTACCGCTACCTTTCTTCTATGTTGCGTCCGCTGATTTGCTGTAATCCGAATTGTGCTATCGGACCTGCACCTATTTAGCATCCCCTCGATGACCGGAACTTGCACTGATTCCGGAAACCCTGCTGCTGATAACCTTCCCGATTGATCCATAAGACCCGTACATATCTTACGGTGGCAAGACTTCTTTAGAGCATTTCCAAAGCATAAGTTGGCAATGCTCCTCTTGATGAGCGTCGAGTGGGCTGACCTATACGATAACAGGGGCTTATTAGCTCTAGTTTTATACTCCCAACACGTGTACCGTTCCATGGACTGGGCTACAAATACCATTTCGTTTGATATGCATCAAGCTGCGGTACAGAACATGGCAGCATGCCAGAAAGTAGTCACGTGACCTAATTCACTACTGACTTGTCCGTGTCAAATCGTCACTCTGGTATTCGAAGGGAGCTTCTCCGTCCGCGTAGTTTGATATACGTCATGCGTATATAGAGAAAATTTCCACCGCCCATTACGAAGGTAATACGTCCCTAACCACTAGTGACATGATCATGTCACCTCATCATGGTGGTGGCAGAACCAGGCTTGAAAAACCATTTTGTTTGATATGAATCATCCCTGGTTAGAAGAGCAGTGCACTCGACTGAACTTTTATCGGTTGGCATACATGAAGCCAGGGTACGAAATAGGGCAGCACGCCACAAGGCGGTCGCGTGACCAGAATCTCTAGCGACTTGGTCATGTAAACTTGTCATGCTCAGAGCAAAGCAGGTCGCTGATACATCAGTCGCTTCACATATGTCGTATCTTGAGAGCAAAAAAAATACACCTCCTGAATGTGGTATCGTGAGAGGAATCAGTTGTGACTCCATGTGAGATCATTTAGTCATAGTGAAACCGCGCTTCAAAAACCGTTTGCTCCATGTGCATGATGCTTGAATTGCGTTTCACTGCATATTTAATCCGTTTGCATCAAATTGAGTTCAATTTTGTAATAAAGTGACGCAGGCAAATTCGGGCTCTTAGCAGAAAATTTTTCAGCTGCTGAAAGAGGCCGCATGTAAAACACTACAGCCACAGACTGCAAGCTGTTTTCTGGATAAGGGGTACGGTCACCTCCCGGAACAACAGTTTTTAACAGAATTCCTACCGATTGTTGTCGCATTGCAAGCCGAGGAGCGAGCCTCGGTCGGCGCTCGGTCATTGCAACTCATATTGAGCACGGTAGTTCCTTCCATCGCGTGGTGCTCAACTCATATTGAGCACCACGCGATGAGCCCGCACATCGTGCTATTGGTTCAGCACGTGGTTTATACCAAGCCCAAGTACTAGGCACGTGCATACCGCTTTTGACAGCGCGCCCACGTGGATTTCTGCCAAACCACGCGCTAAGAACGCGAAAGCTGCTCTTGGTTCCACGCGCACGTGGACTTCTACCAAGCCACGTACTACGCACACCCATGCTGCTCTTGGCAGCGCGCGCGCGTGGTTTTCTGCCAAACCACTTCGTAAGCATGCACAAGCAGCTTAGCGCGCGCACGTTGTTTTCTGCCAAACTATGTGCTATGCATGAACATGCTACTATTGTCAGCGCGCGCACGTGGTTTTCTGCCAGACTACGCGGTAATCACGCGCATATGCTGCTATTGTGAATGCCCGCACGTGGTTTTCTATGAAACCACTTGGTAAGCATGCACATGCAGCTTTTCGTGGGGCGTGCATGTTGGTTTTCTGCGAAACAACATGCTAAGCATGTACATGCAGCTTTCGGCAGCGCGCTCGTGTGGCCTTTCTCCAAAAACCATGTGCTAAGCAGGCGCATGCTGATTTTGGCTGCGTAAGTGGTTTTGTACCAAGCCCAACTGCTAAGCAGGCGCATGCTGCTTTTGACAGCGCGCGCACGGGGTATTCTGGCAAACCACGTGCTAAGCATTGGCATGCTGCTCTGCACAGCGCGCGAACGTGGTTTTCTCCCAAACCACGCGCTAAGCACGCGCATGCTGCAATGGCAGCTCGCGCGTGGTTTTCTGCGAAACAACTTGGTAAGCACGCGCATGCTGCTTTTGGCTCTGCGTGCAAGTAGCTTCCTGCCAAGCAGCGTCCTGAGCATGCACATGCAGCTTTTGGCAGCGCGCACATGGTGCCGTTAGGCCAAAACCATGTGCTAAGCACGTGCATGCGGCTTTTGGCAAACTTGCGCCTGGTTTTCTGCCCGACCACTTGGCAAGCATGCACATGCAACTGTTCGTAGTGAACACACGTTGTTTTCTGACAAACCACGTGGTAAGCCTGTATATGCAGCTCTTGGCAGCGCGCGCCAATGGTTTTCTAAAAAACCACCTGATAAGCTCGCGCATGCTGCTCTTGGCTCCACGAACACATAGTTTTCTGCTAAACCATGCACTACGCAGGCGCATGCTGCTTTTGGCTCTGCGCGCACGGCGATTTCTGCCAAAGCACATGCTGAGAACGCACATGGTGCTCTTGGCTCCGCTCGCATGTGGATTTCTGCCATACCACGCGTTAAGCACGCCATTGCTGCTCTTAACAGCGGGCGCACGTTGTTTTCTGGCAAACTATGTGATAAGCATGCACATGCTGCTCTTGTCAGCGCGCGCACATGGTTTTCTGCTTAACTATGTTGTAAGCATCCGCATGCTGCTATTGTGAGCGTGCTCACGCGGTTTTCTGCCAAACCACGTGCTAAGCACGCACATGCATCTTTGGGACGCGAGCGCACTTGTCCTTTCTGCCAAAACCATGTGCTAAGCACCCGCATGCCACTTTTGGCTTCGCACGTGGTTTTCTACCAAGCCCAAGTGCTAACGACGCACACGCTGCTTTTGGCAGCGCGCCCGCATGGTTTTCTGCCAAACGACTTGGTAACGATGCGCATGCTACATTGCCAGCGCGCCCGCGTGGTTTTCTCCCAAACTACCTGGTAAGTAATCCCATACTGCTTTGGCAGCGCGCGCACGCGGTTTTCTGGCAAACGACATGCTAAGCACGCGCATGCTACTATTGTGAGCGCGTTCACGTGGTTCTCTGCCAAAGTGCGTAAGCATGCACATGCAGCCTTTGGAACTGCGCGCACGTTATTTTCTGCCAAACCACGTGCTACGCACGCACATGCTCCTATTGTCAGCGCGTTCACGTGGCTTTCTGCCAAATCACGTGCTGAACATGCGCAGGCTGCTCTTAAAAGCGCGCGCACATGGTTTTCTGCCAAACTACACTATAAGCACGCACAGGCTGCTCTTGGCAGCGTACGCATGTGTTCTGTCAAACAGCGTTACACGAACGCGCATGCTGCTTTAGCTGCGCTCGTGCGTATCTACCAGGCCTTAGTGCTAAGGACTTGCCTGCAGCTTTTGGCTCTGCGCGCATGTAGTTTTCAGGCAACCGACGCCCTAAGCACGCGTATGCTGCTTTTGGCAGCACGTGCGCGTCGTTTTCTCCTAAAGCACGGACGCTAAGAACGCGCATGCTGTTTGGGCTCCGCGCGCACGTGGATTTCTGCCAAACCACGTGTTAAGCATGTGCATGCTGCTTTTGAGAGTGCGCGTGCAAGGTTTTCTGCCAAACCACTTGGTTGGCATGCACATGCAGCTTTTGGTAGTGCAAGTACATTGTTTCTGCCAAACCTTACGCTAAGCATGCACGAACCACGTTATAAGCACGCACATACTGCTCTTGACAGCGCGCGCCTGTGCATTTTCGCCAAACCACGCTATAAGCACGCACATGTTGCTCTGAGCAACGCGCACACGTGGTTTTCTCGCAAACCATTTCTTAACAATGCGCATGCAGCTTTTGGTAGTGCGCGCAGATTGTTTTCTGCTAAACCACGTGCTAAGCACGCACATGCACCTCTTAGCAGCGCGCGCGCGTGGTTTTCACCCAACGCACTTTATAAGCACGCTCATGCTGCTTCTGGGTGCGCACGCGGTTTTCTACCAAGCCCAAGTGCTAAGCACGCGCATGTTGCTTTTGGCAGCGCGCGCACACGTAGTTCTGCCAAAATACGTGCTAAACCCGCATATGCTGCTCTCCTTAGCGCACCCGCGTGGTTTTCTGCCAAACCACTTGATAAGCATGCACATGCGGCTTTTGGTTGCGCGCGCACGTTTATTTGCTAAACCATGTGATACGCATGGACATGACGCTTTTGGTAGCGCGCGCACGCTGTTTTGTGACAAACCACGTGCTTAGCATGCACATGGATCTCTTGGGAGCGAGCGCACCCGGCCTTTCTGCCAAAACCAGGTGCTAAGCACACACCTGCTGCTTATAGCTGCACACGTGGTTTTCTTCTAAGCCCAATTGCTGAGCACGCGCACGCTGCTGATGGCAGCGCGTACACGTGGTTTTCTGCCAAACCACATGCTAAGCATGCACATGCAGCTTCTGGCAGCGCGTGCGCGTGACCGTTCTCCCAAAACAATGTGCTAAGCACGCGCATGCTGCTTTTGGCTGCGCAGGTGGTTTTCTGCAAAGGCCAACTGCTGAGCATGCCCATGCAGCTTTTGGCAGTGCCCGCACGTGGCTTTCCTGCCAAAACAATGTGCTCAGCACGCACACGCTGATATTGGCTGCGCACGTGATTTTCTACAAAACCCAAGAGCTAAGCCCGCGCATGCTTGTTTTGGCAGCGCGCGCACCAGGATTTCAGCAAAGCCACGCGCTCAGTACGCGCATGCAGCTTCTGGCAGCGCGCGTACGTGGACGTTCTGCTAAAGGAATGTGCTAAGCACGCCCATGCTGGTTTTAGCTGTGCACGTGGTTTTCTACAAAGCCCCAGTGCTAAGCATGTGCATTCTGTTTTTGGCAGCGCACGGCAACGCACGCGCGTGGCGCATACTTTCGATAACGCACGCGCGTGGTTTTCTGTCGAACCACTTGATAAGCATGCACTTGCATCTTTGGAAGCGCGGGCTTGTTGTTTTCTGGTAAACCATGTGCTAAGCATGCACATGCCGCTTTTTGTAGCGTGCGCACGTTATTTTCTGTCCAACTACGTGCTAAGCAAGCACATGGAGCTCTTCGGAGCGAGCGCACCTGGCCCTTCTGCCAAATTCAAGTGCTAAGCACGCGCATGCTGCTCTTGGCAGAGCGCGCGCGCGGTTTTCTGCCAAACCACTTCGAAAGCATGCACATGCTACATTGCCTGCGCGCGCACATGGTTATCCACCAAACCACGCGCTAAGCACGTGCATGTTGCATTGGCAGTGCGCCCGTGGTTTTCTGCGAAACTACCTGGTAAACACCCGCACGCTACTTTTGGATCTCCGTGCACGTAGTTTTCGGCCAAACCACCTGCTAAGCATGCACATGCTGCTTTTGGCTGCGCAGGTGGTTTTCTAAAAAGCCCAAGTGCTAAGCACGCTCATGCAGCTTTTGGCAGTGCCTGCACGTGGCCTTCCTGCCAAAACAATCTGCCAAGCACGCCCTTGCTGGTTTTGGCTGCGCACGTAGTTTTCTACCAAGCCAAAGTGCGAATCACATGTGTGCTGCTTTTAGGAACGTGCGCGCGTTTCTCTGCCAGACCACTTGGTAAGCATGCAAATGCAGCTTTTGGTAGTGCACACACGTTGGTTTTTGCCAAACCACCTGCTAAGCACGCGCATGCTGCTTTTGGCAGCCCGCACACGTAGGTATCCACCAAACCACGCTATAAGCACGCACATGCCGCTATTGGCTGCGCACGTGATTTTCTATCAAGCCCAAATTCTAAGCTTGCTCATGCTGGTTTTGGCAGCACGCGTGTGTGAATTTCTGCCAAACCACGTGCTAAGCACGCCCATGCTGCTTTTCTCAGCGCTCGCGCGTGGTGTTCTGCCAAACCACTTGGTAAGCATGCACATGCAGCTTTTAGCAGCGCGCACACGTGGCCGTTCTTTCAAAGCAATGTGCTAAGCATACCCACGCTGGTTTTGGCTGCGCAGTTGGTTTTCTACAAAACCCCAAGCGCGTGCATGACGCTTTCGGCAGCGCTCGCACGTGGATTTCTGCCAAGCCACATGCTGGGCACGCGCTTGCTGCTGTTGGCAGCGCATGCACATTGTTTTCTGCTAGACCACCCGATAAGCACGCGCATGCTGCTTTTGGCTCCGCGCGCGCCTTGTTTTCCGCCCAACCACGCGCTAAGCACGCGGATGCTGCTATTGGCGGCGCGCGCGCATTGTTTTGTGCCAATGCAT
Source organism: Dermacentor variabilis (assembly GCF_050947875.1). Lineage (NCBI taxonomy): Eukaryota > Metazoa > Arthropoda > Arachnida > Ixodida > Ixodidae > Dermacentor > Dermacentor variabilis. The sequence goes on from NC_134576.1 coordinate 400,463, forward strand.
GGGCAAACAACGCGTATGCTGCTTTTGTACCTGCGCGCGCGTGAATTTCTGCCAAATCTTCACACGCAGGCTGCGCTTGGCAGCGCGTGAGTAAGGTTTTCTGCCAAGTATTCACATGCAGCTATTGGTAGCAATCGCCGTTGTTTTCTGCCAAAGCACGTGCTAAGCATACACATGCTTGTCTTGAAAGAGAGTGCACGCGGTTTTCTGTGAAACCACGTGCTAAGCACGCACATACTGCTCCGGGCAGTACACGCGCGTGGTTTTCTGCCAAACTACGTGGTAACCATGCACATGCAGCTTTTAGCAGCGCGCGTACGTGGCCTTTCTGCCAAACCATGTAATAAGCACGCGCAGGCTGCTTTTGTATTCGCGCATGGATTTCTACCAAGGCCAAATGCTAAGAACGCTCATGTTTCTTTTGGCTGCGCACGTGGTTTTGCACCATGCACAAGTGCTAAGCGAGCGCATGCTGCGTTAGCAGCGCGCGCACGTGGATTTCTGCCAAACCACGTGCTAAACGCGCGCATGCTGCTTTTGGTAGCGAGCGCGCATGGTTTTCTGCCAAACCTCTTGGTAAGCATTCAAAAGAAACTTAGCGCACGCGTGTTGCTTTCTGCCAAACCATGTGCTAAGCATACACATGCAGCTCTTGGGAATGCGCACACGTAGTTTCCTGCCAAATACCGTTCTACGCACGCACATGTTGAAACGTTTAGGATGATATACGTAAAGTCGTCTAATATCATAACACTTAAACAAAAAATTTAATACCAAATGAATTACTAATGGTATTATTGAGTTATGTTTTCATGAAGACTAAGCATGGCAAAGGTACAGAAAAGAACCAGGCAACGAAAAACACAGAGCCGTATTTCGAACTTTACGAAACGCGGTGACACCTAAGTTACGCGTTAAAAAAAAATATTTGATACGCCGATTTTCGGAATGCAAAAGAGCGCGAAAAAGACTTGGACTACGGGAAGCGAATTAATGGGAAGATGCAAACGAGCTAGCGTCGATGATACCGTAAAAACAAGTTTTCCAATTGAAAACATACAGATGCTGTGCAAAAAATTTAATGAAAATTTTATTGCTTCAGCAGAGAAGCTGAAAAAAAAACAGAGTGACCAACATTTAAAATACGAGCCGAAACGCACATGCGCGCATTCATCTTATCTTCCAGCGATGACCGAAGTTGATCTTTGGACGATAAGACAAGGCATGGCAAAGTTGGAACCACCAGGGTTTGAAAAAATGCGCCCTCGAGACTTGTACGTCTACTTTCACAGACTCAAGCAAGTACTAAGTACGTTTAAAGATTCTAAACGGTATTTTCGAAACGGGCATAATACCCAAAGGACTAAAAATTTTAATCATAAAGCCTGTCTACAAAAACGGAAAGAGAAGTAATTGCGCAAATTACAAAACGATAGCGACATTCTCCACAATAGCGCGCATAATGGAAAAACATGTGGTTTCTGCAATGCAGTCATTCTGTAAAAAGTATTCTCTGAATACCATGGCACAAAGAATAAAAACACAATTACTCTGTTAGAAGAACTATCTGGCTATATTCGTACATGAATAGAAAATAATAATGTACTCTTAGCATTACTTCTATGCCTATCAAAGGCTTTTGATACAGTAGTACATAAGATATTGCTCAACAAGCTAAAGAATCTAGGGTTCAGAGGTCACTTCTATATTTTTTTTCTAAATAATTTTACTGATCGACTACAATGCGTTAAACTAGATGATAGCTACAGCAATTTCAAATTATTAAGTGTGGTGTGCCCCAAGGAAGCCCTCCAGAGCCAATACTCTATAATATATGTCTCAGATCTCGGCCTCGTACCACTGAAATCAAAACTTTTTCAGTACGCTGATGACACTGTGATAGCGCTACAAATGAGTGACTCTAACTCGGAATGTAAAATCTTCCAAAGAGACATATCAGCAAACGTAGACATGTTCGCACAGAGTTCAATTTTATAAATCATCAAAATATTAAATAACTTGCTTCAGGAATCAACATAAGGTTCTTTAATTCAACGTAAGTGTATATCTGCACGCTCCACATTGCAACGCATGTATTTGTCAACCATTGCAGTTTGAGCGTGTGGTTAAGTATTTAGGCATTCTTTTCGATCAGCATCTAACCTGGAATAACCATGTCATACACGTTTGTGGAAAGCTAAGAGCTGTCGCGGCCATGATGTATAGTCTGCGCGGGAAAACGCGTATCACCCTAAGGGTTACTATACATAAGGCATTATTAGAATCGGTCATTACATATGATATAACGTGATATGGTACATGCTCTGACAATAAAAGCCAAGCGATTGATCCCGTAGTCAAACCAATTGTCAATAGCATAACTTATGGAACCGGTTCCTATGGGTGGGCAGCGCAACCCGGACGAAGGACGAGAGGAAGTACACAACACGAGCGCAGTGTTCCTCTCGTCCTTCGTCCGGGTTGCGCTGCCCGCCCATACGAACATGTTCAATCACCAACTCGCCCAGCTTGCCGTCCTAATATGGAACCGGACTAGAACAATCAGAGAGGAAAGAAAAGTATAATATTCTAGAAATACTTCCAGTACAGGAGCTATTTAAATGTGTGGATGTAACACAGTATTATTATTCAAACTCTTTTAATATATTGGTAAAAAATATGTGGCGTTACGAAAAAATAAAAGGTCATGGGTAGTCATAAAGTCATAAGCCATGGGTGTTAACAAACTATGGAAATAAAACAAGAAAGTATTATGTCGCTGATATTTTTATTGAACCTGATGCAACACTGTATCATATCAATTCAAAATGTAAAATGATCAAAAACGTGAGGCAGTTGTATTCAACTGTTTAATGTGAAATGTGATTTTTATTGGGATTCTTAAGTGACTAGAAAACGTAGTATTTAATCTTTGTGTGTTAGAATATCCTACGTTGAAGCAGTATAATTTTGAACGGTAATGGTATGTTTCATATCTCTATTGATAGCTGTACCACCTGCTGCCTGGTCTCCTAACAAACACGATGTGCTTAGATTGACCAGCAAACAAGTTCTCACAAAAATGTATTTGAAATAAACTCTGATTTGATTTGATTTGATGCTGCTGTTGGCAGCGGGTGAACATGCTTTTCTGCCAAACTACGGGCTAAGCACGCGCATGCTGCTATTGCCAGCGCACGCTCACGGTTGTCTACCAAGCCAGAGTGGCTCCTTGCAGCGCGCGCATGTGGTTTTCCACAAAACCACGTCATAAGCATGCGCATGCTGCTTTTAACTGCGCACGTGGTTTTATACGAAGCCCAAGTGCTAAACACGCGCATGCTGCTTTTGGCCGCGCGCCTACGTGGATTTCTGCCAAACCTCGTGCTAAGCACGCCCATGCTGCTCTTCTCAGAGGACGCGCGGGGTTTTCTGCCAAACCACTTAGTAAGCGTGCACATACCGCTTTCGGTAGCAAGCGCACGCTGCTTTTTGCCCAAGCACGTGCTGTGCATACAGATGCACATTTTGGCTGAGCGCGCACGTGGATTTCTGCCAAACCACGTGCTAAGCATGAGCATGCTGCTCATGGCAGCGCGCGAGCATAGTTTTCTTCCAAACCACTTGGTAAGCATGCACATGCAGCTTTTGGTAGCTCGCGCCGTGGTTTCTGCCAAACCACGTGTTAAGCATACACATGCAGCTGTTGGCAGCACGCGCACGCGGTTTTCTGCCAAACCACGTGATAAGCATGCACGTGCAGCTTTTAGCAGTGCGTACCGTGGTTTTCTGCCAAACCACTTGGTAACCACGCACATGCAGCTTTTGGTAGCGAGCGCACGTTGTATTCTGCCAAACCGAGCGCTGAGCATGCACATGCAGTTTTTGGCAGCGCGCGCACGCGGCCTTTCTCCCAGAACCATGTGCTAAGCACGCGTATGCTGCTTTTCGATGGGCGCATGGTTTTTTACCAAGCCCAAATGCTAAATACGTGCATGCTGATTTAGGCTGCTCACGTAGTTTTCTACCGAGCCCAATTGCTAAGCAAGCGCATGCTGCGTTGGCAGCGCGCGCACGTGGATTTCTGCCAAACCACGTGCTAACACGCGCATGCTGCTCTTGGAAGCGCGCACGCATGGTTTTCTGCCAAACCACATGGTAATCATGCACATGCAGCTTTTCGTAGTCCGCGCACGTTATTTTCTGCCAAACCGCACGCTAAGCATGCACTTGCAGCTTTTGGCAGCGCGCGCACGTATTTTGGCAAATAACATTATAGAGTGTTTTAGTTGAGCGTGTTTACGCTCCGCTAAGCAATTAAGCGGAGGGGAAGCGGGAATGCGCATGCACCTTCCGCTTAGCCGTAAGCGGGATAGCGGAGCGAGGAGCACGGTTCGCTTAGAAGCTGCCTGTGTGGAGCGTGCCGCGCAGCACTTTGGCTAGCGTTGGCGTCAGAACGGATTGGATTGGATACAGAAAGCAAGCGCGCGGGCTAACCCGTGGCGTTCCCCAAGACGGCGCTTTATTTTTCATTGGATAAAATGGACCGGTGACGCATTACAAGCGCATGTCCAGATACTTCATGGAGAAATAAGTTATATATATACGCATATACGTTTTACTGTATAAGAGTGATCATAAAGTGGTTTTATTTTGTTGCATTTCCCTGAATTAGGCCAAGAGGCGCTGCAACTACGAAAGGACCGCTCCGCTGCGCTAAACGTATAACTAAACCGTGAAAATCGCTCGCCGCTCCGCTGCGGCTTAGCGGAGCAGCTCGGAGCGGAGCGTACGCAATGACGCTCAACTAGAACACTCTTATAAGAACGCGCATGCTGCTCTGGCTTCGCGTGCACGTAGACTTCTGCCAAATTACGTGCTAAGCAAGTCCATGCTGATTTAGCAGCGCGCGCGCGTTGTTTTGTGCCTACGCACTTGGTAAGCATGCACATGCAGCTTATGGTAGGGCGCGCACGTGGCCTTTCTGCCAAAACAATGTGCTATGCACGAACATGCGGGTTTTCGCTGCGCGTGTAATTTTCTACCAAGCCCTAGTGCTAAGCACGAGCATGCTGCTTTTCTCAGCGCCCGCGCGGTTTTCTGCCAAACCACTTGGTAAGCACGCGCATGCTACTTTTGGCTTCGAACATGGTTTTCTCCCTAGCTCAAGTGCAAAGCAAGCGCATGATGCGCTGGTAGTGCGCGCACGTGGATTTCACCCAAACCGCGTGCAAAGCTCGCACATGGTGCTCTTGCGAGCTCAAGCGTGGCTTTCTGCCAAACCACTTGGTAAGCACGCACATGCAGCTTTTGGTACCAATCGCCATTGTTTTCTGCCTAAGCACGTGTTACCCATATGCATACAGCTCTTGGCAGCGCGCGCACTTGGTTTTCTTTGAAACCTGGTGGTAAGCAACCACATGCAACTTCTAGCAGCGCTCAAACGTGGTTTTGTGCCAAACCACTTGGTAATCATGCACATGCAGCCGTTGGTATTGCGCGCACGTTGTTTTCTGTGTACCGTGTGCTAAGCATGCACATGCAGCTTTTGGCAGTGTGCGCACGTGGCCTTTCCGCCAGAACCATGTGCTAAGCACGCGCATGTTTCGATTGGCTGCGCGCGTGGTGTCCTACTAAGCACAAATGCTAAGCACGCGCATGCTGCTTTTGGCTGCGCACGTGGTTTTTACCAAGCCCAAGTGCTAAGCAAGCGCATACAGCGTTAGCAGCGCGCGCACGTGGATGTCTGCCAAACTACGTGCTAAGCACTCCCACGCTGTTGTTGGTAGCGCGCGCGTGGTTTTCTGCCAAACGACTTCGTAAGCTTGCACATAAAGCTTTTATTAGCGCGCGCGTTGTTTTGTGCCAAACCACGTGCTAATCATCCACATGCAGCTCTTGACAATGCGCCTACGTGGTTTTCTCCAAGGCCACTTGGTAAGCAAGCACATGCAGCTTTTGGTAGTACGCGCTCGTTGTTTTCTGCCAAACCACGTGCTAAGTATGCACATGCACATCCTGGCAGCGCGCGTACGTGGCGTTTCTGCCAAAACCATGTGCTAAGAGCGCGCACGCTGCTTTTTGCTGCGGACGTGGTTTTCCACCAAGCCCGAGGGCTAATCACTCGCATTCTACTTTTAGCTCCGCGCGCACCTAGATTTCTGCCAAGCCACGTGCTAAGCACACGCATGCTTCTCTGGGCAGCGCGCGCATAGTTTTCTTCAAAATCGCTTGGTAATTATGCGCATTCACCTTTCCGTATCGCGCGCACGTTGTTTTCTGCCAGATCATGTGCTAAGCATGCACATGCAGTTTAGGCAGTGCGCGAGCGTTGTTATCTGCCAAAGCATGTGCTAAGAACCGGCAGGCCTCTTTTGGCTCCGCACGCACGTGGATTTCTGCCAAACCACGTCCTAAGCACGCCCATGCTGCTCTTCGCAGTGAGCACGCGTGGTTTTCGGCCACAGAACTTGGTAAGCATGCACAAGCAGCTTAGCGCGCACATGTTGTTTTCTGCCAAACAACGTGCTAAGCATGCACATGCAGCTTATGGCAGCGCGCGCACGTGGCCTTTCTGCCAAAACCATGTGCTAAGCACGCGCATGCTCCTTTTGGCGGCGCACGTGATTTTCAACCAAGCTCAAGTGCTAAACACGCGCATGCTGCTTTTGGCAGCGCGCGCACGCGGATTTCTGCCAAAACACGTGTAAGCACGCGGATGCTGCTCTTGGCAGCGCGCGCGCGTGGGTTTCTGCAAAACTACCTGGTAAGTGGCCTGTCCGACAGGCCGCCATTGGAATATGAACCTGGCAACGTTTAACGCTAGAACGTTATCTAATGAGACGAGTCTAGCACTGCTATTCGAGGAATTAGAGGGCAGTAAATGGGATATAATAGGGCTCAGTGATGTTAGGAGGCCAAAAGAAGCATATACAGGGGTAAAAAGTGGGCATGTCCTGTGCTACCGGGGCTTAGCGGAGAGACCAGAACTAGTAGTCGGATTCCTGATTAATCAGAATATACCTGGTAACATACAGGAATTCTATAGCATTAACGAGAGGGTGCCAGGTCTTGTTGTGAAACTCAATAAGAGGTACAAAATGAAAGTTGTACAGGTCGACGCCCCTACATCCAGTCATGATGACCAGGAAGTCGAAAGCTTCTATGAAGACGTGGAATCAGGGATCGGTAAAGTGAAAACAACATACACTACACTGATGGGCGACTTCACTGCCAAGGTAGGCAAGAAGCAGGCTGGAGACAAGGCAGTGGGGGAATATAGCATAGGCACTAGGAATAGCCGGGGAGAGTTATTAGTATATAGAGTTTGCGGAACAGAATATTATGCGGATAATGAATACCTTCTTCCTCAAGCGGGATAGCCGAAAGTGGACGTGGAGGTGCCCGAACGGCGAGACTAGAAATGAAATAGACTTCATACTCTGTGCTAACCCTGGCATCATACAAGATGTGGACGTGCTCAGCAAGGTGCACTGCAGTGACCATAGGAAGGTAAGAACTCGAATTAGCTTAGACCTGAGGAGGGAACGGAAGAGACTGGTAGATAAGAAGCCGATAAAGCCGATAAGAAGCCGTAAGACAGCTGACATAAGGATGTATAATATAGAAAGAATTGAACATGCTCTCAGGAACGGAGCAAGCCTAAAAGCAGTGAAGAAGAAACTAGGAATTGGCAAGAATAAGATGCATGCGTTAAGAGACAAAGCCGGCAATATCATTACGAATATGGATGAGACAGTTCAAGTGGGTGAGGAGTTCTATAGAGATATATACAGTACCAGTGGCACCCACGACGATATTGGAAGAGAGAATAGTCTAGAGGAATTCGAAATCCCACAAGTAACGCCGGAAGAAGTAAAGAAAGCCTTGGGAGCTATGCAAAGGGGGAAGGCAGCTGGAGAGGATCAGGTAACAGCAGATTTGTTGAAGGATGGTGGGCAGATTGTTCCAGAGAAACTGGCCACCCTCTATCCGCAATGCCTCATGACTTCGGGCGTACCAGAATCTTGTAAAAACGCTAACATAATCCTAATCCATAAGAAAGGCGACGCCAAAGATTTGAAAAATTATAGAGCGATGAGCTTACGGTCCGTTGCCTAAAAAGTATTTACTTAGGTAATTGCAAATAGAATCAGGAACACCTTCGACTTCCGTCAACCAAAGAACCAGGCAGGATTCCGTAAAGGCTACTCAACAATAGACCATATTCTCACTATTGACACATGTACTTAACTTTATCGGGCGACCACCTTTCGCCGCCTAACAAATGTTATCGCACAGTGCAAGACGTGCCTGCATGTAAAAGAAGTTTCTGAAATGTTATCGATGGTTCCGTACACTGTCTTTCACCCCAACTTGTGCAATCTGATTGCATCTATGCGCGACGCGAATAGTGTAGAACTTTGTGGAAGACACGCGGGTGCCAGCTGATAATCCGGAACATTCGACGACCGATCTATAAAAGCCGACGCACTTGACCCGCTAATCAGATTTTCGACGATCGCCGACCGTGTTCGCCGCTATCGTTGTGCTATAAGCATAGCCTGTTTTTGCGGGCACAGGTTCGCCCAATAAAAGTTAGTTTTGTCTTTCACAGTATTTGCTACTGTGTTCTTCAACGTCACCACCACGTGACTTCTGGTGGAGGTGCTTTTCGTTGATGTACTGGACGCCCCCGACAAGCCGTGATCCAAGCCCGAACAGCAAAGAAAACACCAACGTAGTCCCGGAGCATCGAGCAAGCCGCCGTCTTCAACAGCTGCCCCCGGAGCACAGACTTCTACTTGAGAAGACCACGAAGATTGTGGCCAAGACAACCCCAATGGCAGCCCCAGCGTCCCCCATCGTGCTGGAGCACCCCAGGGAACCTCCGACGTTCCGCGTATGAACATTCGAGGACCCGGAAACCTGACTCGAGACGTATGAGAGGGTCGCTACGTTTCACAGTTGGGACAGCGACGACAAGCTGCGGCATGTCTATTTCGCACTGGAAGACGCCGCCAGGACCTGGTTCGAGAATGAAGAAGCCACCTTAACGACGTGGGACCTGTTCCGAAGCGGCTTCTTGCAAACGTTTACAAGCGTCGTGAGAGAAGAGCGAGCCCAAGCACTAGCAGAAACCAAAGTGCATCAGCCGACCCGGAAATGTCAGAGGAGAAAAAAGTCCGCTTCCTGATGCGGGGCGTCAAGCAAGAACTTTTCGCAGGACTTATTCGTAACCTGCCGAAGACCGTAGCTAAGTTTTCTGCAGAGGCATCGACGATCGAGAAAACTCTGGAGATGCGCACGCGGCAATATAACCGCCAGGGGCTCACGCCGCAATACGCCATCCAAGGACTGGATTCCGGCGACCTTCAGGAGACAATCAGGGCCATTGTGCGCGAAGAACTGCGCAAGGTCCTGCCTTCGTCGCAGCCCCAAATAGCTTCGATTGCCGACATCGTGAAAAAAGAGGTGCACCGATCGCTTGGAGTTCCCGAGCTGCAACCACAATTACCGCAGCCCCAGCCAGAAGCGATGACATACGCCGCCGTCGCACGCCGTCAAGGTCCCCCTCCGCGACCACGCCAGGGCCCTGCAACGACGCAATTCCGTCGTCTGCCGCCGCCGCCGCCAGCACGCCCACCCGTCGCCCAGCGCAGTTATGCCAGGAAGACGGACATTTGGCGAGGCCCCGACCACCGCCCACTCTGCTATCACTGCGGAGAAGCCGGCCATGTGTATCGCCGATGCCCATACCGGGAGATGGGACTGCGAGGTTTCGCCGTCAACGCTGCGCGCCCGCAGCAAGGTGCACGCCCTCGCGATATCGCCGACTGCCTGGCCGCCGCTCAGTGCAGCCCTCGACGACCATCCCGTTCGCCGTCACCAGGCCGCTACCTGTCGGCACAGCGCCGACCATACACCGGCCCAGCCCGGGGCCACTCTGCGAGATCATATCCGGAAAACTAAAAGCAGCCACCGATGGAGGTGCGGTTGCTGTTCGTCGAACTGACGAAGATGTTCCGCAGCCGACGAATACGACAAAGAAACCTTCTCGACGACCTAATGACGACACGCAGCCGTCCCGACGAAGTCAGGAAGGCAAGACTATACTGACGAAAGACGGCTTGACGACGTGACGTTCCAGCTTCAGTTCAACACGACGCAGCCGTGATCCGACGACAAGACCGAACTGCAACGCCAGACAAAGAACCACCGAAGTCGACTTACTTCTCGACGGCCACAGAGTCAATGCCTTAGTCGACACAGGGGCCGATTACTCCGTAATGAGTGGACACATCGCTGCCCATTTGAAGAAGGTCAAAACTGCATGGGAGGGCCCCCAAATTCGGACCGCTGGAGGACACCTCATTACGCCGACGGCAATCTGCACGGCAAGAATAACCGTTCATGGCCAGACTTACCTTGCACCTTCGTTATCCTACAACAGTGTTCACGAGACGTCGTCCTCGGCATGGACTTCCTGAACCATCACAGCGCAATCATAGACCTGAAGTCAAAATCGATAACGCTGTCGGAAGATCAAGCGATACCGCCGGAGAGCTTTCGTAGTCACCACGCCTTGAGTGTTCTCGAAATTCAATTGAGCATACCGCCTCGCTCGAGCATTGTTATTTCGGTCGACACCGAAACACCCGCTGACGTAGAAGGCGTCGTCGAAGGCGACCAACGTCTACTCCTAGACCGCCAAATTTGCGTCGCAAGAGGGATCGCTCGACAACATGGAGGGAAAACTGAAGTGTTGCTGACAAACTTTAGCCAGGAGATCAAGCACGTCAACAAGGGCATGACGATCGCGTTCATCGAGGAAATTCTGGAAACCAGTAATGCGTTTGTCCTCTCGGTTTCCGCCGCATCTACCCCGACGATGATGGTTCCCGAACCAGACTACGACATTAATCCAAGTCTCCCCGTGATTAAGCAACAGCAGCTCAGATGTCTGCTCCGACGATAAAAAGACTGCTTTTCGACGTCATCGAGGATTCGACAAACACCAGTTGCAATGCATCGCATAATAACCGATGAGAGCACTCGACCACTCCGCCAGAGCCCTTACCGAGTTTCAAAGGGAGAACCTGAAGCTATTAGGCAACAAATCGACGAAATGCTGCGCGACGACATCATCCAGCCGTCGAAAAGCCCGTGGGCCTCCCCTGTAGTCCTGGTGAAGAAAAAAGACGGAACCCTACGCTTCTGCGTCGATTATCGTCGACTGAACAAGATCACGAAGAAGGATGTGTACCCCCTTCCATGTATAGACGACGCATTGGATCGTCTCTGCAACGCTAAATACTTCTCGTCGATGGACCTCATGTCTGGCTATTGGCAAATAGAAGTCGACGGAAGAGATTCAGAAAAGACGGCCTTCATCACCCCATACGGCTTCTACGAGTTCAAGGTTATGTCATTCGGACTGTACTCAGCGCCTGCAACGTTCCAGCGCGCCATGGAGGCGGTGTTAGCAGGATTAAAGTGGCAGACCTGTCTCGTTTATTTGGATGACGTCGTCGTCTTCGCCGGAAATTTCGACGATCACCCCAGGCGGCTTGCGACACTACTAGAGGCCATCAAGTCGTCAGGGCTTACTCTGAAACCGGAAAAATGGCGCTTCGCTTACGATGAGCTTCTGTTATTAGGCCACGTAATCAGCAAATCTGGTGTCCGTCCAGACCCGCAAAAAACAGCTGCCATCGCACAGTTCCCGCAACCCATCAACAAGAAGGCAGTGCTTAGATTCCTTGGCATGTGTGCCTACTACAGGCGCTTTGTCAAGGAGTTTCACGCATCGCCGAGCCTTTGACGCGTCTTACTAAAAGTGATGTTGAGTTCAAGTGGGAAACGCCGCAGGCCCACGCATTTGAAGAACTCAAACGACTCATGCAGTCGCCGCCGGTACTTGCGCACTTCGACGAGTACGCCGATACAGAAATCCATACTGACGCCAGTAGCCTAGGCCTCGGTGCCGTTCTTGTCCAGAGAAGAAACGGAGTCGAACAGGTGATAGCTTACGCTAGCCGGTCGCTATGAAAAGCGGAAGGCAACTATTCTACGACCGAAAAGGAATGCCTCGCCATCGTTTGGGCTACAGCTAAATTTCGCCCTTACCTGTCTCGCAGGCCATTCAAAGTCGTCAGTGACCATCACGCGTTGTGTTGGCTAGCGAATATAAGGGATCCTTCAGGACTACTGGCGCGTGGAGCCTGAGACTACAAGAATACGACATCAGTGTAACTTACAAGTCCCGACGAAAACACTACGATGCTGATTGGCTATCACGCGCACCCATTGACCCGGCGCCGCAAGATGACGAGAATGACGACGCCTTCCTTGGAATGATAAGCGCGGAAGATTTCGCTGAACAGCAATGGGCAGACCCGGAGCTAAAAGGCCCCGTCGAATATTTTGAAGGGCATGCCGACGTTGTCCCCAGGTTTTTTAAGCCCGGATTATCTTTCTTCACGCTTAAAAACCACCTACTCGTTAAGAAGAACTTCTCACCAGTCCGCGCCAATTACCTTCTTGTTGTCCCGTCAGGACTTCGTCTAGAAGTATTGCACGCCATACGTGAAGATCCGACCACTGGACACCACGCATTTTCCCGGACACTATCTAGGATACAAGAAAAGTATTATTGGCCGCATGTGACCGCCGCCGTCGCCCGTTATGTCAGAACGTGCTGAGATTGTCAGCGCCGCAAGACCCCGCCGATAAGGCCAGCCGGATTACTGCAGCCACTTGAGCCTGCTTGCGACCATTCCAGCAGATCAGGATGGACTTGCTGGGATCCTTTCCGACGTCAATAACCGGAAATAAGTGGATCGTCGTGGCGACGGAGTACCTCACCCGCTTCGCCGAAACAAAAGCACTGCCGAAAGGTAGCGCAGCCGAAGTAGCGAAATTCTTTGTCGAAAACATCCTGCTGCGACATGGCGCCCCAGAAGTCCTCATCACCGACAGAAGAACGGCCTTTACAGCGGAACTCACCCAAGCCATTCTGAAATACAATCAGACAAGGCACAAGGGACAACGGCCTACCACCCGCAAACGAATGGTCTTACGCAGCGGCTGAATAAGACCCTCGCCTACATGCTAGCGATGTACGTCGACGTCGAACACAAGACCTGGCATGCCGTCCTGCCGTACGTTACATTCGCTTACAACACGGCGGTGCAAGAAACAACACAGATCACGCCGTTCAAGCTAGTCTACAGCAGGAACCCGACGACGACGCTCGACGCCATGCTGCCGCACATCACTGACGAGGAGAACCTTGACGTCGCTTCCTACCTCCAGCGCACCGAAGAAGCCCGACAGCTCGCCAGCCTGCGGATCAAGAACCAGCAGAGGACCGAGAGCCGACACTACAACCTCCGACGAGGCTTCGTCTAGTACCAGCCCGGCGACCGTGTTTGAGTAGGGACCCCGATACGCCGACGAGGACTCAGTGAGAAACTACTGCAACGCTATTTCGGACCCTACAAGGTCATGCGAGTTATTGGCGCACTGGACTATGAGGCCGTGCCATACGGCATTTCGCATTCACAGCGGCGTCGAGCACGATCTGAAGTAGTCCACGTGGTGCGCCTTAAACCCTTTTACGGACGCTGACGAACTTCCTTATTTTTTTGTTTTCTGTGCTACAAGTGCTTTTGTTTAATACTTTCGTTTGTTTGCAGCATCGGGTCGATGATTTTTAAGAGGGGGGCAATGACGCATGTAGTTAACTTTATTGGGCGACCACGTTTCGCCGCCTAACAAATGTTATCGCACAGCGCAAGACGCGCCTGCATGTAAAAGAAGTTTCTGAAATGTTATCGATGGTTCCATCCACTGTCTTTCATCGCAACTTGTGTAATCTGATTGCATCTATGCGCGAGGCGAAAAGTGTAGAACTATAGTGTAGAATAGGGTAAAGCCGACGCACTTGACCCGCTGATCAGATTTTCGACGATCGCCGACTGTGTTCGCCGCTATCGTTGTGCTATAGGCGTAGCCTGTTTTTGTGGGCACAGGTTCGCCCAATAAAAGTTAGTTTTGTCTTTCGTACCATATTGGCTACTGTGCTCTTTAACGTCACCGCCACGTTAGAATATCAATCAAGTGACAGAAAAATGTGCGAAATGTAACCAACCTTTATATATAGCTTGCATTGATTACGAGAAACCGTTTGATTCAGTCGAAATTTCAGCAGTCATGGAGGAATTGTGGAATCAGGGTGTAGACGAGCCGTATGTAAAAATACTGAAAGATATCTATAGCGGCTCCACAGCCACCGTAATCCTTCATGAAGAAAGCAAGAAAATACCAATAACGAAATGCGTCAGGCAGGGAGGTACGATCTCTCCAATGCTATTCACAGCGCGTTTACAGAAGGTATTCAGAGACCTGGATTGGGAAGAATTGGGTATAAGAGTTAATGGAGAATACCTTAGTAACTTGAGATTTTCTGATGATATTGCCTTGCTTGGTAACTCAGGGGACCAACTGCAACGCATGCTCACTGACCTGGAGAGGCAAAGCCGAAGGGTGGGTCTAAAAATTAATCTGCAGAAAACTAAAGTAATGTTTAACAGTCTCAGAAGTGAACAGTAGCTTACGGTAGATAGTAAGACAGAGGAAGTGGTAAGGCAATGCGTCTACTTAGGACAGGTAGTGACTGCTATGGGCTGGGGTGCATTTGGCAAGCATACTCATATCATGAACAGCAGGTTGCCAATATCCCTCAAGAGAACAGAGTATAATAGCTGTGTCTTACCTGTGCTCGCCTACGGGGCTGAAACCTGGAGGCTTGCGAAAAGGGGTCTGCTTAAATTGAGGGTGACGCAACGAGCTATGGAAAGAATGATAGGTGTAACGTTAATGGATAAGAAAAGGGCAGATTGGGTCAGGGCACCAGCGCGAGGTAATGATATCTTACTTGAAATCAAGAAAAAGAAATGGGCATGGGCAGGACACGTAATAAGGAGGGAGGACAACCGATGGTCATTAAGAGTTACGAAATGGATTCCAAGGGAAGAGAAGCGTAGCAGAGGGCGGCAGAAAGTTAGGTGGGCGGATGAGATTAAGAAGTTTGCAAGGAAAACATGGCCACAATAAGTACATGACCGGGGTAGTTGGACAAGTATGGGAGAGGCCTTTGCCCTGCAGTGGGCGTAACAAGGCTGATGATGGTGATGACCTGGTAAGCAAGCCCATGCTGCTTTTAGCAGCCCTCGCGCGTAGTTTTCGGCCAAACCACGCGCTAAGCACGTGCATGCTGCATTGGCAGCGTGCCCGTTGTTTCCTTCGAAACCACTTGCTAAGCATGCACAAGCACCTTAGCGCGGGCCTGCTGTTTTCTGCCAAATCATGTGCTAAGCATGCACATGCAGCTCATGGCAATGCGCGCACAAAGTTTTCTCCCAAATCACGCACAAAGCCCGCGCATGCTGCTCTTGGCAGCGCGCGCGCGCGGTTGTCTGCCAAAGCACGTGCTAAGAACGCCCATGCTGCTTTTAGGACCCCGTGCACGTGGATTTCTGCCAAACCACGAGCTAAGCACGCCCATGCTGCTCTTGGCAATCCGCGTGCGTGGTTTTCTGCCAACTGCCTGGTAAGCATGCACATGCAGCTTTGGTAGCGCGAGCCCGTTGTTATCTGCCAAAGCACGTGCTAAGAACCCGAACGCTTCTTCTGGCTCCGCACGGAAGTGGATTTCTGCCAAACCACGTCCTAACCACGACCATGCTGCTCTTGGCAGCGCGCGCGCGTGTTTTCTGCCAAACCACTTGGTAAGCAGGCCAAAGCAACTTAGCGCGGGCACGTTGTTTTCTGCAAAACCATGTGCTAAGCATGCACAAGCACCTGATGGCAGCGCGCGCACGTTACCGTTCTGCAAAACTATGTGCTAAGCACGCGCATGCTGCTTTTTGCTGCGAACGCATGCTTTTTGCTGCACGCGCATGCTGCTTTTGCCAGCGCGCGCACGTGGGCTTCTGCCATACCACGTGGCAAGCACGCGCGTGCTGCTTTAGGCAGCGCGCGCGCGCAGTTTTTTGCCAAACCACTTGGTAAGCATGCACAAGCAGCGTAGCGCGCGCATGTTGTTTTCCGGTGAACCTTGTGCTAAGCATGCGCATGCAGCTCCTCGCAATGCGCGCAAATCGTTTTCGTCCGAACAACCTGCTAAGCACACGTGTGTTGCGCTTGGCAACGCGCGCTGTGGTTTTCTGCCAAACCACTTGATGTACATCCACAACCAGCTTAGCGCGCGCGTGTGTATTTTCTGCCAAACTATGTGCGAAGCATGCACATGCAGCTAATGGCAGCGCGTGGACCTGGTTTTCTGAGAAACCACTTCGTAAGCATGCATATGCAGCTTTTGGTAGCGCGTTGACGTTGTTTTCTTCCCAACCACGTGCTAAGCATGCACATGCAGCTTTTGGCAGTGCGCGCAGGTAGCCTTACTACCAAAAAGATGTGCTAAGCACGCGAACGCTGCTTTTCTCTGTGCACTTGGTTTTCTACCGAGCCGAAGTGCTAAGCACGCGCATGCTCCTTTTGGCAAAGCGCGCACGTGGATCACGCGCATGCTGCTCTTGCCAGCCCGCGGGCGTTGTTTTCTGTCAAGCCACTTGGTAAGCATGTACATGCGGCTTTTCGTAGCGCGCGCACGTTGTTTTCTGTCAGACCATGTGCTAAGCATGCACATGCAGCTTTTGGTAGCGCGCTCGCGGTGTTTTTGCCAAAGCACGTGCCTAGAACGCGCAGGCTCCTTTTGCCTCCGCACGCACGTCGATTTCAGCCAAGCCACGTTCTAAGCACGCCGACGCCGCTCTACGCAGCGCGTGAACGTTGTTTTCTGCCAAACCACATGGTAAGCATGCACAAGCAGCTTAGCGCGGGAAAGTTGGTTTCTGCCAAACAACGCGCTAAGCATGCACATGCAGCTTATGGCACCGCGCGCACGTGGCATTTATGCCAAAGTCGTGTCCTAAGCAGGTGCATGCTGCTTTTGGCTGCACACGTGATTTTCAACCAAGCCGAAGTGCTAAACAAGCGCATGCTGCTTTTGGCGGTGCGCGCACGTGGATTTCTGCCAAAACACGTGACAAGCATGCGCATGCTGCTCTTGGCAGCCCGCGCGCATGGTTTTCTGCGAAGCCATGTGCTAAGCATGCACATGCAGCTTTTGGCAGCTCACGCGCGTTGGTTTCTCCCAAAGCACGTGCTAAGAATGCGAAGGCTACTTTTTGCCCGCGGATTTTTTCCAAACTACATGATCAAAACGCGCATGCTCCTCTTGGCAGTGCGCGCGTGGGTTTCTCCCAAACCACTTGGTAAGCATGCAGAAGCAGCTTAGCGCGCGCACGTTGTTTTCTGGCAAACTAGGTGCTATCCATGCACATGCTGCGTTTGGCTGCGCGTGCAGAGGGTTTTTTGTGAAACAACGTGCTAAGCACGCCAATGCTGCTCTTCTCATCGCGCGCGCGTGGTTTTCTGCCAAACCACGTGGTAATCACGGGCATGCTACTATAGTGAACGCGCCTACTTGGTTTTCTATGAAACCACTTGGTAAGCATGCACATGGAGCTTTCGGTGGCGCGCGCACTTTGTTTTCTGCCAAACCGCGCGCTAAGCATGTACATGCAGCTTTTGGCAGCGCGCCCACGTGGCCTTTCTGCCAAAAACATGTGCTAAGCGCGCATATGCTGCTTTTGGCTGCGCAGGTGGTTTTCTACCAAGCCGAACTGCGAAGCAGGCGCATGCTGCTTTTGGAAGCGCGCGCACGCGGTATTCTGGCAAACCAGGTGCTAAGCACGCACGTGCTGCTCTAGACAACGCGCGCGCGGGGTTTTCTGCCAAACCATGCGCTAAGCACGCACATGTTGCAATGGCAGCGCGCGCGTGGTTTTGTGCGAAACCACTTGGTAAGCACGCGCATGCTGCTTTTGGCTCTGCGTGCAAATAGCTTTCTGCCAAACAGCGTGCTGAGCATACACATGCAGCTTTTGGCAGCGCGCGCACGTGGCCGTCAGGCCAAAACCATGTGCTAAGCACCAGCATGCGGTTTTTGGCAAAGCTTGCGCGTGGTTTTCTGCCAGACCACTTGTTAAACATGCACATGCAGCTTTTGGTAGTGTACGCAGGTTGTTTTCTGCCAAACGACGCGCTAAGCATGTATATGAAGCTCTTAGCAGCGCGCGCGCGTGGTTTTCTGCCAAACCACGTTATAAGCACGTACATGCAGCTTTTGGCAGTGCGCGCACGTGGTTTTCCGCCAAACAACTTTATGAGCACGCACATGCTGCTATTGGCTGCGCACGTGGTTTTATACCAAGCCGAAGTGCTAAACACGCGCATGCTGCTTTTGGCAGCGCGCGCACGTGCATTTCTGCCACAATACCTGCTAAGTACGCGCATGCTGCTCTTGGCAGCGCGCGCGCGTGCTTTTCTGCGAAAGAATTTGGGAATCATGAACATGCAGCTTTTCGTAGCACGGGCACGTTGTTTTCTGCCAAACCATGTGCTAAGCATGACTTGCAGCTTTTGGCAGCGCATGCGCGTACTTTTCTGCCAAAGCACGTGCTAAGCATGCCAAGGCTGCTTTTGACTCCGCGCGCCCGTGGATTTCTGCCAAACGACGTGCTAAGCCCGCCCATGCTGCCCTTGGAAGCGCGCGCGCGCGTGGTTTTATGCGAAACCACTTGGTAAGCATGCCCAAGCAGCTTAGCGCGCGCACGTTGTTTTCTGCCAAGCTTTGTGTTATGCACGCACATGCTGCTATTGGCAGCTCGTTCACGTGGTTTTCTGTCAAACTACGTGCTAAGCACGTGCAGGCTGCTATTGTCAGCGCGCACGTGGTTTTCTGCCAAACTACGTGGTAATCACGCGCATGCTGCTATTGTGAACGCGCGCACGTGTTTTTCTATGAAACCACTCCGCAATCATGTACATGCAGTGTTTGGTAGCGCGCGCACGTGGCCTTTGTGCCAAAACCATGTGCTAAGTACGCGCATGCTGTTTTTGGCTGCGCACGTGGTCTTCTACCAAGCCCAAGTGCTAAGCACGTGCATGCTGCTTTTGGCTCTGCGTGCACGTACCTTTATGCCAAACAACGTGCTGAGCTTGCACATGCAGCTTTTGGCAGCGCGCACGAGCGCGTTAGGCCAAAACCATGTGCTGAGCACGTGCATGCTGCTTTTGGCGAAGCTTGCGCGTAGTTTTCTGCAAGACCACTTGGTAAGCATGCACATGCAGCTTTTGGAATTGCGCGCACACGTTGTTTTCTCCCAAACTACCTGCTCAGAATGCACATGCAGCTTTTGGCAGCACCCGCACGTGGCCTTTCTGCCAGAACCATGTGCGAAGCACGCGCATGGTGCTTTTTGCTGCGCACTTGTTTTGCTGCCAATCCTAAAAAGCACGCGCACGCCTTTTTCTGCCAAACCACTTGTTAAGCATGCACATGGAGTATTTGGTAGCGCGCGCACGTTGTGTTCTGCCAAAACACGTGCTAAGCATACACATACAGCTTTTGGCAGCGCGAGCACGTGGAATATTGCCAAAGCACGTGCTAAGCACGCGCATGCTGCTCTGGGAAGCGCGCGCGCGTGGTTTTGTGCCAAACTACCTGTTAAGGACACGCATGCTGCTTTTAAATCCACGCGCACGTAGCTTTCTGCCAAACCAGAGTTAAGGACGCCCATGCTGCTCTTGGCCGCGCGAGCATAGTTTTCTGCAAAACCACTTCGTAAGGATGCACTTGCATCTTTTAGTAGCGCGCGCATGTTGTTTTCTGCCAAACCACGTGCTAAGCACGCCCATACTGCTCTTTTCAGTGCACGCGCGAGGTTTTTTGGCAAAGCACTTGGTAAATATGGACATGCTGCGTTTGGCAGCGCGCGCATGTGGCCTTTCTGCCAAAACCATGTGCTAAGCAGGCGCATGCTGCTTTTCGCAGCACGCTCACGTCAATTTCTGCAAAGCCACGTGTAAAGCACGCCCATGCTGCTCTTTTCAGCGCCCACGCGCGGTTTTTTGCCAAACTACTTTGTAATCATGCACATGCAGCTTTTAGTAGCGCGCACAGTTTTTTTTCTGTCAAACCACGTGCTAAGCATGCACATGCAGCTTTTGGCTGCGCACGTAGTTTTCCACCAAGCCACAGTGCTAAGCACGCGCATGCTGTTTTTGGCATCGCCCGTTTTCATACAGGTGTGGCTGTCTTCATTGCCTGTGGCTTACACTCCTCGAAGGCGTGGATGAACGTCCCGCTTTCTCGGTGTCTGTATGGGGTGTGCTGGATGTGTAAGCCTCAGAAAACGAATATAATTGTGTGAATGTAAGCAGCCGTACAACTGCTTTCTGCCTCTTACCTGCTTGAGCCTGTGCGGCGTCTCCCTTAGTGAAATCTCCACAAGAGAGCGGGCGTGGCGCGGTGCAGGAGGCGTCTGAGAGAAAGAGCATCCTTTACATGGAGGAGTGGCTGTTTTCAATGCCTGTAGCGTACTCTAAAGCAGCTCCTTGGTGACATTGGTGACACTTCGCAGTCAAGGTGTCTGAGGTGTGCTGTGTTCATCAACATAAGAAAAAGAAGGAAATTGGGTAAATGTCACCACCAGAACTATTGCTTTCTGCCTCGTACCTGCTTGTGCATGTGTGGCGACAAGCGGGACACACCCGCAGTCGAGGTGGTTTTTGAGGTGTGCTAGCTGCCTAAGCATAAGAAAAAGAAGGAAATTCAGTGAGTATCAGCAGCAGTACCATTGAGTCTTTGCTCTTACCTGCTTGTGCCTTTACAGCGTCTTTGTTGGTGAACACTCCACAAGGGAGCTGCCGTGTCGAAGTGTTGGAGTCATCTGAGAGAAAGAGCATCGTTTACATTGAGGAGTGGCTCTTTTCAATGTTGCGGCTTACCCTCAAGCAACTTTTTGCCGACATGGGTGACACACCCACTGTCAAAGTGTCTGTTTGAGGTGTGTTCTCTGCCTAAGCATACGAAAGAGAAGGAAATTTGGTGAATTCCAGCACCCAGTACCATTGCTTCTTGCCTCTTACCTGCTTGTGCTTGTGTGCGTCTTTGTTGGTGAACACTCCACAAGGGAACCGCAGTGGCGAGAATTAGGAATCATCTCAGAAAAAGATCTTGGTTTACATGGAGGAGTTGCGGTTTTCATTACCTGTGCCTTAATCTGAAGCGCCTCGTTGGAGACATGGATGACACTCCTGCTGTCAAGG
Source organism: Dermacentor variabilis (assembly GCF_050947875.1). Classification (NCBI taxonomy): domain Eukaryota; kingdom Metazoa; phylum Arthropoda; class Arachnida; order Ixodida; family Ixodidae; genus Dermacentor; species Dermacentor variabilis. The sequence goes on from NC_134576.1 coordinate 421,706, forward strand.
TGTCCGTTTGAGGTGTGTTCGCTGCCAAGGAATAACAAAAAGTAGGAAATTGAGTGAATGTCAGCACTAGTACCCTAGCTTCTTGCCTCTTACCTGCTTGTACCTGTGACGCATCTTTGTTGGTGAACACTCCACAAGGGAGCTGCCCTGGTGAAGCGCAGGAGTGTCCTGAGAGAAAGAGCATCGTTTACATGGACGAGTCGCTGTTTTCGTTGCTTGTGGCTCACAGTAAGGGGCCTCCTTGGAGACACGGATGAACCTCCCGCCGTCAACATGTCTGTATAAGGTGGGCTGGCTGCCTAAGCATAAGAAAAAGAAGGAAATTGGGTGAATGCACATAGCCGTACCACAGCTTTCTGCCGCTTACCTGCTTGTGCTTGTGCGGCGTCTTTGTTGGTGAACACTCCACAAGGAACTGCCGTGGCGAGGTGTTGGAGTCATCTGAGAGAAAGAACACCGTTTACCTTGGGGAGTGGATGTTTTCATTGCTGTGGTTCACCCTGAAGCGCCTCCTTGATGACATGGGGGAGACAACCTCACTCAAGGAGGCTGTTTGAGAGTGGTGGCTGCCTAAGACTAAGAAAAAGAAGGAAATTAGGGGAATATCAGCACCAGTATCATTCCTTCTTGCCACTTACCTGCTTGCTCCTGTGCGACGTCTTTGTTGTTGAACACTCCACAGGAGAGCTGGCGCGGCGCGGTGTAGGAGACATCTGAGAGAAAGAGCATCCTTTACATGGAGGAGTGGCTGTTTTCAACGCCTGTGGCTTACCCTCAAGCGGCTCCTTGGCGACATAGGTGACACTTCACAATCAAGGTATCTGAGGTGTGCTGTGTTCCTAACCATAACAAAAAGAAAGAAATTGGGTAAATGTCAGCACCAGAACCATTGCTTTCTGGCTCCTACCTGCTTGTGCCTGTGTTGCGTCTTTGTCGGTGAACACTCCAAAGGGGAGCCATCTTTGGGGAGCCATCTGAGATAAACAGCAGCGTTTAATTGGAGGATTCGCTGTTTTCATTGCCTGTACCTTAATCTCAAGCGCCTTGTTGCCGATATAGTGTACACAGCCTTAGTCAAGTTGACTGTTTCAGGTGTGCTGGCTGGCTAAGCACAAGAAAAAGAAGATAAGTGGGTGAATGTCACCACCAGTACCATTGCTTCTAGCCTCTTACCTGCTTGTTCCTGTTCGGCGACTTTTTTGGTGAATACTCCGCAAGGAAGCTGTGGTGGCACGGTGTCGGAGTCATCTGAGAGAAAGAGCATCGTTTACATGGAGCAGGGGCAATTTTATTGCCTGCCGCTTACTGTCAATCGCTTCCTTGGCGACATGAATGAAACTCCAGCGGTGAAGATGGCTGTTTTAGTTGTACAGACTGCCTAACATAAGAAAAAGAGGGACATTTGGTGAATGTCAGCACCTGTACAATGCTTGTTGCCTCTTACCTCTTGCCTGTGCGATGTTTGTTTCTGAATACTCCACAAGGGAGCTGCTTTAGGGATGTTTAGGAGTCATGTGAGAGAAAGAGTATCGTTTACATGGAGGAAAGGCAATTTTATTGCCTGTGGCTGACTCTCAAGTGCCTCCTTGGTGACATGGGAAACAAACCTTCAGTCGAGGTGGTTGTTTGAGGTGTGCTGGCAGCCTGAACATGAAGAAAGAAGGAAATCTGGATAACGTCACCGCTGGTGTCATTGCTTCTTGCCTCGCAGCATTTTGCGCCTGTGAGTCGTCTTTGTTTGTGGACACTCCGAAAGGGAGCTGCCGTCGCGAGGTGTAGGAGTCATCTCAGAAGAAGAGCAACATTTACATGCGAAGAGTCTGTTTTCATTGCCTGCAGTTCTCTCATAAGTTCCTCCTTTGCGACATGGATGAAACTCCCGCTGTCAAGGTGCCATGTTGAGGTGTGCTGGCTACCTAAGCGTAAGAAAAAGAAGCAAATTGTCTGAATGTCAGCACCAGTACCATTTCTTCTTGCCTCTTACCTGCTGGTGCCTGTGCGGCGTCTGTGTTGGTGAACACTCCACAAACGAATGGGCATGGCGAGAGTCATTTGTGAGAAAGAGCATTGTTTACATGGAGGATTGGCTGTTTTCATTTTCTGTAGCTTAATCTCAAGCGCCTCGTTGCCGACTAGGGTGACACACCCGTAGTCAAGATGGCTGTTTGAGTTGTGCTGGTTGCCTAAGCACAGAAAAGAGAGAAATTTAGTGAATGTTAGCACCTTTACAATGCTTGTTGCCTCTTACCTGCTTCTGCCTGTGCGGTCTTTTTGTTGGTGAATACTCCACAAGGGAGCTGCTGTGGGGAGGTTTAGGAGTCATCTGAGAGAAAGAGAATCGTTTACATGGAGGGGTGGCTGTTTTCATTACCTATAGCTTAATCTCAAGCACCTTGTAGCCGATATAGGGTACACACCCTTGGTCAATGTGACTGCTTGAGGTGTGCTGGCTGGCTAAGCATAAGAAAAAGAAGGAAAGTGGTGAATATCACCAGCACTACCATTCCTTCTCGCCTCTTACCTGCTTGTCCCTGTGCGGCGACTTTGTTGGTGAATACTCCACAAGGAAGCTGTGGTGGCAAGGTGTCGGAATCATCTGAGAGAAAGAGCATCGTTTACATGGAGGAGTGGCGATTTTATTTCCTGTGGCTTACTGTCAAGTGTTTCCTTGGCGACATGGATGAAATTCCAGCTGTGAAGATGGCTGTTTGAGTTGTGCTGGCTTTCTAAGCATAAGAAAACGAGGGAGATTTGGTGAATGTTAGCACCTGTACAATGCTTGTTGCCTCTTACCTGCTTCTGCCTGTGCGGTGTTTTTGTAAGATGAATACTCCACAAGGGAGCGGCTGTAGGGATTTTTAGGAGTCATCTGAGATAAAGAGTATCGTTTATATGAAGGAGTGGCAATTTTATTGCCTATGGCTTACTCTCAAGCGCCTCCTTGGCGACATGCGGGACGCACCTGCTGTCGTGGTGGTTGTTTGAGATGTGCTGGCCGCCTGAACATGAAGAAGGAAAGTGGGCGAATGTCACCACTAGTGGCATTGCTTCTTGCCCTTTAGTTTCTTGCGCCTTTGCGGCGTCTTTGTTTGTGGACACTCCACAAGGGAGCTGCCGTGGCGAGGTGTAGGAGTCATCTGAGCGAAAGAGCAACCTTTACATGGGGAAGTGCCTGTTTTCATTGCCTGCGGCTCACTCTAAAGTGCCTCCTTTGAGACAAGGGTGGAACTCCGGCTGTTAAGCTTGCCTTTTGAGGTGTGCTGGCTGCCTAAGCATAAGAAAAAGAAGGAAATTGGGTGAATGTAAGCAGCCGTAACGTTGCTTTCTGCCTCTTACCTGCTTGTGCCTGTGCTGCTTCTTTGTTGGTGAACGCTCCACAAGGGAGCTGCCGTGGCGAAGTGCTGGAGTCATCTGAGAGAAAGAGCATCGTTTACAATGAGGAGTAGCTTTTTTCGTTGTTGCGGCTTACCCTCAAGCGCCTTGTTGTCGACATGGGTGACACACCCGCTGTCAAAGTGTCTGCTTGAAGTGTGCTGTCTGCCTATGCATAAAAAAGAGAAGGAATTTTGGTGAATGCCAGCACCAGTACCATTGCTTCTTGCCTCTTGCCTGCTTTTGCTTGCGCGGCGTCTTTGTTGGTGAGCACTCCTCAAGGGAGCTGCAGTGGCGAGGTTTAGGAACCATCTCAGAAAAAGGGCATGGTTTACATGGAGGAGTTGCGGTTTTCATTCTGTGTGGCTTAATCTGAAGCGCCTCCTTGGAGACATGGATGGCACTCCCGCTGTCAAGGTGTCTCTTTGAAGTGTGCTCGCTGCCTAGGAACAAAAAGTAGGAAATTGGGTGAATGTCAGCACTTCTACCATTGCTTCTTGCCTCTTACCTGCTTGTTCCTGTGAGGGGTCTTTTTGGTGAACACTCCACAAGGGAGCTGCCGTGGCGAAGTGTTGGAGTCATCTGAGAGAAAGAACATCGTTTACATTGAGGAGTGGCTGTTTTGATTTTTGTGGCTTACCCTCAAGCGCCTCCTTTGTGACATGGGGGATACAGCGCACTTAAGGCGGCTGTTTGAGGTTTGGTGGCTGCCTAAGACTAAGAAAAAGAAGGAAATTAGGTGAATGTCAGCACTAGTACCATTGATTCTTGCCTCTTACCTGCTTGTTCCTGTGCGGCGTCTTTGTTGGGGAACACTGCACAAGAGAGCTGGCGTGTCGAGGAGTAGGAGTCACCTGAGAGTAAGAGCATCGTTTACATGGAGGGGTGGCTGTTTTAATTGCCTATGGCTTACTCTCAAGCGTCTCCTTGGCGACATTGGTGGCACTCTTAATATTGTGACACTCCAAACAACCTAATATTGTATGACATTCCTGACCCCAACACTCCTGAAACCTTTGCGCAATCGGAAAACTATTTGTTGTTAACATTCAAGAGCACATGAACGTAAGCCTCGATTCGAAAGAAATTGAGCGTGCACGCCGGCTAGGATGCTATTCACCTGGCCGTAACCACCCCATCATGGCCAATTTTGCATTATGTAAAACGAAGGAATTGGTCTTGTCTAATGGTCGCAAGTGAAAGGGGAGTAACTGCAGTAGTGGCGAGGACTTTTAACCCGCCGTTCGAAATGCCCGCAATCAAAGCGCGATACAGGTTCGCTTAACCCTCGCCACATCACCGCAAGGAATAATCTTTCTTTATCGGTTATTTTCACTAACGCCCGTAGTTTTCTTCCCGAACGCGAAGACATATCAAGTCTCGCTTCTGCATCAGACAGTAATTTACTTATTTTAATAGAAACGTGGCTAACATCGGAGATCAGTGGCAATGAAGTATTATCCGACTTGCCAAACTTCGAAGGTCATCGCTGTGACCGCCAAGGAACGCGAGGAAGGGGGCTTCTCATCGCATTTAGCAAGCGATTTCCCTGTACACCATTCGCGCCTCCTACTGGCCTTGAGATAGCCTGGCTACTTATCCGCTCTTTCCCACAGGCTGTCCTGCTGGGTGTTTGTTATCGAGCACCTCTTAACAACCCTGATTTCCCTGGAAAATTAAACAGCATTTTCTGCGAGGTTACTGCCGCACATCCTAACGCTCATATTATTTTATTCGGCGACTTTCACTTTGCTGGTATTGACTGGCATGACCCGTCTTCAGCAGCATCAACTAATGCTGAAGCTAGACACTTCACCGATGTCAGTTTGAACTTTAATCTTTAACAGCTTGTTTCTGAACTAACACCTGTCTCGCTTGGCTGTGCGAACATCTTAGATCTTATACTAACTAATCACCCCGACAACTTATCATCATTAACCTTTCTTCCTGCTATCATCGATCACAAAGTTCTTCACGCTATCTTTTCCTTTCCGCACCACCACGTGCAACATATCGCAAAAGTATCACACTATACGATAAAGGAAACTTCGAAGCCATTAATGACGAACTGACTTCCTTTCTACCAAACTTTCAATCTAGATGTTACGAGTGAACCACTCGCACAAATTGGGTGCTGTTTGATACTAAAATTTTTGAATTAGCTGATAAACGTATACCGAAAATTACCTTCCGTCCAAACCGTCCGAAACCATGGTTCACTAACCATGTCAAGCGATTAGAAAATAAGAAAAAAAAAGACTTTTTCCATCTGCCAAGCAAAGTACGAGTGTTAACACATGGTAAAAGTATTATTCTGCCGAAAAAATGTACTTATCTGCTGTTCACAGCGCCAAGCATACTTTTTTTAACATCGATCTACCGAAAGTACTCAAAGACAACCCCAAGAAATTCTGGGAAGTAATAAACCCCCCTCAAACTCGCGCCATAACTCTTGCTGGCGATTGTGGAGATATCATGAGTGATAGCGACGGCGCCATTTCGTTCAACAATGCCTTCGCCTCAGTTTTTACTAACGATAGTTGTTCTCCCTACCATTATAGTCTAGTAGCATAGTATCTGTAATGCCGGCCGTCACGTTCTCCGTAGATGGTATCTCAAAAGTAATTGATAACCTCAAACTATCTTCATCCACCCGCGTCGATAGTAACTCGAAACTGTTAAAAAATATTAAGCATATCGCAGATGCATTTTTGTGTCGCTTATTTTCTGTCACTTTCAGCAGGTTGCATCCCTTATGAGTGGAAAGTAGCAAAGGTCATTACTATCTAGAGGCAACTATTTATCATTACTATCATTACTATCATCTAACAACAATCATTACTATGTAGGGAGGCAACAGGAACAACCCACTAATTTATCGCCCCATCTACTTAACAAGTCTTCCATGTAAGATAATGGAGCACGGCATTTACTCACTCATCATGGACCATTTTGACGCCAAAGATTTTTTGTCATCCTGCACAGCATGAATTTCGTAACGGCTTTTCTTGCGAGACCCAACTAGATCTTTTCCTTCGCGACCTTCATGCGAATCTTGACTGTAATAAACAAACTGATGCTATCTTCCTCGACTATGAAAAAGCTTTCGACAAAGTCCCTCACCATCACTTATTAAATAAACTTTCTTCCTTGAATTTAGGCATGGATGTATTAAAATGGCTAGAAACGTTCCTCACTAACCGCGAGCAATTCGTTACTATTGTAATAAGATGATTTATTACGAGGCACTAGGCACAGTCTAGTAGCACTGGCAGTAGATGAACGCTGATCATGCGCACAGCCGACACAAGAGCGCCTTCTTCGTCTTCCTCTTCACCACAATGGCCCCCGGGAGGGAAGAGGAGCCATCCTGGCGACTTACGGCGTAGGTAGGATGAGGGGGTCATAGTACGGCTTAAGTCGGTTGACATGAACCGTGTCACGCCCGCGATGCCTATGGTCGGGTGAAGGTGTCACAGGTTCTACAACATAGGTGACAGCGGAGGTACGGTCTATGACGCGGTAGGGGCCATCATAGCGTGCAAGGAGTTTGGTCGAAAGGCCAGGGCTATGAGGCGGGACCCACAACCAAACAAGGGAAGCAGTCGGGAAAACTGGTGTAAGCGCGTCACTGTCACGCCGCAGCTTTTGACGACCTTGAGCAGCGGTCGTAAGGGTTCGCGCGAGCTGCCTACAGTCCTCGGCGTATTTGGCGGCTTCAGACACAGGCGTGCATTCGGAAGCATCGGGTCGGTATGGGAGCATTGTGTCCATAGTACACGAGGGCTCTCGTTCATACAGCAGAAAAAAAGGCGAAAAGCCAGTGGTAGCTTGTGTGGCCGTATTATAGGCATACGTGACGAACGGCAAAACAGTGTCCCAGTTACTGTGATCCGAGGCGACGTACATAGTCAACATGTCGCCGAGTGTGCGGTTGAACCTCTCTGTCAAGCCATTCGTTTGCGGGTGGTAGGCTGTAGACTTGCGGTGAACGATGCTGCATGCAGCGAGAAGGGCTTGGATGACTTCAGACAAGAAGACACGTCCCCTGTCGCTGAGCAGTTCGCGTGGTGCGCCATGTCGAAGAACGAAGTTCCGCAAGATGAAGAACGAAAATTCGCGCGCAGAGGCTGCCGGGAGTGCGGCAGTCTCGGCGTAGCGCGTCAAGTGGTCGACACCTACAATTATCCATCGGTTACCCGAGGAACTGCAGGGAAGTGGCCCGTATAGGTGAATGCCTACGCGATCGAAGGGCCGAGCCGGGCAGGGCAGCGGCTGTAGCTCACCAGGAGGGCGCTGTGGAATTTTACGCCGTTGGCACGCCGTGCAAGCGCGTACGTACTGGCGCACGAAGTGATACATGCCGTGCCAGTATAAACGCTGCCTTAGCCGAGTATACGTTTTCAGAACACCGGCGTGACCATTATGAGGAGCAGCATGAAAATAAGCGCATATGTCAGAACGCATGTGTCGTGGTATCACAAGGAGCCATTTGCGACCATCAGGCAAATAATTTCTGCGGTAAAGAACGTTGTCGCGGACAGTAAAATGAGCGGCTTGGCGACGAAGTGTTCGAGAAGAGGGTGTGGCGGATGGGTCGTGGAGGAAATTCAGCATATTTGAAAGCAGGGGATCCTTACGCTGCTCGTCCGGCATATCAGCGACGTTGAAGGCTGACATGGATGCGAAGAGCGGAGACACTGAAGCCACATCACAAGGTAGCGGCGATCGGGAAAGCGCATCGGCGTCAGAGTGCTTTCTGCCCGATCGGTAGACAACGCGGATATCATATTCTTGTAAGCGGAGTGCCCATCGCCCTAGGCGACCTGATGGATCCTTCAACGAGGACAGCCAGCAAAGTGAATGGTGGTCGGTGACAAGGTCAAAAGGGCGACCATATAGGTATGGACGAAATTTGACGAGCGCCCAAATAATGGCCAAGCACTCCTTTTCGGTTACTGAGTAGTTGGCTTCTGCCTTCTTTAAAGTTCGGCTCGCATACGCGACGACGTACTCGTCATAGCCGTCTTTCCGTTGTGCGAGGACTGCACCAAGTCCGATACCGCTGGCGTCCGTATGTACCTCTGTAGGCGCTGTGGGATCGTAGTGTCGAAGAATCGGTGGCGAAGTAAGTAGGCGACGTAGTTGCTGCAAGGCTTCGTCACAGGAAGTTGACCACGCGGAGATGCCGTTGGTAGCGGTAAGCAAATTGGTCAGTGGTGCGATGATAGTCGCGAAATTGCGCACAAAACGCCGAAAGTAAGAGCAGAGCCCTATAAAGCGGCGGAGCGCCTTAAGAGTAGTGGGCGTCGGAAACTCTGCGACCGCGCGAAGCTTGGCTGGGTCAGGAAGCACGCCGTCCTTCGATACAACGTGACCCAATATTGTTAACGTGCGAGCAGCAAAACGGCACTTTTTGATGTTAAGTTGGAGGCCAGCAGAGGTGAGGCAGGTCAGTATCTCACGCAAGCGAACGAGGTGAGTCGGGAAATCTGGCGAAAACACCACGATATCATCAAGGTAGCACAGACATGTTTTCCACTTGTAGTTGCGAAGGATGGTGTCCATCATACGCTCGAAAGTAGCGGGCGCGTTGCATAGCCCGAATGGCTACGGTAAATTCGTACAAGCCATCGGGCGTGATGAAAGCTATCTTCTCACAGTCATCATCTGCCATCGGCACTTGCCAATAGCCGGAGCGAAGATCCAAAGATGAGAAGTACTCTGCGCCTTGCAAGGAGTCGAGGGCGTCATCTATCTGAGGCAGCGGATAGACATCTTTACGAGTGATCTTATTGAGTCGACGGTAATCCACACACAAGCGTATTGACCCGTCCTTCTTGCGTACTAATACTACAGGAGACACCCAAGGACTGTGGGAATGGCGAATGACGCCACGGTGCAGCATGTCGCCGACCTGCTCGTTAATGATCTTCCGCTCGGCTGGCGACACGCGGTATGGTCGCTGGCGTAACGGAGGATGGTAACCAGTGTGTACGCTGTGAGTGACGGTTGCCGTACGCCCCAGAGATGGTTGGTCACAGTCAAACGACGAGCGAAAATTCTGAAGAAGCGCGAAGACTTGCTGGCGATATGGAGGCGGCAGATCGGCGTCTACGACAGATTCAAGAACATTTGACGACGACGACGACGACAATGATGATGATGATGATGTGCACGGCGCAGGAGAAGTGAGGGCGTCGAGTTCATAACAGGCCGCGTCGTCGGAAACATCGAGAATGTGAAGCGGGTCAAGGGGCTGAACACGACCTAGTGATTCGCCGCGCAGTAACGACACATGGTAGTGAGACGGGTTACACACAAGCATTGAGGATAATCCAGACACAGTGGTGAGGACGGCAAATGGGAGAGGTAGGGCCTTGCGAAGTAGAAAAATCGGCGACGGTGTAAAAAGTACTGTAGCGTCTGGCGCAGTAGAGCAAGAGACGGGCACAAGCACACACATGTCGGGTGGTATGTCCGTATCGGACACAATAGTGAGCTTGGAGGCTTTTTGTTCAGAAGGGTCAGGCAGCGGGGCATCGGCAAGCGGGGAAAGCGCTACTTCGGCCCGGGCGCAGTCGATGATGGCACGATGGTGAGACAAGAAGTCCCAGCCGAGTATAATGTCATGTGAACATGATGACAACCCGAGAAATTCAACAACGTAGACAATGCCTTCGATGACCACCCTTGCAGTACATTGAGCGACCGGGGCTATATGCTGCGCAGTCGCGGTGCTTAGAAGCATACCAGACAACGGCGTTGTGACCTTATGGAGGCTGCGACAAAGCTTTTCGTCGATAACGGAAACTGCAGCCCCAGTATCAATAAGCGCAATTGCGGCGGTTCCTTCGACCAAAACGTCCAATAAATTGCGTGGCGACTGTGCAGGCCTTGTAGAAGTCGCGAAGCTTGCAGTTCGTGCCTGCGGAACTGCAGCAACTAGTTTCCCTCGCTAGGTGACTGGCGGCGACGTAAGGGGGAAAGTGAGCGACGACGTGGCGATGGCGAACGGTGGGTGCCGGCAGGGCGTCGAGGAGGCGGCGAAAACTCGTGGTCGGGAAGCATCGCATGCCCTGCGGTATCGTGGGAATAGGCATATTCAGGTGGTGCGACAGTAGCGTTAGCAGCTGGCATACGACGATGGCAGAAGCGCGCAACGTGGCCGGCGACACCGCAAGCGAAGCATATGGGTCGGTTGTCGCGTGTGCGCCAAGACGTCTGAACTGGGCGTGGAGATAGAACGGGAAGCGACGCGGGAGGAGGTGCAGCTGGAAGTCGCATTCGCGCCGGAAACGAGAACGTCGGCGGCGCAGGTCGCGCGGCAACTTCGGCATAAGACAGAGGTGCAGCCACGGGAGGGCAGGGTTGGGCGAAAGGTAAAGACCCAGCAAGTTCCTCGCGAATGGCCCGCCTAATGGGAGCAGCCAGAGATGTGTCAGGCAGGGGAGGTCCATCGTTGAGAGGCAGCATAGACAATTGGCGCGCCACCTCCTCACGAATGAAATCCTTTATCTCAACAGAGAGCAATGCTGCTGGCGTGGTGTTTGAGCGAAGCGTGAGGCCCGAGAGAGAGTCGCCAGGTGCGAGAGCGCTGCGCGCAAGGACCCTTTGTCGACGCAGCTCATCGAAGCTCTGGCAAAGGGTGACGACAGCGGCGACAGAAGTAGGGTTCCGCGCCAGGAGCATTTGAAATGCGTCGTCCTCGATGCCCTTGAGGATGTGCTTCACCTTGTCTTCTTCAGTCATGGTGGAATCAACGCGGGCGCAAATATCAACGACATCCTCTATGTATCAACGACCAGTCCTCCGTCAACCTCCCGGTGTTACCAGGTGTCCCTCAGGGGGTCTGTTCTTGGACCACTTCTATTTTTAATATACATCAATGACTTACCCCTTCTTGTAACTTGCAAAATTCTGATGTTCGCTGATGACTGCGTGCTTTATCATACCATTAACAATGACACTGATGGAGACAATTCGCAACAAAATCTCAGCCATGAACAGTCTCGGTGTGCCCATTGGCTAATGACTCTTAATCCAAAAAATGTAAACATATGTCATTTACTCGTAGTCGTACACCATTCTTACCTTCTTACACAATAGCCAACAATCGGATTGAAACAGTAAAATCATTCGAATACCTAGGCGTCTTAATTTCCTGCGATCTTAACTGGGGCACGCATATCAAGAGCATAGTATCATCGGCGAAGAAAACACTCGGCTTTATGAGGCGCCACTTGCGTCATGCGCCTCAGGATGTAAGACTTCTGGCATACAAATCACTTATCAGGCTTAAAGTCGTATATGCGTCACCAATCTGGAACCCATATCAAAAATATCTAGTTAACGCACTTGAGAGCTTCCAAAATCGTGCGGTAAGATACACTCATTCATCCTACTCATATGACGTAAGCATATCATCTTTAAAAGAGAAATCTGAGTTATAGTGTCTCTCGCACCGCCGTAAGATAGTCAGCGTTGGTCTTTTTCATAAGTTTTTCTACAGTTCACTTAATCGTGAGCCATACATCATTCCACCCGCAAGAATATCGCAACGCGCTCGTCATCCACTCCAAGTTTTAAACCAACGCTCACACACAACTACCTTCTCTGCTTCTTTTTTTTCTCGAACAGCAATTGATTGGAATGCCCTTCCCCACCATGGTGTACATACAAATAATCATCATGTGTTCATTGCTCAGGTTGCTTCTATTTTGTCAAAATTATTTACCTTTTACAAATCATCATCTACCGTACGTTTTTGATTGCATGCAATGTATCTACCATTTTTCAAATCGTACACTATGGTTACTGGAGTGAACTGTCCATTGCCACTGTTTCTTCTCTTCGGACAAATTAACTATTGCTTTTTTATTCTAACTGACAGTTTGACACGAGTATGTACTTGTTTAGACAGGGTATCTACCACTTTTCAAATGTTTCGTTTGTTCTCATGTTGAATTGTTGTTACAAGTTGTACCGGCATTTAAGGGGTGAGGGGTGTTACCGCTTATGTAACACCCCTCATAAAGGGGCCTTTAAGGAAATAAAATGACCTGACCTGACCTGACTCCCGCTGTCAAGTGGCCTCTTTGTAGTGTGCTCGCTGCCTAAGCATAAGAAAAAGTAGGAACTTGGGTGAATGTCAGCAGTAGTACAATTGCTTCTTGCCTCTTACCTGCTTACGTCTGTGCGACGTGTTTGTTGGTGAACACTCCACAAGAGAGCTGCCGCGGTGAAGTGTAGGGGTCATCTGACTTGGAAAATAGAAGACGTTGGAATAACCTACTTATTTACGGCATAAAAGAAGAGGAAAGGGAAACAGAGACGGAACTTACGGACAGAATAACAAAGGATATTCTTAGTGAAAAAGTTGGAGTTACGATAAAGAGCACGCAAAAATGCCATCGAATAGGTAGAAAATCAAACAGGAATCGTTCTGTCATCATAAATCTACATGGCTATCGAGAAAAGACATTAATAATGAAGGCATGCCCGAAATTGCAAGGTTCAGAATATTCAGTTAGCGAAGACTACTCGAAAAGAATTCGTGACGTCAGAAATAAATAATGGGAAAGCGCATCACAACAAAAGATTAATTTTGCTAAAGTTAAGCTGGTTTTTGATAAGTTAAGCATTAAAGATGATATGTTGTGATGGGATAATTCAAAAAACAAACGATATAAAATCCCGAAGAACCATAAATGACACAACAAAGAGACCAGACCTGCATTGAAAATGTTAAACATAAACTGTCGTAGCGTAGTCAATAAAGCTGTAGAACTTGATGGCATGCTGTACTCGCATGATACAGAAGTTGCCATGCTTACAGAGGCGTGGTTGAGCAGTGAAATATTTGACAGTGAGTTTGTTCCTAAGGGCTATAAGGTCTTTCGGGGTGACCGCGACAGAAGAGGTGGAGGAGTGGCGATTTTGTACAAATCATCAATACAGCTTTTTAGTATGCCCGATGCGCAAGATATTGAAGCTGTCTTTTGCAAAGCGTACATCAACAAGGTCCGCTTCATCCGTGGTGTTTTTTATAGGCCTCGAAACTCTTCTGCTGCGGTACTTGAAAACTGCCATGTAAAATCAGATGACAGAATGCTACTGGCAGGGGACTCTAATTTATCAAACATTGATTGGCACACCTTTTCATTGCATTTTGCTCACAGTATTGATAACACAAATTTGGATATTGTATCCACGTTTGACTTACCGCAAATGGTAAATAATTTCACGAGATTAAAGGGAGCCGTAGGCTCAATTCTGGACTTATTTTTTGTAAGTGGCGCCATCCGAAATGGGATAACCTGTGAAGTCACAAACGGGATTTCTGATGACAAAGCTGTCTTCTTAAGCTTGTCAAATGTCTACCCTGACCACAAAAATTGTGTTCATTTGTTTCCCATTTTTTCTCGTGCTGATGATGAATCTATTCTGGATATGCTTGCATTCTACTTCGATGACATTAGAAACAGCACTTGCAATGTAAATGACTTATGGCTTTCATTTAGGGAAATTGCCTCTGAATGTATCCAACGTTTTGTTCCCACAATTGCAAAATCTTCTGTGCACCGTAACGCATGGATTTCTCGCGAGACGTTACGCTTAGAGCGAAGGCTTAAAAGGTCAAAAGTGAAAGCAAGAACAAATGTAACCTTAAAACCTATTGTCGAAGGCACTTCAAAACAACTAAAGCAGAAAATAATTTGCGACAAAGAAAAATATTACGGAACGATCCTGCCTTCGTTTATTAAAACTTCTCCCGAGAGATTCTGGCGACAAATCACACCTAAATCTTCTTCTACCAGTAGGTTCATGATAGACGGCAAATGTGTAATTGATGAGACTGTCGTTTGTTCTCTTTTTAGCAAATTCTTCCAATCAATATTTACCAAAGATAATGGTTGCCTTCCGAACTTTTCTATATCGCTTCTGTTATATCTGACGTCATTTCTGAGAGCGGTGTTTTTAATTTGCTATTGAACGTTAATACTAAAAAGTCCCCAGGACCAGATAAAATACGAAACGCATATTTTAAGCGTTATGCGGAATGGTGTGCTAAGCACCTGTATGCCGTATTCACCAGATCTTTACGCGATGGTTCCCTACCGGATGACTGGCTGACGGCCGAAATCAAACCTTTACATAAATCCGAGAAAAAAATACACATAGACAATTACTGACCAGTATCTCTTAAATCTACATCATGCAAAATTTTAGAGCATATAACTCATAAACATATATTAGATTTCTTAGCAGAGCACAAGGTACTTACAGATGTCCAACATGGTTTCAGCCATAGGTTTTCTACATGTACTCAATTAGTTGAGACTGTTGACGATCTCGCACAGGCAATTAATGATGGGAAGCAAACAGATATTGTGTTCATGGATTTTCGTAAAGCATTTGACAAGGTATCACACAACAAATTAATCCACAAATTAGGGTATTATATAAAAAATGAACAAATACTTACACGGATCAGAGCCTATCGTACTAACAGACACCAATTTGTTACCTTAAACAATACTTCTTCTAACAATACAGAAGTTGTGTCTGGAGTCCACCGGGGATCCGTTTCGGGACCTCTTTTTATAAATGGTCCACTTATTTATAAATGACATAGTCGCAGAACTTTTGGTTTCCGTGAAACTTTACGCAGATTACTGTATTTTGTATGAAGAGATATCTTCTGTTGATGATCAGGTGCGTCTAAATAATGACCTGGCAAAGGTCACTGTTTGGTGCGAAATGTGGCAAATGTCTATTAATATTGATAAAACAGTTTTTTATGAAAATCACACATAAGAAAAAACCTCTTCAATTTGCATATAATGTTGACGACCTATCTCTATCAGAGGTAAGAGAGTACAAATATTTGGGCCTATTGATAACCAATGAGCTTCCCTGGACGAAGAACATAGATACCGTTGTTCAAAATTCTTGGCGTAAACTGTTTTTCTTGAGGCGCTCACTGAAATCATCTACGTCTGGTCTTCGTCTCCTGGCGTACAATTGCTACATTCGTTCTTTGTTGGAATATGCCGTAATTATTTGGGACCGATTCACTTTAACCAATATTAAAAAAACTGTAACGTGAACAGCATAAGGTAGTTAAGTTTGTTTTTAATTCATACGTGCCGCGCGTCTGTTGGGGAGCTCGTAAGACGCAGAGGATTACTCCGAGTGATTGTGCGCAACCGTATCTGTCGATTAAAGTTCCTCTTTCAAATTGTAAACGGCCAAAATAAAGTTAACACTTCCAAGTTCTTTACTTACCCATCAGGTTATAACAGGAGACAAAGGCATGCTTTATCGATAACCCCATGAACGCACGGAATAACTGTTTCAAATATTCTTTTTTTCGTAGGAAAATACCAGACTGGAAAAATCTTCATTCTGATATTGTTACCCACAATTCCTTATCAATGTTTGAAAAATGCTTGCAAATGCTATGAATTCGTGTGCGTTATCTGCTTGCATGTTTTTTTCCCTGTATGTTATGTATTCTTCACCAATGTCTGAAAATTGCTGCACATGGGATGAATATTGTATGTGTTGACATGCTTGTATATTTCTATGTATACCCACCCTGCTATGATCTGATTTCAGATGGCAGTATCTATAAATAAATAAAAAATAAATAAAAATCTGAGAGAAAGAGCATCATTTACATTGAGGAGTGACTGTTTTCATGGTTGTAGCTTACTCTGAAGCTCCTCCTTGGCGACATGGGGCACACACCCGCACTCAAAGTGGCTGTTTGAGGTGTGATGGCTGCCTAGGACTAAGAAAAAGAAGAAAATTGGGTGAATGTCAGCACCAGAGCCATTCCTTTCTGCCTCCTACCTGCTTGTGCCTGTGTGGCGTCTTTGTTACTGAACACTCTACAAGGGAGCTGCTGTGGCGAGGGGTAAGGGTCATCTGCGAGAAAGATCTTCGATTACATGGAGGAGTGGCTGTTTTCATTGTCGGTGGCTAAATCTCAAGCGCCTCGTTGCCGACATGGGTGACACATCCGCAGTCTAGGTGGCTGTTTGAGGTGTGTTGGCTGCCTAAGCATAAGAAAAAGAAGGAAAGTGGGTGAATGTCAGCACCAGTACATTTGCTTCTTGCCTCTTAGCACTTTCCGCCTGTGCGGCGTCTTTCTTTGTGGACACTCCACAAGGGAGCTGCCGTGGCGAGGTGTAGGAGTCATCTGAGAGAAAGAGCATTCTTTACATGGGGAAATAGCTGCTTTCATTGCCCGCGGCATACTCTCAAGCGGCTCCTTGGCGACACAGGTGACACTTCGCAGTCAAAGCGTCCGAGGTGTGCTGTGTTTCTAAGAATCAGAAAAAGAAGGAAATTGGGTATAAGTCAGCACCCGAACAATTGCTTTCTGCCTCCTACCTGCTTGTGCCTGTGAGGCGTCTTTGTTGGTGAACACTCCACGAAGGAGTTGCCGTGGTGAGGGGTAGGTCATGTATGTGAAAAATCATCGTGTACATGGAGGCATGGCAATTTCATTGCCAGTGGCTTACTCTCAAGTGCCTCCTTGGAGAAATAGGGGACACACTTGCAGTCCAGGTGGTTGTTTGAGTTGTGCTGGCTGTCTGAGCAAAAAGAAAAAGAAGGAAATTGGGTGAGTGCAAGCAGCCGTTGAATCCGACGTGATTCCTACATGACCCCGACACCTTACCGCCACAGCTTCCTTGTGGAGTATTCACCAAAAAAGACGCTGCACATGAACAAGCAGGTAAGAGGCAGAAAGCAATGGTTCTGGTGCTGACATTCACCCAACTTTCGTGTTTTTCATATGCATAGGCAGCCAGCACATATTAAAAGACCACCTTGATAGCGGGAATTTCATCCATGTTGCAAAGGAGGCACTTGAGAGTAAGCCGCAGGCAATGAAAACAGCCACTTCCCCATGTAAAGGATGCCGCATGGGCACAAACAGGCGAGAGGCAAGAAGAAATGGTACTGGTGCCGACATTCACCTACTTTCCTTCATTTTCTTAGTCTTAGGCAGCCACCACACCTAAAACAGCCACCCTGAATACGGGTGTGTCGCCCATGTCACCAAGGAGGCGCTTGGGAGTAAGCCTGACACTGACCCCAAGGACAACATAGGGGAAATTGCTTGTGCTGAATAAATGAAATAAAGAAACGATAAATCAGTGGAAATTAAAGTGGATGAACAAACAACTTGCCACTGGTGGGAGCTGAACTCACAACCTTCACATTTCGCGTGCAATGCTCTACCACTTGAGCTACCGCGGCAAAGTCTCCCCATCCACTTTCTTGGGTATTTATGTGTATTAGTAGAACCCTGGGAGTGTTAGCCAGCGCCACTACTCACAGACCTTGGCGGCGGACGTGGAACGTCGTTTTTGCCGCAGGCGATACGAGAACGTGATCTTTTTGGGTGAAGGCAATAAACCCACATATCCTACCTGACGGCATCAATCTTGTCGGATTCGAGACCCTCGTTATGTAATAAACGAGAAGAAAGGGTGTTAACCGAGGGGCCCGATTTTAATTTTTCATATCATGAGAAGCCAACAAACACTGGCACCAAGGACAACATAGGGGAAATTGCTTGTGCTGAATAAATGAAATAAAGAAACGATAAATCAGTGGAAATTAAAGTGGATGAAAAAACATCTTCCCGCAGGTGGGAGCCGAACCCACAACCTTCGCATTCCACGTGCGAAGCATCCTTTACATGGAGGAGTGGCTGTTTTCATTGTCTCTGGCTTAATCTCATGCGCGTCGTTGCCGACATGAAGTTGAGGTTTATTTTCCTTGAAAAATGAAAGAGGGAACTGCGACGAAATCACAGTTCCACAAAACAGCCGATACAGAAGTGAACAGCGCAGAAATAAATATTAACATAGTATGATAGTGAACAAAATACTTTGCATCAAAACGACATCGCATCAAATACATTGCATCATTGTATGATAGTGAACAAAATACGTTTCATGAAACGACAGTATTACCGTGAAAATATTACATTTAATACAAAGATAGTGCACCATAAATCAAATGGCATGAGGTCGCTAAAGAAAACACACCCATAAACAACTTGACACGAAAACAAGAGATGCTTCGATAAGTAAAAAACTGAAAAGATATTGAGTCAGTGCTGATTAGTAACTTTTTTATGTCTTTTTTTAAATTTGTTCTTAGGGAGATCAAACATGACACTTAAATATGGGTTATTGAGAACAACTGTAATCTGGCAATCGAGCTTTTGTTTGCCGTAATTTGTCCTCGTTTTAGGGACGAAGTTTCTCTGTTGCCGAAGGGGCTATTTAGAAGGAGGGCGGTTTGTCAAAATTGTCAAAAATCGAAAATTTTGAAAAAACGAAACTATCAAGTTTACAACTGTGTCACTCAACCACTAAAAATGATAATACAATGCTGTGAATTGCATCTAATAGTACATCTAAAGCGGATAAAATTGATATGTTACACATGAATATAAAAAAATTTAATCAAAGGGAAATACAACTTTTGCAAAACCGTTGTAACAAACGTAACAAATTCACGTAAGATGTAAAATGACATATTGAATATGTCCGCTTTGAATGATCTAATGAATGCCGTTTACAGAACTGCTATATCGGTTCTTGATGCAGAGCTATGAATTTGTAAACTTCGTGCTTCTATTTTTTCAAACAGTCAAATGTTTGAAAATCGTTTTAGGAAAATTCAAGCCCTAAATCGAAATTCCGCTTCCAACAGTCACTAGAATTTAGCTTTCTCTTTCATATGCTAAAAATTTCATCAAAATCGGTCCAGGGGTTATCTCATAAAAACGTTTTTGCGTTTTACATGTATTTGGGTAGGTCGCGTCGGAGTTGGGCCAGAGCTAAAGCTTCCTCTTAAGGAGTGAAGCGGTCCGGGGGCCGGTGCTTCCGCATCGACCTACACAGTGTCACTTCAGCCCGGTCACTCACTTGCGGCTCGCTAGTAGCAACCTCGGCTTCGGCCCGCCCGTCTGACGGCGTTCGATTGCCGGTGCCTACTTGAGCCTGACTGTGACTGCTGTCGTGTCCTTGAGACCGCCAGTCTGCCGCGGCGTTCAGGCTGCCTTTAATCGTTGGTACTTGCATGGGGGCCTGGGGTTCCACCGCTTCTCGTCCCACGCTGCTCCTCCTGGTTTTTAGCTGGTCGAGGTGGCGGTGATGTGGCTCCCCATCTGAAGTCTTTACCGTTGCCATTCGCGAGCCTTCGGTGGACTCTACCGCGCCTGGTTTCCATTTGTCACGCACTCCGTAGTTCTTGAACCAGACGTCCTTCCTCAGCGGTGGGCCACTGTTGCACGAACCTGCAGAAGGGAATGGTCGTGACACGACGTTGTGCAATAAAGAACGCGGCTGATATCCGAGAAGCCTAGAAGCTGGGGTTTGCCTATTTGGCAAGGGAGTGCGCCGATAATGCGAAAGAATGTGGTCCAGCCGAGCTTGCAAACTGCCGCGTCTGTTTTTGTTTAAACCCTCTTGGACAGTCCGTACTGCTCTTTCCGCCAGGCCATTAGACTGTGGTTTGTAGGGAGCTGTCCGCAAATGAACGCGATGCCATTGCGCTTCACAAATGCCCTGAACTCTTCGCTAATAAACTGCGGCCCGTTGTCCGTCACCAGGGTCCTCGGCAAACCGAACCGGCTGAACATAGTCTGCAGTGCTTCAATTGTCTTTGCCGAACTGGCGGTCTTCATGGCGGTAACTTCGATCCATTTCGTATGGAAATCAACCACAATCAACAGCATGTTACCTTCGACAGGACCCGCAAAATCGACATGGACCCGAGACCATGGCTCCTCTGTGTCGGGCCAAGGCACGGGTTGTCGGGCAGGAGGCATGCTGCCCCATTCTATGCATGTTGGACACGCGTTGACCAGCTTCTCTATGTCCCGATCGAGCCCTGGGTACCAGAAAACAGAACGTGCGTGGCTCTTCATAGCCGTTATCCCTTGATTTGCATCATGCAGCATACGCAGCATTGACTGCCACGCACTTGGAATTACCGCTCGATGGCCCCAGTACACAATTCCGTGGCTGTGCGTCAGTTCATCTTTCCTGTGCATGTACACGCGTAACGGCTCCTGAGCCGGTTGCATGTACCATGGCCAGTCATTCTGAATGTAATCGCGGACTTGCGCGAGGTGGCTGTCGTCAAGTCATTTTAGCCAAGTCACTCGCCGACAGAGGAAAGGTATTGAGGTGGTCGGTCAGAAGAACATACTCACGAGCGTCATCTTCTGCAGCGTCAGTGTTGTTATGCTTCTGCCGCACCGGTAAACGGCTGAGGGTGTCTGCAGGAATCAACGTCTTTCCTGGCTTGAACTGAATTTTGTACTTGTAGGGGCATAGCAAGAGGGGCCAACGCTGAATCCGGGCAGTGGCCATGGCGGGAACGGGCTTGTCGGGGCTGAAAAGGCTCAGAAGAGGTTTGTGATCTGTAACAAGCGTGAAATGATTCCCGAGCAGATATTCGCTGAACTTTGTAACCCCGAAGACCACTGCCAATGCCTCTCTTTCAATTTGCGCGTAATTACGCTCAGCAGCTGAAAGCATTCACGACCGGAACCCAATTGGTCGATCTTGCCCATTTACTCTGTGATATAGCACTGCGCCGACGCCACACGACGATGCATCGGTTTCCAAGATAAGCGGCTTACTTGGATCGTAGTGCGCCTAGAACTTAGCTTCCTCTAGCAGCCGCTTTGTTGCTCGGAACGCGTTATCTTGTCTCGCTCCCCAATGCCAGCGTGTGTTCTTAGCAGTTCATGCAGCGGCTCTAGAACAGTAGCCAAGTTTCCCAGAAATGAGTGGTAGTAGGTCACGAAGCCCAAAAACGCCCGTAGTTCCGCAAAACCGGCTGGATTCGGCATTTTAATTACTGCAGCAATGTTGTCCATATTATGTAACAATTTCAACTTCTGCTTGTCGGAACTTGTATTTCTGCGGATTCAGCTTTACACCGTGTTGCCGGAAACGTCTGAAAACTTCACACAGCGTCTCGCAGTTGCCGCGTTTCTCCGCGACTACCACATCGTCCAAATATACTTGAATGCCCGGAATGCCTTGCAGGATGCCGTCCATACGTCTCTGAAAAATCGCAGGAGCAGGGGCTACACCAACAGGAAGCCTATGAAAGCAGAACAGGCCTTTCGGAGTGTTTACGACCAATATCTTCTTCGTTTCCTCGTCAAGCGGCAACTGACTGTAAGCATCCCTCAAGTCGATGATGCTGAATACTTCACCACCGTTTAGGTTTGCAAAGATATCCCTTATTTTCGGCAATCAGTACTGCTCCGTGACACATGCAGCATTTACGGTCACTTTAAAATCGCCACAAAACCGAATAGAACCATTCTTTTTGATAACGGGAACCCAAGGCGTGGCCCACTCTGCACTGTCGACAGGCGAGAGAATGCCATGCTTAACAAGTCTGTCTATTTGATTAGACACTTGCTCTCGCATTGCATACGGCACAGAACGTGCTTTGCAGAACCGCGGCATCGCATTTTCCCGCAACCGCAAATGGACTGTGGGGCCATCATTTAGCCCTAGACCTGGCGTAAACAAATATCCGAACTCCTCTAAGAGTGCGCTAACCAAAGTACTGTCAGGGACATTAGCTCACCGGAGGTTTTCTCGCCGAGAATGCTAAGAAGGGCCTTCCGCTACACTCAAATGCGCCGATGACATCTCGCCCGCACAAGTTCGGGCCATAGCATTGCAATACGGTTAGAGTTGCATCTAGGGTCTTTCCCGCGTACGAGACCGGAAGTTTCAGCTGGCCTCTCAGGGGAAGCTTGCCAAGAAAGCAGGACAACTGCAAGGACGTCTCGTGGAGCGCAGGCCAAGCATGCCGATGCTTGCAGTATGTTTTCCATGTAATGATGGAGACAGGCGATCCGGTGTCCCCTTGCATTGTCATCGGAATTCCGCTCCAGCAGAGGGTGCGAACAACAGGCTTGAGCAAGTTTAGCGACGTTGTGTACAAACTCAGTAGACAAAGTTCGTTGCCGTTGCTCTCTGAAGAATGCTCCTCACAAAGGTCAACCCCTTGTTTCCATACACACATCTTAGCTAGGTGCCATTTACGTCGGCAGCGAAAACACTGCGCCCGGCGAAACTTGCACTTTGCTGCCTTGTGCTTAGTGCTACCAAAGCACGGGCAAACGACGTCTACGCTTGGTCGAGAAGTGCTCGGATGAGTCTTGAGGTAATATGGTTGACCTTGCACCTTGCTCCTCACAGCATGGACGTCGCCATAATCCTGTGTCCTCTCCATGTGATCAACGTTGAGAGCTGCCATCTCTGCTGCTAACGCTATATCTTCGGCTTCTTTGAACGTCAGCGAAGGTCTGGGCAAAAGCTTCCGACGAACGCCGGTATCACGTAGATCCACAAACAAGTCTGTCTCGTAGCATCCTGTCCCGTGCCTCGCCAAAGTTGCAACTGCAGGCCTTTTTCCGAATTTCCACAATGAAGTCCTTCGTTGCCTCGTCGGGACCCTGGCATCTGGTGAAGAACTTGTAGGACTCCACTATTTCGTTGCCCTGTGGCGCAAAGTGTTCTGCCAGCAGTTCAAGCAGCTTCTCGTAGGTAATGTCTTGAATCTTCGCCGGCGCGCACCGTACCGTTATTATGCCAACTGTCGCCGTGCTTAAGGCTGCCGTTAACAGGGCTCGTGGTTTCTTCGAGTCGACGATATCATAAGCTTCATAGTAGGACTGCAGACGCACCTGGTAGGCGTCCCAACTGTCTTCTGTTTCGTCGAAACCCGGTGGTCCGGCGTGGGCCGCCATGGAGCGGGCACGGCCCGGTGGTGGTCCCACCCTCGTAGTCACTGATGTAACTCGAGAAGCAATTGGCAAAGAACGAACGCTTTAATAAAGGTTAGTGTAGCTTTTATAGTCTTTATCTTGTGACGTCACCGCAGCCACTGCCGATTCACAAGAGGCATGGCCGGTGAATCTAACAAAACAAACACGTGTCAGCGGTGCATGCTGATTCACAACATGGACACCTTTAGGGAAACGGGTAAGAGATCGCTGATCCGGTAAAGACAACTTGCAGTTTTACTAAGGTCCGTAAGAAGTTTTGAAATATGTGTGTTCCATGATAAATGTTCATTAAGCCAGACACCAAGAAATTTCTGAGTTGTTACTTGTTGCAGCTTTGTGTTGGCGCATATTAGGTTAAGTGGGTAATGAACAGAGGCATTCATAGGTCTGAAAATAATGAACCTCGTTTTTGAGAAGTTTAAACTAATCTTATTCGCCTGCATCCAAGCGTATAATTTTGCCCAATAAGCGTTCACGATAATTTCTAATTCCGGCAGAGTACGTGATGTGAAAAAAATATTTGTATCGTCAGCGTACATAACCAAATCTGGAGAATCAGGTACGTTACAGATGTCGTTTATATACAATAAAAACAAAAGTGGACTTGATATAGATTCCCGCGGAACCTCTCGCGTGATGCGCAAACGGTCCGAAACAAATATATTCCATTTAACGTATTGTATTCTGTTATTTAAGTAACTTTTCAGCAGGTTTAGAGCTATTCCGCGTATCCCGTAACTGTTCAGAATACTCAAAAGAATTTCATGCTGTACGCAGTCAAAAGCTTTCCGGAGGTCTAAGAACAGACCGAGAGTGTATGCTCTGGATTCAATGTTGTCAATGATCTTTTCTTTGACGGCGAGTAATGCTTGCTCAGATGATTTATTTTTCAAAAAACCATACTCAGAAGGGTTAATGATGTTATGTGCGCTAAAGAACTTTTCTAATCTACTATTAATGGATCCTTGAAATACCTTCGATAGCACTGATAACACGGAGATGGGATAAAAGTTTGTGATTTCATTTCTATTTCCTCCTTTATATTTTGGACAAACACGAGCAATCTTCAATTATTCTGGGAACGCACCACTTGTGAACATCAAATTTACTGCATACGCTAGAGCCTCGCATATTAATGCAGACACATACTTCATTGGTATCGCTTTGATGTCGTCATGCCCTGCTCAGACATTGTTTTTTATTTTCCTTGTATCCACAAGAAGTAGGTAGCTACTTTTTGTGGTATCACAGGCAACAACGAAAAAATAGTTAGGTAAACTGATAATGAGGTTGTATAAGGGAGCATTAGACAGAGCTTGATCTAATGTAGGCTTGCCAGCTTCAATGAAGAAATGGTTTATGGTGTTAGCTAATTGAGTTCCGCTAGCTTGGGAAATAGATGCAGCGATTTCCGAGTGGTCCCTGCACTTGTGTTTGTTTATTAGTTCGTTTATCTCACTCCAAACTTTCTTGCGATCATTATAAATTCAGGAGAACCGTTTTGTATAGTAAGCTGTTTTTGCAAACTTGAGGTCTTTATTTAGTTTATTCCTAAATTTTTTGAACTCTCTAAAAGGGCTGCATCGCCAGTACGTACACTATCATGATCCATTTTATTTTTAATACGTATCCTGTTATATAACACTTTATCAACCCACAGTTTTCTAGATTTTCAGAAGTTGTGTTTTACCTCAATTGCAGGAAATGCAGCTATATAATATTCCATGAACTTGGCAAGAAAAGCAGTCTACGCCGCATTGACTTCAGATATGCTGTATACGTTCTACCAACATATATTCTGAATAAGAGTCATAAATTTGGCGAGATTTTCATCGGAAATTACCCTAGTTACCCTCGTGGTATTTTTGGATACTGTCTTAATGCGTTTCACAGGAAGAAAACAAGAAATCGGGATGTGGTCACTGATTTCACAAAATAACAGGCCCGACTCCGTTTCTGGAGACACCATATTTGTGATACAAACATCCAGCAGGGAATTCGTAGCAACGCTAATTCTGGTAGGCTTCTTTATATTATTTAAATAACCATAAGATGCTACAAGGCTATTAAATTGGCGCGTACTGTGATCTTCGTGCATGAGGTTAATGTTATTTTCACTCATTATTAGAAAAGGCAACCGGGAATTGGTGAGGTTCAAGAGTAAGCTTTCGAAAAACTTGAAAAAATTTAGTTTGTTCCCTGCGGGAGGTCTGTATACAACAGCTACAATGACACTGGAAAGTGATACGGCTAAACACTCAACATTGGAATTTGTTACAGGAATTTCGTCTAACACGCACTGTGGATAACAACTTTTTACATACACGGCAAGACCACCACCTCTCATATTCGAACGAAGGACGCCATGATACTGGTAATATATGAATGGAAGATGATCATCATGTGTTGTAAGCCATGTTTCGGTAAATAAAAGCACATCAAACGGTCGGTTTATGGACCTAAGAAACATATCTAGACCGTCGCGTTTGTACTTTATACTGCGGACATTAATATGCATAGCAGAGGACGTTTCTGTGAGAGGAATAAAGTTATTGTTAAAGGAAGAAGCATCACAATGAATACAGTGGGGCGGGCAATCTAGGACATCGACTAGCTAGTCACCAACTGACAAAGATGTGGATGCCTAATGGATCATTTTACTCAGGTCAGATCGTGCACAAATGTTTATTATGTCAGAAGTTTCATCCCTGCGTGCAAAAATTTCGCCTCCATTCGTCCAAGCGAATTTCCAACCGGCTTCTTTCTTACGGGCAATGGTTGCTCCCAGCAGTTCTTTATTGCCGAAAGTCAAGTGTTCATTGACATAGATGCGCCCGCTATAAGTGAGACCGAGGTCCCTGTTAGAAAGCCTTAGAAAGAAATGCATGGCGCTTATCTCGGCGGACAAAGCAGACCGAAATATTCGTTTCGCCTTTACTACTGATGGGAAGTTTGTGACACGTGTCTAAGTCGGCGATAGAAACTTCTTCAATGATGGCCTCGCGAAGTTTCTCGATTTCTTCTCAGAGTTCAATATCAGACTTCACACCTTTGATTTATACGTTGTTTAGGCGGCTTTATTGTTCAAGTTCTTCCACTTTTTGAGCCAAAGGTTTGTTTTCAGATCGAAGATTTTCATTACAGCTTACAAGATCACTAATCTCCTTTCTTAGAGCCTTAATATGAGAGCTGATAACTTTCGCCTCGTCAGAAGTGTCGCTACAGAACTTCAGCCTATCCTTGACGGAACGCAGCGGCCCTCATCTCACGTTTGAAATCTTCTAAAGCCTTCATGATTTCTTTTTCTTTCGACAAGGCACAAGAACGGCAGAAAAGAAAATACGCAAATGATTCCAGTTTTCAAGTTTGGCAGCAGTGCGCAACAGTGCAACAAACTATGCACTGAATAAAAGTCATTTCAGATCCTTCACCTACAAAGAGTAGAGGGAATTAGCGACGTGCTTTCCGTTTGCGCACCGCTGCCAAACTGTTGCAGATCGCGGAGTGTCGCTGATTATATGCTCGTAGAAGACAGCTGTCGGGCGCCGATTGGAGGCCGATTGCGGCCCCGGTACCGCGGGAAATCCGCTGTGTCCAGGCAGGAGTGGTTACGCAGAGTAGTCCAACGGAGCTCAGGCACGTGTGACGAAATGTAGACCTTTGATGCTGCAAAGAGCAGAGGGAATTAGCGACGTGCTTTCCGTTTGCGCACCGCTGCCAAACTGTTGCAGATCCCGGAGTGTCGCTGTTTATATGCTCGTAGAAGACAGCTGTCCGGCGCCGACTGGACGCCGATTGCGGCGCAGGTACCGCAGGAAATCCGCTGTGTCCAGGCAGGAGTGGTTGCGCAACGTAGTCTAACGGAGCTCAGGCACATGTGACGAAATGTAGACGTTTGATGCTGCAAAGAGCAGTGGGAATTAGGGGAATTAGCGACGTGCTTTCCCTTTGCGCACCGCTGCCAAACTCATGTGGATATGTCACATGAGTGACACATCCGCAGTTAAGGTGGCTGTTTGAGGTGTGCTGACTGCCTAAGCATAAGAAAAAGTAGGAAATTGGGTGAATGTCAGCCCTAATACCCTTGCTTCTTGCCTCTTAGCTGCTTGTGTCAGTGCGGCGTCTTTGTTGGTGAACACTGCAGAAGGGAGCTGCAGTGGCAAGTGTAGGAGCAATCTGAGAGAAAGAGCATCGTTAACATTGAGAAGTGGCTGTTTTCAATCTTGTCGCTTACTCTGAAGCTCCTCCTTGGCGACATGGGGGACACACCCGCACTGAAGGTGGCTGTTTGAGGTGTGGTGGCTGCCAAAACTTTGAAAAAGAAGGAAATTGAGTGAATGTTAGCACCATACCATTGCTTCTTGCCTCTTACCTGCTAGTGCATTTGCGGCGTCTTTGTTGGTGAACATTCCACAACGGAGCTGCCGTGGCGAGACTTGGGAACCATCTCAGATAAAGAGCATCGTTTACGTGGAGTAGTGGCTGCATTTATTGCCAACAGCTTAATCTCAAACGCCTCGTTAGACACATGGGTGACACTCCCGCTGTCAAGATGTCTGTTTGAGGTGTGCTCGCTGCCTAAGAATAAGAAAAATAGGAAATTGGGTGAATGTCAGCACTAGTACCATTGCTTCTTGCCTCTTACCTGCTTGTGTCTGTGAGGCGTCTTTGTTGGTGAACACTCCACAAGGAAGCTGCAGTGGCGAAGTGTAGGAGTGATCTGAGAGAAAGAGCATCGTTTTCATAGAGGAGTGGCTGTTTTCGTTGCCTGTGTCTAACTCTCAAGCGGCTCCTTGGCGACATAGGTGATACTTCGCAGTCAAGGTGTCTCAGGTGTGCTGCGTTCCTAAGCATGAGAAAAAGGAGGAAATTGGGCAAATGTCAGCACCAGAACCATTGCTTTCTGCCTTTTACCAGCTTGTGCCTCTGCGGCTTCTTTGTTGGGGAACACTCCACAAGCGAGCTGCCGTGGCGAGGTGCAGGATTCATCTGGAGAAAGAGCATCATTTACATTTAGGAGTGGCTGTTTTCATGGTTCTGGCTTACTCTCAAACGCCTCCTTGGTGACATGGGCGACACACCCGCACTCAGAGTGGCTGTTTCAGGTGTGGTGGCTGCCTAACACTAAGAAAAAGAAGGAAATTAGGTGAATGTCAGCACGAGTATCATTGATTCTTGCCTCTTACCTGTTTGTGCATGTGCGGCATCTTTGTTGAAGAACATCCCACAATCGAGCTGCCGTGAGGAGGTTTCGGAGCCATCTGCGATAAAGAGCATGTTTACACGGCGAAGCGGCTGTTTTCATTGCCTCCGGCTTACTCTCAAGTGCCTCCTTTGTGACATGGATGAAGCTCCGGCTTTCTAGGTGCCCTTTTGAGGTGTGCTGGCTTCCTAAGCATAAGAAAAAGAAGGAAATTGGGTGAATGTCAGCACAGGTGCCATAACTTCTGGCCTCTTACCTGCTTCTGCCTGAGCGGAGCCTTTGTTTGTGGACACTCCACAAGGGAGTTGCCGTGGCGAGGTGTAGGAGTCATCTTAGAGAAAGAGCGTCCTTTACATGGCCAAGTGGCTGTTTTCATCACCTGCGGCCTACTCTAAATTGCCTCCTTTGCGACATGGATGAAGTTCCCGCTGTCAAGGTGGCCTTTTAAGGTGTGCTGGCTGCCTAGGCACATGAAAAAGAAGAAAACTGGGTGAATGTCAGCACCAGAACCATTGCTTTCTGCCTCTTGCCTGCTTGTTCCTGTGGCGCGTCTTTTTTGGTGAATACTCCACAAGGAAGTTGTGGTGGCAAGGTGTCGGAGTCATCTGACAGGAAGAGCCTCGTTTACATGGAGGAGCGGCAATTTTATTGCCAGTGGCTCACTTTCAAGTGCCTCCTTGGCGACATGGCGGACACATCTGCAGTCCAGGTGGTTGTTTAAGATGCGCTGGCTGCCAAAGAATAAAGAAAAAGAAGGAAATCGGGTAAATGTAAGCAGCCATTAAACTGCTTTCTGCCTCTTACCTGCTTATGCCTGTGCGGCATCTTTGTTGGACAACACTCCACGAGGGAGCTGCCTTAGCGAGCTGTAGGAGCCAAATCTCAGGAAAAGTACAATTTCCTACCCATTCCGACATCAACCGCCATACTACGTTCCCTGCTCGCGCACCCATTATGGGAAAGAAAAACTTGACTACGCCCTGGCAACTACACTAAATGAGCTAGACCGGAAAGGTGTGAACGTTCTGGCCCTTACTAACAAAACCTTATTTGACCTGTTTGTTTGACTGCATTGAAACTGCTTATGCTTCTAATTGTTCTTGTAATTGTCATTTGTGATCGGACTGCGTGATCGTTTATTTGCTGATATGTTTATATAACTGAATCAAGATAATAAATCGTCGTGTCACTGCTGTTGTACGGGTGGCTAGAGCTTAGTCAAGCTGCACAGATGCAGCTTTTTTCTCTGGCCTCCTGTAACAATGTATTGTCTGCGGCGAAAATAAAACTTGATTGATTGATTGATTGATTGATTGATTGATCTGAGAGAAAGAGCATCTGTGAAAAAGAAGACGCGCCTCGCGGCACAGCCGCATCGCCAACGCGCGGCTCGGCTCCGCTCGCGCTGTTGATTACTGTCGTCTTTTTGGACAGTGCTTCAGGCTGTCTGGCCGTTCCCGGTCGCTGCGCCTTTGTGTTAGGAGCCGCCAATAAACCTCTTCTCAATTGGTGGAGGCGCTGGGTAATCAAACCCCGTCGCCTGAAACCCTGGAGCTCCGATCAAGAACGCTATCGTCCGCCATGACCGACAGCTCATCCCAAACGGCGCCGACGCCACAGTCCGTCACTTGCACCGGCGTTCAACGACAACGGGACCCCAAGATCTTCAGCGGTGCAGACGACGAAGACGTAGAAGACTCGTTGACGTCATATGAGCAGGTGAGCGTGCAGCACGTCACTCCGCACGCAGCCTGCACTGTACGTGTGCTTATTCCCGGCATTGTTTACATAGTCGAGTGTATTGTTCTTCCGACCTGCTCGCATGACGTCATCCTCGGATGGGACTTCTTATCCCGTCATAAAGCCGTGATCGACTGCGCACGATCCGAAGTTGAATTTTCCCCTTGTTGCGCACCCTTGCACGAAGATTGTGACCGCCCTTCTAAACTTACCGTGCGCGAGGACAAAGATATTCCACCTGGCTCCTTCGCCCTCGTACCCGTCTCTTGCGATGCCATCACTGATGCAACCGTCCTCTTCACACCGTCCGACGTCTTCATGAGCCGTAAAACTCTCGCACTACCTTTCGCAACACTTGACATGGCCGGCGGCTGCAGCAATATATACTTTTGCAATCCCCTCTGTGCGCCTATTACGTTGCTCGTTGGTGAATGCCTCGGCTTCGTGGAACTCCTCGACTCTTCGCCTTTGGTTGACATCCCCGGAGACTCTTTTTATCTCGACTCCGGTCAGTCATCATCGATTGCCGCACTTGAGGAGACGTCCATGGATGCATTCTCGAGTGCCATCGCCGATACCCTCACACCTGCTGAACGCGCCGACCTTCTTGACCTCCTGCACCACTATAGAAGTTCATTCGACGTTTCACAACCTCACTTGGGCCGCACGTCGGAAGTGCAGCACTGCATTGACACCGGTTCACATCAGCCGTTACGTCAACGACCGTACCGCATCTCTGCCGAAGAGCATCGTGTCATTACCACCCAAGTCGAAGATATGCTGCACCGTGACGTCCCAGTTGCAAAACACAACAGGAAATTTCAGTCGGTCGTATTTTGGCACGTTGTTTCTGTAGTTCTGTTGCCTGTAGTTCTGTCGGCTGTAGTGCGACGTCCTTTAGTAGAAAGTTCTGTAGTTCTTCATCAATATTTAATTAAAAATTGACAGAGACCTGCTTAAGGCTATGTAGATTTGTTAGTACAATACAGAAACAAATAAATATAAAAGAAAAAAACGTCCTCGTCGATGTCTCGAACTTGCGACCTCACCCCGGCATCTTACCACTGCACCACTCTTCCTTTTTTTTCTCTATTGCCGGCTTTGACATACAAAAACAATACAGAAACAGGAAAAAAATATGTCAACAAGGATTTTGCTGGCACGACATATCAAATTTTCTTAAATGCTGCAAGTTTATCTAGCATGTCAATCCATGTTGGTTGTTAAGGGAGTGCCCGATGGACATCTCCGAACCGTACAGCAGATTCAATGAAGTGATCACGTGTAGGTCGCGAATTGACATCAGCATTGTTGAACTGCGTTCTAGCGTTCCACAAACTGTGGAGGCCCAGGAGCATTATAGCGTCATACGGAAATGCCTCCGTTTCTAGCGGTAAGAATCTTATTCCATGTGGATCTAAAGGTAACTCTTTCTTTAAAGTCCTTTGTAGCACATCCCAGAAAAAGATGGGATCCCAGCAATCTAGAAACGCATGCTCTATCGTTTCAGGTTTCCTGCATAAGAACTAGTTAATGGACCACGGTACAAAAATACCCGTTTTATGCATCCATGTTTGAACTGATAATGTGTTAGTGTGTAGTTCAAAGAAAAAAGTTTTTACCGAAGGTGGTACTGGCATTCTTTTAACCCTTTTGAGGACATCTCCTGGGCCTCCGTTTGACATACGGTAAATCGGTACAGGGAGCATAGTGTCAATTAGGTCCCTCTACAGTTTTTCCTAGTAATATTGGCGAGATATTGCACATAGAACCGCACATGCAACATTCTATACGAGAGCACGACTTCTCGCAGGTAACCTTTAACGGAACCATGCATTGCTTCACACGAGCATACAACAAATCCTGGAAGGTGACGACATAAAAGCACTTGCATGACTGTGCGAAGGAGCACATCATTCTGATCGCGAAAGTACATAAAGCGCGATACAGCTTGTCGCACAAATAAATGTGCCAACCCGAGGCCCCCTTTCTTTACTGGCAAGAACAAGTTTGTGCGGCTGGTTCTTTCCCAAATCGAAGCCCATATGAAAACAGCGAAGATACGGTGGATTTTTTTGGATGTTTGTCCGCGAAGCACACAGCACATTCATGACATACCATATCTTGGACGTAAGAAATAGGTTACAGACCATGGCGCACGAGAACATTGACAGCTGTCGCCCCTGCCACGCGTTAGTCTTTTCCTTTGCTCTCGCCACTTGTTCATTCCAGTACGGCTCAGGGTCGCGATAAGAGTCGAGAGGCACGCTTAGGTAGGTCATTGCAGTGGTTGACCACCGAAGTCGAGCGAAGCAGTCTGGCGTTTCTTCCCATTCACCATGCCAAAACCCATAACTCTTCTCCCAGTTTATTTGCGCCCCGGTGCACTTGCAGAAGGATTGAACTACCGGGGCAGCGGTGGCGTAGAGGTAGAACACTCGCCTCGCGTGCAAGAGGACCGTGGTTCGAATCCCGGTGCCGGCAATTTTCCACCGGATTTAAAAAAGAGTCCGCGTGTTCATAAAATTGCATACACGGGCCTGGAGTGTCGCCTAATCCCGGTGACCAGAACCGGTAACGCACTCCCTCACCAGAGCAGGATTGGCCACCCTGGGCAGTACTTGGCCACAACCTCCTATATGAACAACACAATGAAACCCCGGCCCGCAGTCCCCAGCAGCTGTGAAGCAACTGACCACGGCGGCGGTCAGCCCTGCAACGCAGCAGAGGGTGCTAAGAATCACTGGCTCCGGACGGGCCGCCATTGGAATATGAACCTGGCAACGTTTAACGCTAGAACGTTATCTAGTGCTATTGGAGGAATTAGAGGGCAGTAAATGGGATATAATAGGGCTCAGTGAAGTTAGGAGACCAAAAGAGGCATACACAGTGCTAAAAAGCGGGCACGTCCTGTGCTACCGGGGCTTAGCGGAGAGAAGTGAACTAGGCGTCGGATTCCTGATTAATAAGAATATAGCTGGTAACATACAAGAATTCTATAGCATTAACGAGAGGGTGGCAGGTCTTGTTGTGAAACTTAATAAGAGGTACAAAATGAAGATTGTACAGGTCTACGCCCCTACATCCAGTCATGATGACCAGGAAGCCGAAAGATTCTATGAAGACGTGGAATCGGCGATGGGTAGAGTGAAAACTAAATACACTATACTAATGGGCGACTTTAATGCCAAGGTAGGCAAGAATCAGGCTGGAGACAAGGCAGTGGGGGAATATGGCATAGGCACTAGGAATATCAGGGGAGAGTTATTAGTAGAATTTGCGGAACAGAATAATATGAGGATAATGAATACCTTCTTCCGCAAGCGGGATAGCCGAAAGTGGACGTGGAGGAGCCCGAACGGCGAGACTAGAAATGAAATAGACTTCATACTCTGCGCTAACCCTGGCATCATACAAGATGTGGACGTGCTCGGCAAGGTGCGCTGCAGTGACCACAGGATGGTAAGAACTCGAATTAGCCTAGACCTGAGAAGGGAACGGAAGAAACTGATACATAAGAAGCCGATCAATGAGTTAGCGGTAAGAGGGAAAATAGAGGAATTCCAGATCAAGCTACAGAACAGGTATTCGGCTTTAACTCAGGAAGAGGACCTTAGTGTTGAAGCAATGAATGACAATCTTGTGGGCATCATTAGGGAGTGTGCAATGGAAGTCGGTGGTAACTCCGTTAGGCAGGATACCAGTAAACTATCGCAGGAGACGAAAGATCTGATCAAGAAACGCCAATGTATGAAAGCCTCTAACCCTACAGCTAGAATAGAACTGGCAGAACTTTCGAAGTTAATCAACAAGAGTAAGACAGCAGACATAAGGAAGTATAATATGGATAGAATTGAACATGCTCTCAGGAACGGAGGAAGCCTAAAAACAGTCAAGAAGAAACTAGGAATTGGCAAGAATCAGATGTATGCGTCAAGAGACAAAACTGGCAATATCATTACTAATATGGATGAGATAGTTCAAGTGGCTGAGGAGTTCTATAGAGATTTATACAGTATCAGTGGCACCCACGACGATAATGGAAGAGAAAATTTTCTAGAGGAACTCGAAATCCCACAGGTAACGCCGGAAGAAGTAAAGAAAGCCTTGGGAGATATGCAAAGGGGGAAGGCAGCTGGGGAGGATCAGGTAACAGCAGATTTGTTGAAGGATGGTGGGCAGATTGTTCTAGAGAAACTGGCCACCCTGTATACGCAATGCCTCATGACGTCGAGCGTACCGCAATCTTGGAAAAAGGCTAACATAATCCTAATCCATAAGAAAGGGATGCCAAAGACTTGAAAAATTATAGACCGATCAGCTTACTGTCCGTTGCCTACAAACTATTTACTAAGGTAATCGCAAATAGAATCAGGAACACCTTAGACTTCTGCCAAGCAAAGGACCAGGCAGGATTCCGTAAAGTCTACTCAACAATAGATCATATTCACACTATCAATCAGGTGATAGAGAAATGTGCGGAATATAACCAACCCTTATATATAGCTTTCATTGATTACGAGAAAGCATTTGATTCTGTCGAAACCTCAGCAGTCATGGAGGCATTACGAAATCAGGGTGTAGACGAGCCGTACGTAAAAATACTGAAAGATATCTATAGCGGCTCCACAGCCACCATAGTCCTCCATAAAGAAAGCAACAAAATCCCAATAAAGAAAGGCGTCAGGCAGGGAGATACGATCTCTCCAATGCTATTCACAGCATGTTTACAGGAGGTATTCAGAGACCTGGATTGGGAAGAAATGGGCATAAAAATTAATGGAGAATACGTTAGTAACTTGCGATTCGCTGATGATATTGCCTTGCTTAGTAACTCAG
Source organism: Dermacentor variabilis (assembly GCF_050947875.1). Classification (NCBI taxonomy): domain Eukaryota; kingdom Metazoa; phylum Arthropoda; class Arachnida; order Ixodida; family Ixodidae; genus Dermacentor; species Dermacentor variabilis. The sequence continues at coordinate 456,724 of NC_134576.1, forward strand.
GGGACCAATTGCAATGCATGCTCACTGACCTGGAGAGGCAAAGCAGAAGAGTGGGTCTAAAAATTAATATGCAGAAAACTAAAGTAATGCTTAACACTCTCGGGAGAGAACAGCAATTTACAATAGGCAGCGAGGCACTGGAAGTCGTAAGGGAATACATCAACTTAGGGCAGGTAGTGACTGCGGATCCGGATCATGAGACGGAAATAATCAGAAGAATAAGAATGGGCTGGGCTGCGTTTGGCAGGCATTCTCAGATCATGAACAGCAGGTTGCCATTATCCCTCAAGAGAAAAGTGTATAATAGCTGTGTCTTACCAGTACTCACCTACGGGGCAGAAACATTGAGGCTTACGAAAAGGGTTCTACTCAAATTGAGGACGACGCAACGAGCTATGGAAAAAAGAATGATAGGTGTAACGTTAAGGGATAAGAAAAGAGCAGATTGGGTGAGGGAACAAACGCGAGTTAATGACATCTTAGTTGAAATCAAGAAAAAGAAATGGGCATGGGCAGGACATGTAAGGAGGAGGGAAGATAACCGATGGTCATTAAGGGTTACGGACTGGATTCCAAGGGAAGGGAAGCGTAGCAGGGGGCGGCAGAAAGTTAGGTGGGCGGATGAGATTAAGAAGTTTGCAGGGACGGCATGGCCACAATTATTACATGACCGGGGCTGTTGGAGAAATATGGGAGAGGCCTTTGCCCTGCAGTGGGCGTAACCAGGCTGATGATGATGAACTACCGCCAAGGCCTCACAAATAATATTTCTATTTGAACAGAATATGGCGATGTCATCAGCATACGCTAATATTTTCATTATGGAAAATAGAAGTGAGGCGTGCAGACAGGACACAAGAGTAGAGAAGTGGACAACACGAACGCCGACTATCAACTGAAGGGGGCACTGAGGCGAAAAAAGAAAGAAGGCACAAAACTCATCTGCGCATCCTCAGGAATGGTAACACCACGTGTCAATCGGGTAAACGTGCCGGCCTAGGTGAGGCAATGAAGTCAATATTTTCACCTGTGTGGACTGTTACCTGTAGCCAGTTATCCGTTCATTGTTTTGGATGGCCTTGCACAAAGGCTCAAGGTAAGTCGCGAATAGCAGGGACGACAGCGGACATCCCTGCCTCACAGAAGACAACACTTGCACGCTGTCTGTCAGGTCCCCGTTTACATTAACCCGAGTTGAGCAGTTAGCATACGCCATCCTGACACCGTCTGTTATTACGCTTGCCACGTTGGAATGCTCTAATATGGCGTAGAGAACATCGTGGGAAACACGGTCGAAGGCTTTAGCGAGATCTACTTGCATCATAGCCACTCGATCGCCAAATACATCGCAACATTCTAGCACACTTCGAGCTACGTGTATGTTCGTGGCGATGCTTCTACCCTTTAAACCACAGGTCTGATGCGTGCTAACCAGCCTCGTTATCACACCCTGCAATCGTTTGGCCAATACCTCCATAAATATCTTGTAGTCGACGATGGTAAGGCTTATCGGGCGATAAGACCCCACCAAATGACGTTTTTCAGGTGCCTCAGTTTTCGGGCTGCGAACGATGTGCGAAGTTGTGAAGGACAGTGGTATATCTTTTTGCTGATACGATTCGGCGATAACTTTGAGTAGAATCTGGGCTATAATTGGTTTGAATGTTTTATAAAATGCTACTCCTAGGCCATCAGGGCCCGGTGCCTTGCCGACAGGTAGTGCATCTATTGCATCCTCTATTTATTTCATGGAAATTGGCTGTTCCAAACACATTCTTTCTTCTTCTTCCAGCTTTGGCAGTAACGACAGAAATTCCGCTTTAAAGCCCCCTATAATGGTGCGCCGTTGACCGAGCAATTCTTTGAAGTGATCAGCGACGCTTTTGATTACATTGCGGTCCTCCGAAACGTCACTACCGCTTCTTATTTGCTGTATTTCCTTATTGCAAGTGTATTGTTTTTTGTCCGATAACGCACGCTTTGTGGGCGTTTCATCGGCCCATAGCTTCTCGGCCCGTGCACGGATAACCGCTGCTCTGTACTTTTCTGCATGAATTCTCTCTAACTGAATTTTTGTTTCTTAATTCGTTGGTGTAAGTACCTGGTTGGGAGCATTCTATTCCCGTAAGAAACTCAAGTTGCACACAAAGCAGTGTTTCGTTTCGTTTGTCTTCATAACGCAATGTGCTACTTCTTTCGATGGCTTTCATTTTTACTAATTGCTTAAACTCCTCCCACTCTACACCAATACTTAAAGATTGCACTGCGAGTAGCTTCTTTAGCCTCTCATCTACATCCTTAACGAAACCCTGATCCTCCATCAATTTCGCATTAAGTTTCCACGGCGGCCGCATTTTGATGGGGGCGAAATGCGAAAACACCCGTTTGCTTAGATTTAGGTGCACGTTAAAGACCCCCAGGTGGTCAAAATTTCCCGAGTCCTCAACTACAGCGTGCCTCATAATCAGAAAGTGCTTTTGGCACGTAAAACCCCAAATATTATATATATTAAGTTTCCAAAGTTCCCACTTGAAGTACTTTTTGTTTTCTTTTTTACCAAAGGTTGCGATAACTAGACAATGGTCACTGAAAGACACTGGCTTAACCTCGTACGATCTGCATAGTGGCCCAAGTTCAAGCGACACATACAGCCTGGCCAATCGTGCATGGCTATCGCCTTGAAAATGTGTGAATTGCGGACGCGCACCATTTGTGACAACACTTCCGATATCTTCTAAGTTGTGGTCGTGAACTACAACATTCAAGACCTCCGCACTCTTATCTCGCAATGGAAAACCTTTTACACGGTCTACCGAACGATGAACAGAAGTGAAGTCACTCAACAAAACTAGTACTTTTTTAGAATCGACATACATCTGAAAACGCTCAAAAAACTCTTTTCTCTCCGCCTCTATATTTTGAGCGTAAGCACAAATGACACGGAAATTCAGACCGTATAGGAAAAAATTGGAGGACGCTTAAGCTTCGCCTTCAAGAGTGGAACGCGACAGCGTTCCCGTCGACCCGCCAAGGGGTGTAAGACAATGGGCTATGGCGCAGCGACTACGCGCCCCGCATCGGACGCGGTGAGCGTCGAGGAACGCAGCGTTCGGCGCGACAACGAAATGTGCGCCTGAGCAAGCGACGCACGCCTGAGCCTTAGAAACAGCTCGTTTCTAAGGCAACACGGCGTTCACTAGAGGCGCTTTTGTACCGCTTTGAAGCATCGAACTCGTGGCTCAGTGGTAACGTCTCCGTCGCACACTCCGGAAACCCTGGTTCGATTCCCACCCAGCCCATCTTGCAAGCTGTTTTTTATTCATGAAGTGCCTGCTGGGATTTATCGCTGACGGCTAACGCCGCTGACACCGACGCCGACGACACCGGCTTTTCTGCGACACGAGCTCCTTAATGCTGTCGCGTTAAAAATCGACCACTAGGAGGCGTCCACTTTGGCACGAGAAGAGCGATTACACAGTTATACCAACACTATTGCGGATGAAAAGGGCACAACCACCAGAGGCACCAACAGAATGACGCACACAAACATTGTAATGCTGACGGAAAGTGGAAACCATTCGATCAGTCGCTTCCTGGCTATCGATATTGGTTCTTTGGATTGTTACCACGTGTAGATTGTTTTCTAAGAGAAGGCGGCTAAGCTGACACTGTCGCCTTCTTGCTCCAAGGCCTCGTACATTCAGAGTCGCTACACGTAGTGCTTCAGGAAGGCCGATCGCCATATCGAGAGCCCCCATACCCCATTTCGGTATCTACAGCACGAAACTACGGAGGCGGTTTCCCCGCCTGCCATGATTCGGTCGGAATGTTCGGCTGCAGTTTCCAGGACGCGCGCCTCATGCCTGCTGCTTTAAAAGGAGGCTCATCACCGCCTATTTCATCCTGTTGCGACGCCTTGCTCACGGCCTCATCGTGCGACCGCTTTCCGGCCATGTGGCTGGACCCTTCAGGGGATAAGTTCATGGGCTCCGCCACCGGTTGGGTGGCGTTCTCCGAAGACGCGTCAGGCGTTTCCGCTGCGTTCTTTAACGCCGCCACGGCGTCCTGTGCCGGAGGTAGAGGCGTCTGTCCAGGATATGCGCGGGCCTTGGGTTACGCGTCCAACTGATGCGTCCTAGGAGCAGCTGACGTGGTCTCCTGCACCGCTGATCCGCTAGCTTCTTTCGATGCCTCCTCCGCGTCAGCCTCATCCATGAGAAGTGCTGACGTCTCATCACTGCTCACTGGCCCGGCGACGCTGGCGCACGTCCGTGCGCAGTGGCCCTCGTCGTGTCCAAAGCGACGGCGCGAACCACACCGTGGAATTTGACAGTCACGCCGAATATGACCTGTGCCACGGCAGCGAAGGCACAGGGGTGGCTTGCCCGATACGACAACAAGCGCCAGCTCTCCAGCAACGTTTACCTGGTGCGGCAGGTCGTCGAGCTTCACGCCAGCGTTCACTCTTCCCACGTCTTTCGGGAGTGCATTTTGGCCATGTCAACAGTACGATGCGCTGATGTTTACAACTGCATTTTAAGATCCAAGATCCGCTCACACTCCACCGCGTCCACTGCCGCATCTCTAGAAGAGCAAAAGTGTTGTTACCATCGACAGGTACATCGTTGAGTGCTAGACCATCAATATTGATGTACGATATCCATATTAAATAAGAAATTGAGAAATAGACAACGGTGACTGTTGGGGTTGTCACTGCTAATTTCGACAGCTGTCTCTCGTTCTTTACACTTTTGAGCGCGCACATAATTCGTGTGTTCAATGCAAAATAGCTACATAAACATTCGTGGATGGGTGTTCTTTCTGACAGCATACTGGTTTCTCACCGCAGCGCTGTACCAGAATAATGAGACCAGAGCGAAACAGCTTTTCACGCAACTTTGAGGAACAGCCACAACGTTCCTTTTCACTTCCTTTTCCTTTTGTCACTTCCTTTTCCTTTTTTCACTTCCTTTTCCTTTTCACTTCGCCAAAGCTTATGCAATATTTCTGGGAAAATAATTAATGTGTCAGTGTAACGGCACATGTAATTCCACATGCCTGTGTGCCACATCTTACCAAATAAAGTAAAACGGATACGCAGCAATTCCCGCAGATGGTATGATTTTGATGACGCCAGTATGGCGTTGCTAGTGCCTCGTCGTAAGGCACAATTATAACAATTGGCCACGTCAACTTTAATACCGCTGTCAGTGCTAACATCATTGCCGGCTTCAGAGAAGCACGATTGAATAGCGTGCAAGAAAAAAGTACAGTGTACACCACCAATGCGAAACTGACATAGAATTTTAAAGCATCACGACGGAACGCGCTTCTGTAGAGGCGTCAGAACTTATGCCGCTGCGACAAAAAGCAGCACATTTCTCTGTAGTCTCGACAGGGAGTTCCTGTTGCGTCAGAATCGCTGTTTCGATAAAAAGTTGTTGCGACTTCATACACTCTTGTGGTCGCGACAGAACGTTTCTGTTGTGACTACAGAACTCTTGGCCGTCGCGACCGAGTGTTTCTCTTGCGACGTCAGAATTGCTGTCGTAAAGTCAGTCGCTGTCACGACAGAAAGCTATTGTTGTGACTACAGAATTCTTGTCACGACAGAACGTTTTTGTTGCGACTTCAAAACTCTTCAGAACGTTCTGACTTCAGAACGTTCTGTTGCGACGACAGAAATTCTGTCGCCGCAACAGAACGATTCTGTCGCGACGAGAGAATTTCTGTCGTAACGTCAGAATCGCTGTCACAATAGAACGCTGTTGTGACTACGGAACTCTTGTCGTCGTGAACGAAAGTTTCTGTTGCGACTTCAGAACTCTTCGTCATCGCGACAAAATCTTTCTATTGCGACGACAGAATTTCTGTCGTAACGTCAGAATAGCTGTCACGATAGAAAGCTGTTGTAATGACTTCAGAACTCTTGTTGACGCGAGAGAACGTTTTTGTTGCGACTGGAAAACTCTTGGTCGTCGTGACAGAATGTTTCTGTTGTGACATCCGAATTTATGTCGTAATGTCAGAAATGTCTGTCGCAACTACAGAAACATCAGGAATTTCTGCGTACAACAGAAATTTCTTTAGTCGCGACAGAAATTTCTGTAGTTGCGACAAGAATTCCTGTTGTCTTTTTCAACAGGGGTTATTCAACATTCGCACAGTCCCTGGGCATCTCCTGTCATTCTCGTTCGCAAGAAGGACGGGTCTATTCGCTTTTGCGTCGACTACCATCGGCTAAATAACGTAACGCGCAAAGACGGCTATCCTTTGCCGCTCATCGATGACGCCCTCGACAGTCTTCAGGGAGCTGAATTCTTCTCTTCCCTTGACTTGCGTTCAGGGTACTGGCAGGTACGGATGGCCGCAGCCGATCGCCAGAAAACTGCATTCATTACGCCTGAAGGCTTATATGAATTTAACCTAATACCGTTCGGGCTTTGAACGCCCCTGCCACCTTTGAACGACTCATGGACAACACGCTGCGTGGCCTCAAGTGCTCTATATATCTGTGTTACCTCGACGATGTCGTGGTTTTCTCGCCTGATTTTCCGACTCACCTACTCCGCCTCAGACTTGTTTTGACCTGTCTAAAGAAAGGTGGCCTCCAACTCAACCTCAAGAAGGGTCGCTTCGCCGAGAGAGAGCTCACCATTTTTGGCCACGTTGTGTCCAAGCACGGTGTTCTACACGATACTGCAAAACTTCGAGCAGTCGCTGAGTTTCCGAAGCCTCAGACAATCAAAGAACTTCGAAGCTTCGTTGGCCTATGCTCATATTTCCGGCGCTTTGTTCGGAATTTCGCATCCATCATGGCGCCATTGAGTCAGCTTCTGCGCGGTGACACCACCCTCTCCTCCTGGTCCCCTGCATGTGACTCCGCCTTTGCTACGCTGCGTCGTCTTCTCACCTCCCCACCTATTCTTCGCCATTTCAACCCGTCAACTGCAACTGAGGTACACACAGATGCCAGCGGGGTCGGTGTCGGCGCCGTCCTCGCCCAACGAAAGCCCGGCTACCTCGAATACGTAGTCGCCTATGCGAGTTGCACGCTCACGAAACCTGAGGCCAATTACTGCGTGACCGAAAAAGAGTGCTAGGCCTTAGTATGGGCACTTGGCAAGTTCCGACCATACCTGTACGGGCGCCCATTCGACTTGGTCACAGATCACCACGCGCTTTGTTCGCTTGCCAACTTGAAAGATCCCACTTGCCGCCTAGCCCGTTGGGCATTACGCATCCAGGAGTACGATATTCGCGTCGTATACCGCAGCGGGCGAACACGCTTCGATGCAGATGCCCTGTCTCGTTCACCTTTACCTCTAGACTCGGCCTCCGGAACAACTTCCGCACACTCCATGTCATCTCTCGACACGGACTCCTTTGCCACCGCACAACGTCGTGACCCATGGATCACTTCCCTTTTCGACCATCTATCTGGATCATCGACCATCCCTGTATCCCGAACCCTCCAACGCCAAGCAGTTCATTTTGCCATTCGTGACCAGCTGCTCCACCGACGCAATTACTCTTCTGAAGGCCGTCGGTGGCTTCTGGTGATTCCCCCCAGCTTAAGGTCACAAATATGTGCCGCTTTGCACAACGATCCGCAGTGTGGCCACGCCGGAGTCTTCAAGACGTACGAACGAATTCACCACCGCTACTACTGGCGCGGCATGTACAATTTTGTACAAAAGTTTGTCCGCACATCACCGCCTTTACGCCCATCTGGTGTCTTGCAGCCGCTCCCGTGCCCTGCCACACCCTTCGATCGCGTCGGCCTCGACCTATACGGTCGAGGCCGACTTCCTATGACGCCAGACGGCAATCGGTGGATCGCAGTTGCTGTTGACCATTTGACACGCTACGCCGAAACTGCTGCTTTACCAAGTGCTACAGCGCGGAATGTAGCCTTTTTCGTCCTACATCGCTTCGTGCTTCGACATGGCGCACCTCGAGAACTCCTCAACAATCAAGGTTACGCCTGCCTCTCCGAAGTCGTCGAAAGTTTGCTCTCGGAATGCCGTATTATTCATCGGACAAGCACGGCATACCATCCCCAGACTAACGGGCGCACAGATCGATTTAACCGCACACTTGGTGACAAGCTGTCGATGTACGTGGCATCTGATCATGGTAACTGGGATCGCATCCTTCCATTCATCACCTTCGCTTACAACACCGCGATCAAGGCCACTATGGGATTCTCCCCTTTCTTCCTCCTGTATGGCCGCGAGCCTACGCGTCCCATTGACACGCTACTTCCATACCGTTCTCACGCCTCCGAGTGTCTACCTGTATCCGATGTCGCCCGACAAGACGAAGAATGCCGCCAGCAAGCGCACTCCTTTACGGCAGAGCCACAACAGCGCCAGAAAGAAAACCGCACCGACACGCTTCCAGCCTCCACCTACGCTCCAGGCGTTCTTGTGTGGTTGTCTGTCCCTTTCCAGACTCCGGGGCTTTCCTCGAAACTCGTGCCAAAATTCGAAGGGCCTTACCAAATCTTGGAGCAAACATCTCCGGTGAATTTTCTAATTGAGCCACTGTCACCACCTGAAGACTTGCACCGGCATGGACGTGACATTGTCCACGTCTCGCGTCTCAAGCCCTACCACGACACTCTGCCTCCTGATTCTTAACGCGCCAGGATGGCTCCTTTTGCCCGGGGGGGAGATTGTGAAGAAGAAGACGCGCCTCGTGGCACAGCCGCATCGCCAACGCGTGGCTAGGCTCCGCTCGCGCAGTTGATTACTGCCGTTATTTCGGAGAGTGCTTCGGGCTGTCTCGCCGTTCCCGGTCGCTGCGCCTTTGCGTTAGGAGCCGCCAACAAACCTCTTCTCACATCGTTTACATTGAGCAGCGGTTGTTTTCATTGTTGTGGCTTACTTTCAAGCGCCTCCTTGGCGACATGGGTGACACTTCGCAGTCAAGGTGTCGGAGGGGTGCTGTGTCCCTACGCATTTGAAACAGAAGGAAATTGAGTAAATGTCAGGACCAGAACCATTGCTTTCTGCCTGTTACCTGCTTATCCCTGTGCGGCGTCTTTTTTGGTGAAAACTCCACAAGAGAGCTGCCGTGGCAAGGTGTGGATTATCTCAGAGGAAGCGTATGGTTTACATGAAGGAGTGGATGTTTTCATTGCATGTGGCTTATTCTCAAGCGCCTCCTTGGCGACATGGGTCACACTTCCGCTGTCAAGGTGTGTGTTTAAGGTGTGCTCGCCGCCTAAGTATAAGAAAATGTAGGAAATTGGGTGAATGTCTGCACTAGTACCAGTGCTTCTGGCCTCTTACCTGCTTGTGCCTGAGCGGCGTCTTTGTTGGTGAACACACCACGAGGGAGCTGGCTTGGCGCGGTGTAGGAGACATTTGAGAGAAAGAGCATAGTTTCCATGGAGGAGCCGCTGTTTTCAATGCCTGTGGCTTACTCTGAAGCGGCTCCTTGGCGACATCGGTGACACTTCGGCATCCAGGTGTATGAGGCGTGCGGTGTTCCTAAGCATAAAAAACAGGAAAATTTGGTAAATGTCAGCACCAGAACCATTGTTTTCACCCTTCTACCTGCTTGTGCCTCGGGGGCGTCTTTGTTGGTGAACACTCCACAATGAAGCTGCCGTGGCGAGGTTTAGGAGCCATCTAAGGTAAAGAGCATCGTTTACGTGGAGGAGTGGCTGTTTTCATTGCCTGTACCTTAATCTCAAGTGCCTCGTTGCCGACATGGGCGACACACTCGCAGTCAAGTTGGCTGTTTGAGTTTTGATGGCTGCCTAAGAGTAAGAAAAAGAGGGAAATTGGGTGAATGTCAGCACCAGTACAGTGATTGTTGCCTCTAACCTGCTTCTGCCTGTGCGCTGTCTTTGTTGGTGAATACTCCACAAGGAAGCTGTGGTGGCAAGGTGTCGGAGTCATCTGAGAGAAATAGCATCGTTTTCAGAGAGGAGTGGCTGTTTTCATTGCTTGTGGCTTACACTAAGGTGCCCCTTTCGAGACATGAATGAACCTCCCGCTGTCAGGGTGTCTGTTTGAGGTGTGCTGTCTGCCTAAGCATAAGAAAAAGAAGAAAATTGGGTGAATGTAAACAGCCGTAGCACTGCTTTCTGCCTTTTACCTGCTTGTGCCTGCGTATCGTCTTTTTTGGAGAACACTCCGCAAGGGAGCTGCCATGGCATGGTCTAGGAGTCATCTGAGAGAAAGAGCATCGTTTACATTGAGGAGTGGCTGTTTTCATTGTTGTGGCTAACTCTGAAGCGGCTCCTTGGCGACATAGGTGACATTTCGCAGTCAAGGTGTCTGAGGTGTGCTGTGTTCCTAAGCATAAGGAAAAGATGGAAATTAGGTGAATGTCGGCACGAGTACCATTGATTCTTGCCTCTTACCTGTTTGTGCGTGTGTTGCGTCTTTGTTGGTGAACACTGCATAAGGGAGTTGCCGTTGTGAGGTTCAAGAGTCATCTGTGAGAATGGGAAGTGTTTACATGGACGAGTGGCTGTTTTCATTGCCTTTGGCTTAATCTCAGGCGCCTCGTTGCTGATATTGGTGACACATCCACAGTCAAGGCCGCTGTTTGTGGTGTGCTGACTTCCTAAGCATAAAAAAGAAGGAAAGTGGGTGAATGTCAGCACCAGTACCTTTGCTTTCTGCCTCCTACCTGCTTGTGCCTGTGCGGCGTCTTTGTTGGTGAACACCTTACAAGGGAGTTGCCGTGGCTCGGGGTAAGAGTCATCTGTTAGAATGAGAATCGTTTACACGGAGGAGTGGCTGTTTTCATTGCCTGCGGCTCACACTCAAGCGGCCCCTGGGCGCCATAGGTGATACTTCGCAGTCGAGGTGTCTCAGGTGTGCGGTGTTCGTAAACATAAGAAAACGATGGAAATTGGGTAAATGTCGGCACCAGAACCATTGCCTCCTGCCTCCTACCTGCTTGCGCCTGCGCGGCGTCTTTGTTTGTGGACCCTCCACAACTGTGTTGCCGTGGCGAGGTGTAGGATTCATCTGAGAGAAAGAACATCCTTTACTTGGGGAATTGGCTGTTTTCATTGCTCGCGGATTACTCTCGGGTGAGTCCTTTGCGACATGGATGAAACTCCCGCTGTAAAGGTGGCCTTTTGAGGTTTGCTGGCTGCCTAAGCATATGACAAAGAAGAAAATTGGGTGAATGTCAGCACGAGAACCATTGTTTTCTGTCTCTTACCTGCATGTTCCCGTGCAGCGTCGTTTTCGGTGAATACTCCCCAAGGAATCTGTGGTTCCAAGGTGCCGGAGTCATCTGTGAGAAAGAGCATCGTTTAAATGGAGGAGTGGCAATTTTATTGCCAGAGGCTTACTCTCAAGCGCCTCCTTGCACCCGCCCTCTAGGTGGCTGTTTTAGGTGTGGTGGCTGCCTAAGACTAAGAAAAAGAAAAAAATTAGGTGAATGTATGCGGCAGTGCGATTGTTTCTTGCCTCTCCCCTGTTTGTGCCTGTGCGGTGTCCTTGTTGGTGAACATTCCACAAGGGAGATGCCGTGGGAGGTTTAGGAGCCATCTGAGATAAAGAGTATCGTTTACATGGAGGAGTGGCGGTTTTCATTGCCTGTACCTTAATCTCAAGTGCCTTGTTGCCGATATGGGTGACACACTCGCAGTCAAGTTGGCTGTTTTAGTTGTGCCGGCAGCCTAAGCATAAGAAAAACAGGGAAATTGGGCGAATGTCAGCACCTGTACAGTTATTGTTGCCTCTAACCTGCTTCTGCCTGTGCGGTGTCTTTTTTGGTGAATACTCCACAAGGAAGCTGTGGTGGCACGGTGTCGGAGTGATCTGAGACAAATAGCATCGTTTGCATGGTGGAGTGTCTCTTTTCCTTGCCTGTAGCTTACCCTCAGGTGACTCCTTTGCGACATGAATGAAACTCCAGCTGTCAAGGTGACCTTTTGAGATTTGCTGCCTGCCTAAGCATATGAAAAAGAAGAAAATTGAATGAATATCTGCACCAGAACCAGTGTTTTCTGCCTCTTGGCTGCTTGTTCCTTTGCGGCGTCTTTTTTGGTGTATACTCCACAAGGAAGCTGTGGTGGCAAGGTGTCAGAGTCATATGAGAGAAAGAGCATCGTTTACATGGAGGAGTGGCAATTTTATTGCCAGTGCCTTACTCTAAAGCGCCTCATTGGTGACATGGGGGACACACCTGCAGTCCAGGTGGTTGTTTGAGGTGTGCTGGCTGCCTGAGCATAAAGAAAAAGAAGGAAATTGACTGAATGTAAGCAGCCGCACCACTGCTTTCTGCCTCTTACCTGCTTGTGCCTGTGCGGCGTCTTTGTTGGTGAACACTCCACAAGCGAGCTGCCGTGGCGAGGAGTAGGAGTCATCTGAGAGAAAGAGCATCGTTTACATTGTGGAGTGGGATTTTTTATTGTTGTTGCGTACTGTCAAGCGCCTCCTTGGTGACACGGGGGACACAACTGCACTCAAGGTGGCTGTTTGAGGTGTGGTGGCTGCCTAAGACTAAGAACGGCCCAGTGGCCTTTCAAAACGCATGTGGCGTAAGTGTAGACGACGTTTTGGAAATTCTTCTTTTTTTTGGCATCGACCATCGTTAATTTCGAAGGAAAGAACTTCGTCCCAAGGCGCGGAGTGTGCATCGGTTCCAGTATTGCCCCTTAATAAGTGACATATTTTTATCGTATTGTGACAAGCGAATTGCTGAACGACTTGACACAGGCTACTCGGCGAAGATTTTTAGATATGTTGATGATTATGCCATTTTTTTAAAGGGGCAGGGGAGGGAGGTGGTTCAACTGCAGTAAACCGTGTTCTTGAAATTTTCCGAGAGAGCACCTTTGGGTTGAGTTTCACTTTTGAGTTGCCTTCGCAAGGATGCCTGCAGTTCGAGGAGCGTTGCATTATTTTTGCTGGATCCCATGTGTGCTGGAGGTATCAGCCTCCATCAAAAAAAGGTATTTTAAACTACCAGTCTACTCATTCGAAGCTTGTAAAAAGAGGAATTGTGAAAAACTGCCTGCATGCTGCTCTTGAAAAGTCCTGCCAGCATGAAATGCAACACAGCGTGTTCTTACTGTTGCGAAGACTACACAGCACAGGATTTCCGTATGAGATGGTCGCCTCGTTGCTAGAAACCTTTGACAGGGAAACGCGGGGCCCACCAGAGCTCCGCTCAAGCGTATGGCCGCAACGCCGTAGACCTGTTGCATCCCGTACTACCAGCAAATCTCTTACCGCCTCAAAAAGCTGGCTGAAGAATGTGAAGCACCAGTGGATTTCACGGTGCCCAAGAAACTGGCGAGCATGTGCAACATGGTGCAGGGAAATAAAAAAAGAAATGAATGTGGTATCAAGCACGTTGACAGGTTCGTCCAATGCAGAATGGGGGTAGTGTACCAGATACCCCTGTCTTGTGGCAACAGCTACATAGGGCAGACAGGACCGTGTTTAAACTGCTTGAGCACCGCGCAGGAGTAGAAGGATTGTCGCGGGTGGAAAATTGGCGCACCATTATCACCACTGTCGTAATTGCACGCCTAGGTTCCGCAACACTAAATCTTGAAGATGTTTGCGTCACAACTGAGCCGAGAAATATATGAAGCATGCTGTATAAAAATGCAATCTGGCAGCTGCGTAAGCAGCTCTTCGGTGTCATTGAGTGATAAAGAGTTCAAATATTTACATGCAAATTTATGTCACTCACGCCCGCATGCCAACGTCGAGTGATGGTTGTCTGATGATTAGCAAGAGTGATTATGTTACATGCATAAATGTGGGATTTCCCAGAGTGAATATCAGTTGAAGTTCCGCGCCTGTCCTTTGTGTTTCTTCTTTGTCCCTTGTTGGTTGTACGGTTACATGATGCATTCCAATAAGACTAAGAAAAAGAAGGAAATTAGGTGAATGTCGGCACCAGTACCTTTGCTTCTTGCCTCTAACCTGTTTGTGCCTGTGGGGCGTCTTTGTTGGTGAACAATCCACAGGGGGCTGCCATGGGGATGTTTAGGAGCCATCTCAGAGAAAGAGCATCGTTTGCATTGAGGAGTGGCTGTTTTCATTGCCTGTAACATAATCTCAAGTGCCTCGTTGCCGACATGGGTCCCACACCTGCAGTCATGGTGGCTTTTTGAATTGTGCTGGCTGCCTAAGTATAAGAAAAAGAGGGAAATCGGGTGAATGTCAGCACCAGTAGAGTGCATGTCTTTGTTGGTGAATACTCCACAATTAAGTTGTGGTGGCAAGGTGTCGGAGTCATCTGAGAGGAAGAGCATCGTTTGCATGGAAAAGAGCATCGTTAGTGGAAATATTATTGCCTGTGGCTTACTCTCAAGCGCCTTCTTGGCGACATTCAATTCCATTCAATTTATTTCCCAGAAGCATCTGGACGGCTTCCTGGCTAAAAGCTGCTAGAGCAGCTTGCCAAAAGGCGCACGAAGCCGTTATAAGGCATAGCGGCAAGACACATAAAAAACAGGTATACTCGCAAGCAATGGAATCAAACACAACTTCAGTTTAAGAAATCAGTTTTAGAAGATATGGCAAAGATCAGCAAATTAAGTATTGAAAGAAAGAAAAAAAGTTGAGAACAGGCTACGAAAAGACAAAAAGTTGAAGTTCATTCTCAAATAACAATTTGAAATGCACTATACATAATCAGTAGGCATGAAAACACGACATAAAAACAATATGACTAACAGCACGATACATAAGCAATCGCAAACACTCTGTACATAAACAATACACAATAGGCCAGAAACACGGTATCAAACCGAAAGGGCAATCACAATAGGTTGGTTCTTTTATTTAGTTGCAATTGCACAACATATGTTCGAAGCTGCCTTCTACTATATCAAGCAGTATTTTGGTTCTTATTAATTGTTAGGGGAACATTGTGAGCCAGTGACTGAAGTTTGTAATTCGTACGAAAATGTGGTATCGCCCACATATCAGTGCAGCACGTTTTAACAGTCGGCGAGTAGCGTTGTAGCGATGCCTGAGAAAAGAGGCAATTAGCGATTTTAGTTGATGAAAAATTAAACTGTAATAAGCTAAATTCCTACATTTTATCAGCGCGAAGTAAATTATGCTCTAGAAATGCTTCTTTCGTGGTACCTGTGCGTTCAAGATTTGAAATGTGTCCTATAATTCCTTTTTGTATGGTAACAATCTTGTTTATATTAGTTTTAGTTGTAGTAGCCCAAACCAGGTTGCAGTAGTTTATGTGTGAATAAAACAGAGCGTAGTAAATTTGAAGCTTTGCTTGCAGTGGATGAATACTACGACAGCGCGATTGTTCCCCTGTAACTGCAGACAACTTTCGACAAAGAAATTCGATGTGAGTATACCATTTCAAATTTGAAAAAGAAATATATTGCTAGAGTTCTGTGGTCACTGACAACAGGCTGGTGTTCATAGCTAAACTGATGAGACGAAGAAACCTGTTTGTTTTTTGCACAGAATATGATGGCCTTCGTTTTATTTGCAATTATCTTGAGTCTATTTTTTTTTTGGACCGTAAAGACACCTTATTGAGAAATTCATTGCTTTTCATAATTGTTTGATCTAAATTCGAACCGCAGACAGTAAAAGTGGTATCATCAGCGTATATCATAAATTTAATTTCGGTGTCTATCAGGACAATGTAATTAACATAACTATTGCGAGACAGCTGTTAAGCCTCAACGGTTTATTTCGCAGCTCGTGCGCTGAAGAAGATGACGCTGGTCATGATGATGAATATATACAGATGAACAAGAAGAAGGGGTAATATAATGCTCACACGATTTCCCCCGCGTGAGGAAGCGGCCAACCTGGCCGCTGGTTATGGCGGGAACTCCCATAAATGCGAAGAATGCGAAACATTCACAATCTCTGTAGCGCGACAGCGGGCGTCCAAAGGCGGAAGAACTGGAGTGACACGATAGTTCACTGGCGAAGTCTCTTCCCAAACAATGTAGGGCCCGATAAAACGGGACTGAAATTTCTCGAACAATCCCGAAGCGCGAACTGGAGTCCACAGTAACACTTCGTCTCCACGGTGGAAGGAAACGGCACGGTGAGATGCATCATAGCGAATTTTGCGGTCTTGTTGACTGGCGTCGGTGTTGAGGCGGGCACGTTCGCGACACCGGGCAATGCGCGAAACGAACTGCTCACACACTGATGTGGACGAAGGCACGGGGACATCGAAGAAAGAATCGTCGAGGATAGTGAGCGGTTGGCGTCCATACACAAGGAAAAAGGGCGAGTACCCCGTAGTGCGTCGGACGGCTGTTTTGTATGCGGAAGTGACGAATGGTAGAATGACATCCCAATTGTTGTTGTCAGGGTTTATGTACACAGATATCATTTCGGACAGCATGCGATGAAAGCGCTCTGTGAGACCATTAGTTTGAGCGTGGTAGCTGGAAGTCGTTTTATGGATTGTATTGGACGCACGGAGAACATCGTCGAGAAGTTTACACAGAAAGGTCCTGCCGCGGTCACACAAAAGGACACATGGGGTTCCGTGCCGTCAAAAGGTGGCTTCCACAAAAAAGGCTGCAACCTCCTCTGCGGATCCCGAAGATAGTGCGGCTGTTTCAGCATACCGTGTCAAGTGGTCTACAGCTGTGACGATCCATCGTTTACCGCCGGTGGTTAAGGGTAGCCGTCCATTGAGGTCAATAGCAACGACTGCGAAAGGAGCTTCAGGACACGGGACAGGTTGGAGCAGTCCAGCCGGAGGTGAGGTCAGTCGTTTGCTGTGCTGGCAGAGCGAACAGGAAGCCACGTATTTCGCTACGCTGGTTGCAAGTCCAGGCCAAGAGAAGCGGCTGTGAATTCCCTCATAGGTTATATGAAAACCAAAGTGACCGGCAGTGGGATCGTCGTGAAAGGTCTCCAATATCTGGGCCCGAAGTGATCGGGAAACCACAGGAACCCAACGGTGTCCTTTGGGATGAAACACGTACCGGTATTATATCGAATTTTCGATCTTGAAGTTCTTCAACAGCCGACGGAGCCGAGCGTAAGGCGTGCGAGATGATCCGCGAATACGTTCCATAACGGAAAGGAACGCGAGGTGGCGTCGCCGCGTGTGGACGTATCTCATCGGCTCCGTGAGTTTTTGGGTGTAGCGCCCGTTATTTTTGTATTATGCTAGTGGCTCCTTCACGCGATATGGGTGAAGATTTCCGCAACGTTTTGAGACTATTTTTGAAGAGGTCTGTTCATTATAACGCTTGTTATTGTGACTTTTGTGGCTCCTCGCCTACGAGAGCTTGGTTGCTCTCCGACGCCGTAGGCGTTCACACGCCTCGTGCGGGTGTCATGAACCCGATTAAGGTAGTAGAAGGGGCACATCTTTCCCCGGAGGAGATGCTCAAGTGGCGACAAACGCACATATATGACGCCGCATATCAAGACTCACTCCGCAAGGGCGCCATCGCTGCCACGGCCAAGGCTGCTGTATGGAAACAGATGATCTCCAGGAATAACAAAGTGAGGCCTCCTAAGTTACCCGAACGCTCATACAAGGCTATTTTTCGCATTCTCGGAGGCTTCGACGCCTCCCGCTTCGGCGACTTCCAACCAACCAAGATTCTCTCTACGGCAGCCGGCTTTCCAGCCACTGTGGAGCCGCTCCAAGACATCGTTACCATCAACCCCACCACCAACACAGTTACCCTCAGCACGGTAAGCTGCAATTGCTTGAAGAAATATTTCGCCATAAGTCGCTCACGGCCGACAGCCACGAGCACGAAGTGACGTGCTACAGCGTTCCAAACTCCGATACGTGCAAAGGCATTATCTACATCGACAGAGTATGCCTGGGAGAAGCTATCTATGAAAAAGACATTCTACCCATGCTTCGTGAGTGCAACCGACAAATGCACTTTTTAGAAGCCAGACGAATGGGAAAAACTTCCGACGCAGTCCTCGTTACTTTCTTGGGTTTCTTTTTGGTCAAATATGAAATGGCGATGCTCCGGTGCAAGCCTTTTCGACAAAGAATGGAGGCCTGCACACGAGGTTGGAAGGTTGGACATCGACCGGACGTGTGCCCTGCGCATACTGAGGATACTTGCCATAAATGGCAAGTATCCTCAGTATCCTTTTTGTGTGCCGTCAATTTTGGCGCTTATTCTATTAAAATACATCACCAGATCTCACCCTCACCTCTCGCGTTAACTTAACCAAATGGGAAAACCTTCAAATCAATTTTGGCAGCGATCACTACGTCATACAGATTTCTGTTACTTTCTCTCACAAGCCCTTTCACACTATACCTCGCAAACTTACGGATTGTGACAAATTTCGGAAAACTCGTGCAAATAATGCTCCCAATTCCATACTTGATCTACAGCAATGGATTAGTCAACTCCAAACGGACGTTGACAATCATACTACAACTATGCCACCTGATGCTCCTTTTCAAACAGCTGATGCCAAACTATTACACATGTGGCAAACGAAGGAATCACTATTAAAGCGGTGGAAAAAGACGCCCCCATAACCGCAGGCTTCGCATCCGTGTAGCTACACTTGAGGATGACATACAAGCATGTGCGACCCAACTAGGTAATCAACAATGGAGCCAAGTATGTGAGAGCACGCATGGTAATCTCAGTAGTAAACAGACTTGGCAACTGCTCAGACATTTGCGTGATCCCTCGACCTCGCGCGCGCAACAGAGTCACTACATCACTCAATTATTGCACAAACACAAGGATAATATTCCCCATCTTTTTCAGGACCTTGCACGGTTACACCTCCCTCCTACCACAACTCATGAGAATGCAGATTATACAGGCGAGGTTAATGAACTTCTCGACGCCCTAATAACGGAGGCAGAAGTTCGACATGCCTTAGCTTCCCTTAAAACCACATCTGCTCCAGGTATAGACAATGTAAATCATAAATTACTCCGAAACCTGGACGACAAATCAATCTCTACCCTCACAGAATATTACAACCATTGCTTCGGTAACAGCTCTTTTCCGAACTCATGGAAAACTGCTAAAATAATCTTTATTCCCAAACCCAATAAACCCTCTGACATAGCTAATCTTAGACATATTTCCCTCACGTCATGCTTGGGCAAAACGCTCGAACATGTCAGGCTTAATCGCTTCAATAAATACGTGGAAGACAATCAGTTATTCTCGCCAGAGATGATTGGCTTTCGCCAGTCACTTTCTTGCCAGGATGCCATGATAAGGCTGAAGGATGACCTTCTCCCTCCTACGTTTAGTAAAGACACCCAAGCCATCTTAGGACTCGACCTCCGCGGTGCATTCAACAACATAGATCATAGATCTATCTTACGTGAATTGAATGTGATTAACTGTGGTAGAAAAACGCATGACTACATCCATGAATTTCTTATCAATCGGACAGCCGTCATAGGTTAACTTAAAAATAAAATAAAACTTCGCCCCCAATCACCCTAGGTAGCTTTGGCACTCCTCAGGGATCTGTGCTCTCGCCGTTTCTATTTAACCTAGCTATGAGGTCTATTGCTGCGAAGCTAGCACAAATACCGGATCTTAAATATTCTTTATATGCAAACGACATTACCCTATGGATTAAGGGTGGCTCGGATGGCTACATTAAAGATTCCTTACAAGAGGCTGCAGATGCAGTGGCTGCTACGAGAAGCGGGTTCACGAACCTCGAGTGCTCGCCCACCAAATCTTAGCTGTTGCTTCTATCCGCAAATAAACGCGGTACGCCGAATATTCAGATTAGCATTAAGGGGAAGCAAGTTCCCGTAGTACACAAAATTCGCGTACTTGGCATGCACATTCAATCAAACCGACTGAATACGTATACACTTCAAACGGTTACTGCCAGTGTAGGTCACACCACACTGCTAATAGGAAGGGTGTACAATAAGCAGGGAGCACGATAAGTACAATAAGCACGGAGTACAATAAGATAGTACAATAGCACGGAGAGTTCACGAGAGTACACGAGAGTACCAGAGATTAAAAGAGAGTACACGAGAGTACAATAAGCACGGAGGTCTCCACGAGGCAGAATTGCTAAGACTGGTACAGGCGTTTTGTGGCAGTAAAATCGCAGTCTCCCTTCCCTATCTCCACTTAACTATGGAAGAGGAAGATATAGCGACTCACTGATATGATATGATATGAAGTTTATTCACTGATACGCAGAGTCTACAAATTTGCCCTTGGAGTGCCAAGTAGAGCTTCTACTGAGATAATTTTGGCTACAGGTACCTTGAATACATTTAGTGAGCTCGCAGAAGCCCACCTGACCGCTCAAAACCAGCGCTTATCGAACACCCACACTGGTAGACACATCCTAAACTCCCTAAGTATTGCCCCAGCACCCATGACCAATGAAAAATTCAATATTCCCCACTCGATACATGAGCAATTTCATATCCCTCCTCTCCCTGAGAATATGCACCCTGTTCATCACGAACATAGAAGGCAACAGCGAGCTAAAGCCTAGCAGAAAAAGTTATTTAACTATAATGACGTGCTCTATGTCGATGCCGCAGAGTATCCGTGTGGACAAACTCGCCATGTCAGCCGTGGCTCCACTGGCAGTATTGCGACGGGAGCACCATTATAGCCTCTTCTTAGGAGGAGGCAGAGGAGGCGGCGGTGGCACTCGCCACGACAATGCCCAATTACGCTGTCATAGTAAGTGACTCCAAAACTGCCATACACAACTTCGGAGCGGGTAGGGTTTGCAGGACAGCCCTAGTCATTCTATCTCACAATCCGCCAGCCCAACTTCTGAATTTAATCTGGACACCTGCTCAGGCAGGCCCAGTCGGCAATGAAGCGGCCCACCTAAGTGCTCGAGCTTTCACGAACCGAGCACAGGCTAGACTAGGGGACGGTTCGGACGCCAATAATCTCACTCCAGCATTTAACATCAAAGACAGATTACTTACATACCACGACATTTGCGGGCATTACCGCCTAGATCACCCAACCCTCCCACCCTTAATGATTCGGGCGTCACGCATACACGAGGTACTATGGCGTAAACTACAGACTCGCACTTTTCTATCTCCCGCCTTACGTCACAAAATTCACCCGGGAATATACCCTACTTCAGCCTGCAAGTTTTGTCCTGCTAGCAGAGCGGACCTTAACAACATTATGTGGCAATGCAAGAACCACGCCCCTCCCCCTAAACTTTGTAGAGTTTCAAGTAGTAGGGAGCTGTGGGAGGCTGCCATGCGCGCCGCCAACCCCGAACCTCAGGAAGCTATGATGGGGTGGGCCGAGGTGGTAGAGGAGGCCTACCGCGAGTAGGATAACCTCCCTGGCCTTCTTCACGCAGTCCCTTTCCGTTTAAGATAGAATAAATAAAGTTGTCTCTCTCTCTCCATAACGGAGTGGCAGTAGGAGTCATTACGTCGGCTAGAGGCAAACGTATGAGAATGGCTGGATAGGAGCCGGTCGAGAGCTACGAGCGAAGGGAATGCAGGCGACGCGCCCAGCGGTTTGCTCACGAAAGGTGGTAAGCAAGCAGTGTTTGAAGATGGTAGTAGGGGACAACGAGAGAGAGCATCGGCATCCTGGTGTTTCTTTGCAGATTTGTAGGTGACGTCGAAGTCGTATTCTTGTAAACGAAGTATCCAACGGCTGAGACGTCCAGTAAATTCTTTAGCGTCGCCAACCAGCACAAGTCGTGCTGGCCAGTAACGACCGTAAAGTGGTGGTCGTGCAGATAAGGCCGAAATTTTTGGACGGACCAAACAACGGAGAGACACTATTGCTCGGTAACCGTATAATTTTTCTCTGCGGCTGTTAGCGTGTTACTTGCGCATGTAACCACACGTTCTTCAGAATTTTGGTGACGTTGCAGAAGAACAGTGCCGATACTGTCTCCGCTGGCGTCAGAATGTAGAAGTGTGGGTGCGGTGTTGTCGAGATGACAAAGCACAGGTTCGGACGTGACGGCACGCGTAAAGGCATTAAAAGCAGTTTGGCATTCGTCCGACCATACGTAGAGAACTCCACAAGGAAGGAGTTTGATGGAGCGGCGCCGCAGTGATGGCAAATTTACCTATGAAGCGCCGGAAATACGAATCTAGGCCAAGGAAGCGACGCAAGTCTTTGGCGCGTTGAGGCCTGGGGAAGCGGAGGACAGCGGTAATCTTATCGTGGTCGGGTTGAAGGCCCTCCTTGCTGACAAGGTGTCCGAGCACTTTAATGGTTTTGCTGGCGAAGTGGCACTTTTTTGTACTTAGCTGAAGGCCAGCAGCTGAGAGGCATGTCAGTACTTTGTCGAGGCGCTGCAAGTGCTGATGGAAGGTCGACGAAAATATGATGATATTGTCAAGGTAGCATAACCAAGTCTTCCACTTTAGGCTCCGTAGTACGGTGTAAATCATCCGCTCAAATGTCGCGGGAGCATTACACAGGCCGAACGACATTACAATAAATCCATCAAATCCATCGGGTGTGGCAAAGGCGGTTTTCTCCTTGTCTGCTTCGTGCATGGGTATCTGCCAGTATCGGGAGCGTACATCAAGGCTGGAGAAACACTCCACGCTTTGTAATGAATCTAACGCATCATCGATTCGGGACAGTGGATATACATCTTTGCGGGTTATTTCGTTCAAGGCACGATAGTCTACGCAAAATCGCACTGAGCCGTCTTTCTTACGCACCAAAAGGACAGGTGACGACGAAGGGCATGAGGACGGGCAGATTGTGCTATGTTTCAGCATGTCGGCAACGTGGCTATCAATGATCTGGCGTTCAGCGGAAGAAACGCGATATGGCAGGCGGCGCACGATGGAAGTTCCATCTGTGTGTATGCGATGAACCGGCGTAGAAGTTTATCCATGAAGAGGAGAGTGTACGTCGAAGGAGTTTTTATGCTTCGATAACAACACCAGTAACTCCCCCGTCTGCTGTGGCGTTAAATCGAAGCTGATGGTACCAGCGAGAACAGAAGCAGGGACCGGATCTATAGCCGTGAGTGGTTGTGAAACAGCAGTAGTCGAGGTAAGCACATAGACAGGCTGTGTGTCCAAGACGCACATGGGAGCGGCGCCTTTGGAAACCAGAACTGGCTCATTGGTTGCGTTGAGTACAGCCCAAGTATCCGTGCCGTTGGTAAAGCGAACAAGGCTGGGTGCCAGAGCAATCCCTTTGGCTGAGTATCGGGCTGACGGTACAACTAAAATGTCACCATCGGCGATGTCAGAGTTAATTACCAGGACCTGGACGGTAGATGCGAGGCGCCTTGGGAGGTGCAGAAAGTGAGCGTGGAGAGAGCCGGCGCTGGTAAGGAATCGGATGAAGCAACAGGTCTCTTTCATAAATGTCGTAGCCAATGCGTTCGTCCTGTTGTCGTCTTTGGCAAAAACGCGATATGTGCCCCCGAATACCGCAATAATAACAAATGGGGCGGGGCGTATGCCTGGTAGTGTAAAATCCTGTGGCAGGCGGATGGGGTGGTAGAGTCGCCAGATGGTTGGGGCCACTAGCAGGAGCAGGAGGCGCTGTCTGAACGAACGCTGGTTGCATAGCCGCAACCTGAGCATACGAGGTGGATGGTGAAGGAGGGCCACAGCGCGCAGCGCAAGTCATGGAGGACAGCTCCTCTTTGGCGATGTCGCGCAGGCCAGGAACGGAAGGCCGAGGCTGGAGAACGGGAGGATAGAGCAGGCCACACGCTTGAAGGAATTCCCGTATGAGAGTCCGAATGAGCAGACGCAGGTCGGTATCCGACGAAGGAGGCACGTCACCGGCGACACGTTGTAAACGGACGGCCTGCACTGCGTCCAGGTGTTGGCAAGTCGCGATCTCATCGCTTACGGTATATGGATACTTGATCGCCAGTGCATTGAACGCGACGTGGGCAATGCCCTTTAGGATATGATGAACACGATCAGATTCCGTCATTGTGGCGTCAACACGGCGACAAAGGGCGAGGACGTCCTCGATTTAAGAGATGTTTCCCTGGGAAGCTAAGATGTTTCCCCGGGAAGATGCGTGCGTCCATCAAGCTTTTTCTTGGTGACCTCAAAGCGAACCTCGGGAGCGCCAAAAATCTGCCGGAACTGGTGTTTAAATGCCACCCAGTCTGGCAAGGTGCTCTCGTGGTTGAGAAACCAAGTCCTCGCAGCGTCAGTAAGGTAGAATGCGACGTTGCGAAGCTTCTGCATGTCATCTCACCGGTTAAACTCACTCACGCGGTCATAATTGTCCAGCCAGTCATCAACGTGGTCACTACGAAGGCCAGCATATATGGTGGGATCGCGCTGTCACGTGCTGACGGTCCATGAACGAACGGCCAGTTCCTTAGGAAAATATTAGATGAGTTTCATGTGAAAGTCTGATGAGTTTTGACATCACAGTCATTAGACTTTCTGATGAGTTTCTTTGGAATTTTCTGATGTATTCCTAATGTCATTCTAAAGCATATTGGCCACCGTCTTTCTGTTGAATTCTGGATGAGTGTTTTTCTTGTGAGCATGAAATGTCTTCCTAATGTGCGCTCCAAAGCAGTTTTCTTGTGACTTTCTCATGTCTTCCTAACGAATCTTTTATGAGCTTATACATTAGACTGCTGGTGCTCATAGCACTCCTATAACGAAATAGGCCACCACCGGTGGTAACATTTTCTCATGTGCCCCAATGGCAGTCAGACCTTGTTTAAAGATGTCACCTTTTGTGTGACTGTCTTTGGTGCTTGATATATGCAGCCTGTATGCATGTATGTATGTCCAGCGAAAATGCAGCACTTTTGACAACATGTACATCGGCCCGTACATATGCTGCAAGTGAGACATTACTCAATAAAAGAAATTGAACAAGAACATTTATTGGGCATATCAATGCTTCCTTAAATGCTGAAGGAGGTTAAATGAAAGGAAAACACAGTATCAGTCTGGTTACGGATGTGATATTTTCCTTTCATTTCATCTCGCTGCTTATTATTGAGGAGAGGCTGTTCTTGAGGTGGAGGATCGTCGTTTTGAACTGAGTGCACGTGTACTCTGCATGGTAGGAAGGACATAAAATTAACAAAACTTGACAATCAACCACAGAAATACACGCTGTATCGCTTGCTGCAGAACGATCTGGAGATGCTATAGCTAGTTCTGCGAAAAATTTATATGGTGTCGGTTCACACAAAGTTGTTGAGGAACCACAGTGTGGCCTTTGGGTGTAGCCGTAACTACAGTAAGCAGAAATTGCTCATGGCTGTACAAATGTGCAACGTGGATAAGCTGCGGCGTGTGAACATGTTGTGAACTACTTCAGTTATATCGGTTTCCACTTGGCAAAATACAGCAGTGTCTGTGGATTGCTAGCCTGAATTAGAAAATATCACTAATTGTTTGGCATGGAAATAATCATAGGAGTGTTTGTGTAAGGGCAACCCAATGCATCCGCGAGACATCCAAGTGCCTGTCGTTATAGAATATTTGCATCAGCTACCGGTACAGTTCTCATACATTCCAAGCCTATGTCATACCTTTGTTGGCCTCCTGAATGATGGCATATATCCCATTCAAGAAATACACCACACCATGTCTGGGATTTTTTATGGTTTACACCCGAGCGCTGCTTGCAGAGGGAGAGCACAAGTTAAAAAACAAATGCGTAGAAGCATGATAAACAAGCTTCCATAAAAAGAATTTATTAAATAAGCATGGTGGTTGCTATCCCACGTCAGTAGAGAACATTCCTCTTTCTCATGCGATCGTAATGAGCGTTGACTGGCACACGTCTTACTTTTGGATGTGGTATTCCTCACTGATTTTGTTGTATCAATCAGTTGCCATAGGCGAACAAAACAGATAAACAATCTAAATGGAGCGCACAGCTTGTCGTGTCAATGCATGGTCAAATCGGGCGTGCGCATTGGTCCGTTGAGTGAATTATGGGGCTCTCCTAGACGCATGCTGAGGCAGAGCTAGTCAGCATGCCCGATGTACATTGGACCAAATATGCAGGTGATCAAAAGAATAGCCTACTACCCCGACAGATTTTGGGTATCTTTAACTAAGCAAACCTCCAATGCCTGGGTGCCTTTGTCACTTGTGGACGGCAATGCACATACATTTTCAGCAAAAATAAATTAGCCAGCCTATGCACAACAGTTCAAAATGGAATTGAAAAAGGCAAGGAGGCAAGCGAGGCTTGCTTGGTTAAAGGTAGCACCAAATTTGTCCAGTAGTTGTCACGGTGCCTGTACTGTGTTCCTTTCACATGTGGTCAAATGTACATAGTGCGGACTGGCTGGTGCCTAAATATGTGCCTATGAGATCAACATATTTCACTCAAAAAACCAGTATGCTCGTCCGGCTTGGCCACACATACCCACAATGGGGCTTCAGGCCGGGTTAGGATTGTTCATCTGTTTTCCCCCATGGCTTAATATTGGCAAGATAAATCAGTCAAGCACCCCACATAAATAACACTAAGTGTGAGCCAGTCCCCATTATCAATGCATGAAGAAAGGCGTCCTTTGTAGAATACAAGGGATAGAAATTATTCTATGCCTATTTATTTACTTCTTTTTATGCAAACACCGTTTATCATGATTTTATTTCTATGTATTACTTCTGCCATCCCTCTCAAATTAACTGGTGAACAACACAAGCGCGCATCCAGTGCTATTTTTGTTAATCCTTCCATCAACTAAAACAGTCAGTTCTTAGCCAAGGTCACGTTGTATGGTCTCCCTTCCCTCGCTGCGTAAATGTCCTGAAAAGTCACATGAACTGATTGGCAAATTCAAATGGACACTACAAGTTTCGCCGAGTGGACACGGCTGGTTCTCGGAAATACACAAAAACAGTGATGGGTATCTGTTGGCATCCTGTAGTGTGTGCAAACTAGCTATGACATTGCTGCAGTAGACACACTCACAACTGCTAGAATGCCTACCAGCATGAATAGGGCCAGCTTGCAAAGAAAAGAATATGAAGAAAGTGAGAAAAAAATAGCAAGCTTACCAGAAAACACGTCACTACTTAACTGCAGCACAATGATTACTGGTCTTCCTTTTTCATTTCAAGAAATTCGAGTTCATCAAATGCGTATTTGCCAGTGGCAGTTATTCTGAGAACACGACAGACATAATTGTAAATATCAATGTTAAACAATGGTATGCACACTGCGTGCTTAGACCTGTGACATATATGCCACACTACCCTTCGATTTCTTACATGAACAAAATACCCCATGTGTGCATCATGAGCAGAAAGGAAAATAAGGAAATATATGCTACAGCATAGGAAGCAGTTCCAAACGAATAAAAGCAAAATAAACAAGAAACATACTGTGTAATAGGCAAAAATAAAATGAACTTGCAGTCATGTGGTTGATGCGAGAAAAATACTAAACGACAGGACATGCGAGGTGTAGTTTTAACAGAACAAGATAACGAGTGCATAATGTTTACAAACACAAATAAGCAGCAAGTGGAAAAAGGTTGCATAAATATTTAGTCTATTTAGCAAGATGCATTAAGTAATATGTCGATACACTTATCCACTAATGATAACGAGATCCTACTTTTGTGAACACGTGCACTTAAAGCATACCTGACATTTCCATCCAGATTACATGCCGTGCTGCTGCAGCCATGGCCACGGGTTGTGTAATCACTATTGTGGATCACGGCTTCACCACTACCAAGAGAATTCGCTGTTAACTTATAGCTGTGGCACAATAAGACTATCACATCGTGAACACATGCAAGGAGCATGTAAAACAGTCACGAAAACAATGCCTGCACTGGTGCAGGGTGGCAACAGAGCACAAAGTCGAAGTCACTGATGAATGTCACGATAACAGAGACCCCTTCAACGCAGCAAAATTTCACACGTAGCCGCAGCGGCGCATTACATGGCCGTTCACATAACAATTCTAGAGTTTCTTCCATGACTTTGAGTAACTATCCCTTCTAATGTTTAGTTATGTCAAAGTTATGGCAACGCCCCTTCAAAACAAACCTGTACCAGTAGCACGCTGTGCTTGCTTACATTTCCCCCCCTAATACTGCTCGTAAAGCGAAAACCTTGTAAGCAGAGATTATCTACAACGTCGAATCATTTATAAGCGAGGAAACTTCATTGCAGTAAGAATCGGTCAAGCGGTAGATGAGTCTTTATCACGCGACTTCAGCCGAAAAGCGGGAGCTCACGCACAAGCGTGCATGATGCACACGGTTATTTCCGAACGTAATCTTTCTCATCAGAAGAAAACCCTTATCAACACTTTTAATTCCTCATTATGGCAATAAATTCGCGCAACTAAACTCAGACACCCAGCAAACATCGGCATAGCTTTCAGTGTTGTCGTGGGAGTTGTCTTGCCTACGTTCGCAAGGCACCCTATGCCCACACTAGAAGCACGCACAACACCTGTGTAGTTAGCAAGCACGGTGTTGCAAATGAGTCGCAAGCCCCAAGAGTAGCGTTGGCCTGGCAGCCTGGGGCACAGCTGGAAGCATCCGAAGGTCCTGGCAAAGGATGAGTCGACTGCTAACAGAACAACTTGTTTCTTCTAGCATCGCAAAAGAGCGGCCGGTCAGGTCGACCGAAGTGGAGAAACGGGAGACCACGTTACTCGACTGAATAAATCGAACCTTCTCTCTTGGCGTCCGGGGGCAGCTACTTTTATACTCTCGGAGTCGATGGCAGGAAGGAACGCCTCAGAATAGGTGCACGTGACGGCAGCGCACGGACACGTTGTGACAAGAAGTGACGTATCCGCCGGGCCGGCGCCGGTCAGACCTCCTTGCTTCACAGTTGGGGAGCTCCTCTCCCCGGCTGCCGCGCTTTGACAAGCGTGGGCACCAACATGCACACACACACACGCACACACACGAAGACACGTGGCATTGAAAGATGCCTGGACGCGCTTGGTAGGAGGCGTTGGGGCAGCGCTGAACTGGCCAAAATGTCCGCCGCTGTGAACCAAGCCCCAGCGTCCGTTGCATCCGCGCCGGCTATACCGCACGTCGGAGGCGAAACGTAACAGACCGCCCCGCCTAGAGAAGGAGATCCCGATGGTCAGGGGCTGCATCCGCTGTCCGGAGGGATGTCGCTCGATGATGCTCATAACCGAAGTCGGTCGTCCCTCGGCGTTTCTTGAGCGCAGCGCACCGAGAAGGCCTCGTTCTCACGTTCAGGTTCACACAGGACACTGCAAAGTGACTTCGGGAGAGTTGACTTTTTTTTTCTCGTTCCCAGCAAGCGTTAGAACTACGCCGAAACTCAACCGCTCAGTCAGCAAGCACGACACAACCCTCACTAAGCCATGCCAGGCTCTTTCCCCTTTAAACTACTATCCTTGTTCCTTACAGTCGCCTAGCTGCACTCAGAACGCGTCCACAAATTGGAAAATTGCACTAGAAAGCATGTCATGACTTTGAAACACAAAACAAAAGCGATATGTTAAAAATCCTGCCTCAGGAAGAAAAACATCAGTAACGAACAACTTTGAGGCTGATTCCTACAATAGGGGCCTCGACTTAAGCCATCGGCGTTACCCTTGAGACTCCCCATTTTGCAACGCGCCTCAAAGGAATATTGTTGCGAAGCGAGGCTCCAGCGCAGGAGTCGTCCGTTTTTGGAAGAGATGGTCTGCAGCCATTGGAGAGGGCAGTGATCCATCTCTATGATAAACCTCGAGCCGGCTAGGTAGCATGACAATTTCTGAACGGCCCACACGAGACACGCACACTCTTTCTCGGTGACGCTGTACGCCTGCTCACGACTGGTCACCTTACGACTAGCACACAGGACGGGGTGTTCCACTTCTCCATTTTCCCCTTGGCACAGTACGACGCCCATGCCTTCCTCACTAGCATCGCACTGAACAATGAACCCTTTTGTGTAGTCTGGCGATCGTAGCACAGGCTGGCTTGTTAGGGCGCTCTTTAGGGCGCTAAAAGCTCTTTCCCTTGTCTTGTCCCAGACGACTGTTTGGGGCTTTGTTTTTCTTAGAGCATCCGTCAGGGGAGCCGCGATATCAGAGTACCTGGGGATGTACCTCTAATAGTAGCCGGCGACACCTAAGAACGACCGAATATCGGTCTTCGTGCGCGCTTGCGGGAAGTCTCGCACAGCGGCCACCTTTATTTCAGAGGGGCGGCGACGACCCCTTCCAATCACGTGACCGAGGTACACAACCTCGGCCTGTGCTAACTGGCACTTTGGAGCCTTGACTGTCAAGCCCGCTTCGCGCAGGCGGGTTAGTATTGCCCGGAAGTGTGCCATATGCTCAGACCAGGATCCGGAGAATATCGCTACGTCGTCTAAATACGGTAAAGCGAATTCTTCCTGACCCCGCAACACTTTGTCCATGAGGCTTGCAAAGCAGTATAGCGCGTTCTTCAAACCAAAACTCAAAACTTTAGGACGAAATGTTCCCATTGGCGAAATGAACGCCGCATACCTACTAGCCTCTTCTGTAAGTGGGACCTGCCAATAACCCCTGACAAGATCTAGGGTCCAAATACACTAAGCGCTACTAACTTTCTCAAGACGCTCCTCGACGTTAGGGATCGGATAAATTTGATCCTTAGTGATGGAATTAAGCCTGCGGTAGTCGACGCTAGGACGAAGTTTCTTGCCCGGTACCTCAACTACAATCAAAGGGGAGGTATATTCACTCTCACCCGCCTCAATAACACCGAGTTGTAGTATTTTCTTTACCTCAGCCTCCATAATATCACGCTGGCGGGGTGGCACCCGGTCGCCTTGGATCGTACTGGCTCTGTGGAGGTAAGTTCTATTTCATGAGTAAGGACAGAAGTCCTACCAGGCCTCTCAGAGAACTGGCATTGAAAGTCTTGTAAGAGCTGGTGTAGTTCGGTTTTCTGCTCGGGCGACAGCAGTGCTTTACTGATTAAGTCAATAATGACTTGATCAGTGTTTTCCCTATTCGTCACTGAGCCTAGTCCCGGAAGCTCGACCGGAAGCTCTTCGGGAACGTTTACCATCATACACACCACTGCTTCCCGTTGTCTATAGGGTTTGAGCAGATTACAGTGGTAAACTTGCTGTGCTTTCCGTTTTCCTGGCAGACTCACCACGTAGTTAACGTCCGACAGTTTTTGAACAACCTGTGCTGGGCCCTCCCACTGCACGTCGAGTTTGTTTTTTAGCGATGTGCGCAATATCATCACCTCATCGCCCACCTCAAAACGACGGGACCTGGCTGTCCGATCATAATAAACCTTGACCCTCTGCTGGGCCTTTGCCATTGCTTCACCTGACAACTCCTGTGCCCTTCTTAAGCGTTCGAGGAGCCTAAGCTCGTACTCCACCACGACTGGGTCGTCGCCCCTGCCTTCCCACGAGTCTCGAACCATGCGAAGTGGAGACCGCAGCGAGCGACCGTACACCAGCTCAGCTGGCGAAAACCCCGTAGCCGCATGCGGCGCGGTCCCTACTGCAAACATCACCCCAGGCAGACACAGCTCCCAGTCGGTTTGTTGCTCGAAACACAATGCTCTCAACACGTGCTTCATGAACAAGGAAATTCGACTGTGGGTGGTACACTGAGCTGTGTAACAGCTTTACCCCGCACCTTTCGAGAAAGGCTGTCGTCAAAGCGCTAGTAAACACTGTGCCCTGATCTGACTGGATTTCCGCAGAAAAACCAACTCGCGCAAATATCGACAGTAGTGCATTGACTATCTCAATTGAGCTCAGTTCTTTAAGCGGCACTGCTTCAGGGAACTTTGTCGCTGGGCAGATCACAGTCAGATTGTGTCTGTACCCCGTGGTTGTTACCGGCAGCGGTCCCACTGTATCAATAACGAGCCGTCTAAAAGGCTCCGTAATGATAGGTACCAACATCAACGGCGCCTTCGATTTGTCCCCTGGTTTTCCCACCCGCTGACCAGGTGTCACATGTCCTCACAAAGTGTTCTGCATCACGAAAACACCCTGGAGAATAGTACTCTTGCAAGAGACGGTCCTTAGTCTTCTTAACTCCTAGGTGTCCGGACCACGAACGCCCATGCGACAAGCGCAACAGATCCTGGCGGTAGCACTGAGGCACGATCAGCTGATCGAACTCCACTCCCCTGCGGTCTAGATACTTCCGGTACAGGACCCCACTTCTTTCCACAAAACGGGCATTTTTCTTGGCGATACCTTCCATGACATTGCAGCGCATGTTTTCTAGCCTGCCATCCTTTTTTTGCTCGGATATCAAAGCCAACCGGTTGACTTTTAGCAACCTATTAAGTCCATCTCACGTAGGCGCGATGAGCGAATCTGCAGATGGCTCTTCTAACTTTCCCGTGTCGGGCATTTCCTCTCCAGTATCTGGTGCCTTCAGCGCTACAGGCTCAATTTTATTCAGTTCGGACGTGCTGTGAATATCAGCTTGCTGCGCCTCCGACCCTTTCTTATTGTTCGACAACGATGGCCCCGCAACTACCACCTTTGCAGCGAGCTCCCGAACTCTCGATCTGGTTAAGGCTTGAACGCTAGCCTTACCAAAGAAAAGCCCCTTCTCGCGCAGGAGGTGATCGGACCTGTTCGAAAATAGGTACGGGTACTGGCGGGGGCCGCATAGATGACACTGCGGCCTCCGGCTCAAGTGCTCCGAAAGGTCCTTCAATAAGCACTTTTGCTACGGGCAGACACACGCTATAAGCTTCCACGG
This sequence comes from Dermacentor variabilis, assembly GCF_050947875.1. NCBI lineage: Eukaryota > Metazoa > Arthropoda > Arachnida > Ixodida > Ixodidae > Dermacentor > Dermacentor variabilis. The sequence goes on from NC_134576.1 coordinate 489,338, forward strand.
CTTGCTTTATCCATGCGCACTCGCCCGTGAACGTATCGGGTTCTACGTAAGAGGGGTGAACTACATCCATTGCAGCTGCGGAATCACGAAGCACTCGGCAATCATTCCCGTTCACGAGGAGGTCTCGCATCCAAGGCTCGAGATGCTTCATGTTCTCGTCAGTGCTGCATAATGACAAAAACACGACGTTTGTTTTTGTTTCCGGACACTGCGCCGAAAAGTGACCCGGCTTCTGGCACGTATAAGACATGCGCGCTTGCCTCATCTCGAACCGCTTTCTGCGTTCGGCTTCGGCTGCCGCCGTCTCCTTACGTTCGGACGGACTGCTTTCACTCGCATCCGCACTACGTGTGTCCCCCCTTGCTCTCATGGGCGTGAACTTCGGCCTCTCAAACTTGGAGCCAAATTCGCCCTCTTGACAGTCCGTAGCTCCGCAAGCCCGACGCGTCACAAACTCCTCGGCTAGCTCGGCGGCTTTAGCCACCGAACTAACGTCTGGCCTATCCAAGACCCAGTACCGCACGTTCTCAGGTAACCGATTATAAAACTGTTCCAGCCCGAAACACTGCAGAACTTTCTCGTGGTCGCCAAACGCTTTCTCTTCTTTGAGCAACTCCTGCATGTTTGACATAAGCCTGTAGGCAAACTCTGTATATGACTCAATTCTGCGTTTCTCATTTTCCAAAAATTCCGATGAAACGCCTCCGCTGACAGCTTGTACTTTTTTAGCAGACTCGAATTCACTTGGTCGAAATCCTCTGCAACCTCTCATTTCAAGCGAGCGACTACATCGGCCGCTTCGCCGGGTAACAAAGTGAGCGAGCGCTGTGGCCACGTTTCCCGAGAGAACCCCTGCTTCTCGCACGTTCGCTCAAAGTTAACCAGGAACAAACCAATGTCCTCTCCAAGCTTAAACGGCCGCTTCAGGTCAGTCATATTGAACAATACTCGTTCTCCTGCACCGTGTGCCTGACTTCCATTACAAGCGCGTTCCATCTCTACCTCGAGAGGCTTCATTTCCTAAGCGTGTTGACGGTCGTGCTCCTCTTTCTCTTTCTCTTTTTGCTCTTTGCGTTCGCGCTGCTCTTTCTCTTTCTCGTTGTGCTCTTTACGTTCGCGCTCCTCAATGGTCTCAAGGCATTCCGACAGCTCGTCATCCTCCGCTTCTAAATCAAGAATAGCCCTTAGCAGTTCTGGTTTTCTGAGACATCCAGACCCAACTCTCTTGCAAGCTCCAGCAATTTCGGTTTGCGCAAAGACTTCAAATCCATGGCTGCTCTGAATGCTGCTTTCTCTACTGCCTACTATTGTCTTGCCGCAAACTAACCCGGCAGCTATGACAACCGCAATTATCAGCTCTATTTCTGACACTAACAAAAGCCTGGCAAAACTCAGAAGAACAAAGTCCCGCACTCACCAAACTTCGCAGCCAAGAATTCAGCGCAGTCGTTCCACTGCAGGCAACCAGTCTTTACACAGGGCTCGTTTTACTGCTCCCGGATGGTCGTTGTGCTGCTCAGCATACAGTCGACCGCATATCTTCGCTGCTGGCCTCCGTTGTCGCGATCTCACCGCTGGCAACCTGTTGTTGCAAATGTGTCGCAAGCCCCAAGGGTAGCGTTGGCCTGGCGGCCTGGGGCAGAGCTGGAAGCATCCGAAGGTCCTGGCAAAGGATGAGTTGACTGCTAACAGAACAACTTGTTTATTCTAGCATCGCAAAAGAGCGGCCAGTAAGGTCGACCGAAGTGGAGAAACGGGAGACCACGTTACTCGACTGAGTAAATCGAAGCTTCTCTCTTGGCGTCCGGGGGCAGCTGCTTTTATACTCTCGGAGTCGAGGACAAGAAGGAACGGCTCGGAAGAGGCGCACGTGACGGCGGCGCACGGACACGTTGTGACAAGAAGTGACGTATCCGCCGGGCCCGCGCCGGTCAGACCTCCTTGCTTCACAGTTGGGGAGCTCCTCTCCCCGGCTGCTGCGCTTTGACAAGCGTGGGCACCGACTTGCACACACACACACGCACACACATGAAGACACGTGGCATTGAAACATGCCTGGACGCGCTTGGTAGGAGGCGTTCGGGCTGCGCTGAACTGGCCAAAATGTCCTCCGCTGTGAACGAAGCCCCGGCGTCCGTTGCATCCGCGCCGGCTATACCGCACGTGGGAGGCGAAACGTAACAACTGTTACTCGCCTTTTGAATGGCATGACGCGGTCGAAAAGCGCCCTACAAGTTACCGGTGCTTCGATGTTACTACCAGCATACATGCCGGTGCATAGTGGACGAGCAGTGGCACGCTAACAATACGCATTATTTCTTTGCGACGTCCATTCAACATTCCACGACAACCCGAGACAAAGAGAACGCACTCCACGGCATGAACATCGTTGGTCCACATTTGGCTGGCGCGCCACGCATATGGCGGGTTTGCAGCGAGACACAAGCTGTCTGTGGCACTTATGTGCACGCGAACTAAGTCACATTTCGTTACAGCAAACACAAAAATACACGATCAAACAAGCACATCGCTGCAGCTCGCACGCCCGACTGACACGAGCATATCGAAATTGGATTTCTCCGCTTTTTCTGCGCACGCGCGAGGAGCAGTAGTTGCGAGAGAGAAATGTGGAGACTTTTGGTTCTCCAAATTTCTCTTGGCCTAGGTACTACGGGGAAGAAACCTGTTAGCTCCGTTTGTCCCTAGCCGAGCTTGCAGCACAGAATTGACAGGATGTGTGGCCGGCAAGGCGAAAAAACCGCGTCCGAGGTGAGTTCGTTGCTATTTTGTTGCGACGGTAGCATATTAAATTTTATAGTCGCAGGGGATACGTTTAGAAGCGAGGTGTCTTCTCGAATGACTTTAGTGGCAAAGGATTACATCGTGCCGATTCATTGTTCATTAGTGTCGTTGAGCAATGTCAGCATTCCGCACACTTCAGAAGATTCGCGGGAACGGAAACCGTTTATGAATTCGACTGACGTGCCAATGCGAGTTTGTTGCTTTTTTTTTTTGCGGCGGTGTCATATTAAATTCTGATAGTCGCAGGGGGATAAGTTTGGACGTGAGGCGTTTTCTCGGATGACTTTAATGACAAAACATTACGTCGTGCTGGTGCATTTCGAATAGTGTCGTTGAGCATACCATACACTTCAGGGGAATTGGGGGAACAGAAACAGTTTGTGAATTCAACTGCCGCGCTGATGAATTAGTTCTTAATGTAACTGAGTATACAACACACTTGGAGATTCGTGGGAATGGAACAATTTGTACTCTGTCTGTGAAAGTACTAAAACTTGCGTCGCCATGCAATCTGAGATGTAAATCGGTGTGAAGCTGTACAGCCACACTGGCAAAACACTACGCGCTGCGGATGAATACGGAACAAATGTATGCTAAAGAAAAATGGTCGTCGTACAATTTCATAGCAGTAGACCCTTGTGAAAGCTGTACAGTAACGCTGATATTGGCTACGTGGTGCAGATTCGCAGCGATTCTTAGGTGCTTGTGCGCAAGGGTAATTAATGAAGGATCGCGTATTACTAATCCCGACTCTCATGATAGCTCATATACGGGGAGCTCTATGTGGGCGAAACAAGGGCTCAGATCGCTACAACCGCGTACGAAATAGCTCTGAAGGCCTGCCAGTACACTTGTTCTGCGTCTAAAGTTCACACATTTGCCAACAAGGTACACACACGACTCAAAAAACTGTGAAACTTTATAGGTCTTGCTTCATGCTTTATCACTTGGTTTGACATTTTATTCCCATTTTTGATCTCATTGACCTGGCTGCTGTGCTGGAATACCGAACTTGCTACTTAGTGCTCAGCACGAAACAATGCTTTAAAACCACTGGGTTTCCACTCGCCTCAACATGCCACTGTGTGGTTTTGACCAGAATTTTTCGTCATAAGTACACTGTTACAAACCTGCATATGACAAGTACATTACCCTATATGCAAGCAATGCACTGTTTAAAGCCGAGCTAAATACTTCACTAAAAGAACTGGTTTCACCTCCGGTCCGCTCTTTTTAGTCTGTTGTCTAAACATACTGGCAAATACTGTCATTGCTATTGTGTCCTGCTATTGTGTTCATTGTCAGTAAACCTGAATTGTTTTGTCTGCTAGTGCAAGTAATATGCCTGAAACTGTACTATGGTGGTGTCCTGTCCTCCTAAGGATGACCAATTTTCCTGGAAACCATAGTAGCCAGAAGAATGGCATTTAAAATGATCATCACCAAGGTCCTGCAGAAGAGCAGAGCTCAGTGTTTGAGCCTTGACATCACTCCATAGAATACATGCATATCATTTGTGCTCAATTAACCTTGCTGCAACACTTTTTCCAAGGGCAAGGTCTAGAATGGTTGGTGAATATTTGATGCTCTGACCTAGTTTGATGTGATTTTCTGTGACATTTTTCTCGATTCCTTTACTGATTATTTTGGATAGTGGCCTTCTTAGGAGCTATTCCTTCATTAGATGTTTCCTAGGAAGGAAAATCTTGGATTCCTTTATACCACAGTAGTGTGTATCATCTGTATGAAAACAAAGCGCTGCATGAGCAGAGGCCTGTCTGCGGCAGCTGCTGTGAATTGCGCCCACGCATCACCCATGTGCTGCTCTCGCGGTCTTCCAATTAGCAAGGCAGTCACGCCACACTTCCCTTTGTTTGTGAAGTGCCACATGAGACAGACTGTCCGTGCCAGCCAGTATATTGCGAAATGAAAACATGTATAGAGCTGCACTCAAATTTCGCATTTGGCAGTAGGTGAAATATTTTGTAAAATAACAATTATATAAATTCCATGCAATGAAACCAATCAATATGTACTGAACCAAACTTGTCACCTAATCACACTACAGGGAACCCCTGATCATTGTATGTAAATTGATTTGGGCTAGTTGATGGGCCTTAACCGAATGCACAGATCAAAACAAAATATAGATGGAAGGGACAATGTGGACAGAACCTCTTCCAACTGTTTCCATTAGAGCAAAATCTCCCTACAGCGAAGCAACATATAGGGAACTGACACTTATAGTGAAAAAAGTGCCAGTCCTGATTACACTACCATAGGTATTCACATATTTTTCAATGATATCCCATTCATGCACTGCGTGTACAACAGACTATTTAAATGTGATAAGCCTTTGGTGTAACTTTTCATCTGTGTTGCCATCTGTTTACAGCAATCTTTCTCTAACCTATATTATGTTCATGTGCCATTGTAAGTTAATTCTGGTTCACGCACATTTGACCCATCCTGTCATGTCTCGGCACCAATTTTTACGGAACCTGTATCTGTGAAAATAGAGGGTTTTCACCCCAGTTTCTCCTCTAACATAGGGTACTGATGTTGTTTTGAGCATCAGCACGTGTCTATAGCGTCTTGTTTCTGCGGAGAAATCTGCAAGGAAATGCTCTGCCCTGACAGACGCGGGTGCCGTGATTAGGCCGATTACACCTGTGTGAATCAGGCCTTCGTGAGGAACATAGTTGTCAATTTGCTTTTAGACCAGTCTGGCTATGTCAAGAATTGCTGGATAAAACACACTTCTCTTTCTCAGAAAGAGATAATTGAAGTGTTTTTGAGATTGTTGTCATAATTTCCTGCCTCTGGCTTGAGCAGGTGTGCAAAATGCAAGCATTAAATCCATTGAATTGACTGCACGATTTGAAGGTGCACCACTGCAAATGTTCGGTTTGCCTGCAAGACTGCGAAACATGCTTTGTTAAGAGTCTTATGGCTTCGATAAATATTACGTCTCAATTTGCAGAAATGCGCCTCAAGATGTTAACTTTAAAGGGGTACTTACATGATATTTTTAACTATTCATTTCTTGCGTTAAATCAAGGTCCTAGACTTCTAAACTCTAGAAAAAATTGTGACAAGCTTCCGAGCGCAGTTAGTAATTCACTAACTTTTCTACAGCCAGTTTCAGTGTCGTTTCTTTTTATACAGTGGAACCTCGATATGACTCTGCTTAATACGTTTTTCAGGATGTTAAGTTTTTTTTTCCTTTCCCGAAAATCTAATTTGGTTGGATATGTTGGATGATACGATTTTCCTATGATACACTTTCTTTTACGGTTCCTTTGAAGATCGTATCAACGAGGTTCTACTGTATTTCAGTTTTTAATTTATTTCTCATACCCTTTATTGACGATTAATGCATACAGGCAACATACCGGAAAAGACGTTTGTCTTGCCTAGTTTCATTATTGAGTACTAAGATTCTGGCTAGGTTTCTTTGGCCAACACTGAATGAGAGGCAACAACTGTCATTTGTTGGTTTAGAGCAGGAATACTCAACGAGGAAGTGCACGTGAATCACTACTGTCTTTTAAAAGAGTGCTCAGAGGTCAGAAATCCAACTGCGGTGGTGTCACACAATCACGTGGCTTGCCGTGAAGCCCACTTCCAGATTCCTGCCTGGGACTATTGTATTAAATAATTACCCCTTCATATTAGTAAAATTATAAAACTTTCCACATATTTATTGATGAGGTGGAAATGTGCACATCAGCAGATGTGAAATATCATAACCTCACCGAGCATTTGAGCTCACTCAACCTCAGATTTGTCCATGACATTGCCTTGCCATAGCTTAAAATTTTAAACAGCCAACCAACGTCGCATCACTTCAGGAGGTTGAGATCAGCTTACGTTGACTTCATTACATCAGCCTTGTGAACCTTGTGAGCCTGGCCATCTTTGCATGGAAGTCTACATTCTATGGCCCCCTAAAACATAAAATGATTATAAGATTTTCTATTCCAATTCTACAATCAGCCCACCACTATTGGCCAAACATTTTCGGGTCACTCCAAACTTCACCTCTCTGTCACGCGACGTCACAAAAACCGTGATGGCCCCCCTCTGATATAATGTGTACACACTGATGATGAATGATTAAACCGCACAAAAGAAAAATAATTATTCCTGATTCGACGCCTTTTCACCATTAGCCCTCTGCTACTGGTTCAATGTTTTCGGGCTACACCGACTTCGCCTGTCTGTCACGAGACCTCACAAAACCGCGAAAATTTACTGCGTCAAAGTGACGTGTACGCGAAAAAAAGGCATCAATATGCCGAACAAAACTGAAAATTTTTCTGAATAGCCAGAGACTGCCCCAACCACATCATAAATGAATTTCTCCGCTCTTTCTGCGCATGCGCGAGGAGCAGTAGTCGCAAGAGAGAAATGTGGGGACTTTCGGTCCTTGAGATTTCTCTTCGCCTAGGTGCGACGGAGAAGAAAGTTGTTAGCTCCGTTCGTCCCTAGCCGAGCTGGCAACGCAATCGACAGAATGCGTCACCGGCAAGGCGAAGAAGCCTTGTCTAAGGCGAGTTTGTTGCTATTTTGTTGCGACGGTAGCATATTAAATTGTTATAGTCGCAGAGGGATACGTTTGGAAGTGAGGTGTCTTCTCGGATGACTTTAGCGGCAAAGCATTACATCGTGCCGATTCATTGTTCATTAGTGTCGTTGAGCAAGGTCAGCATACCGCACACTTCAGGAGATTCACGGGAACGGAAACCATTTATGGATTCGACTGCCGTGCCAATGCGAGTTTGTTGCTTTCTTTTTTTTTGCGGCGGTGTCATATTAAATTCTGATAGTCGCAGGGGGATAAGTTTGGACGTGAGGCGTTTTCTCGGATGACTTTAATGACAAAACATTACGTCGTGCTGGTGCATTTCGAATAGTGTCGTTGAGCATACCACACACTTCAGGGGAATTGGGGGAACAGAAACAGTTTGTGAATTCAACTGCCGTGCCGATGAATTAGTTCTTAATGAACTGTGTATGCAACGCACTTGGAGATTCGTGGGAATGGAACATTTTGTACTCTGTCTGTGAAAGTACTGAAACTTGCGTGGCCATGCAATCTGAGCCGTAAATCGTTGTGAAGCTGTACAGCCACACTGGCAAAACACTACGCGCTTCGGATGAATACGGAACAAATGTATGCTAAAGAAAAATGGTCGTCGTGCAATTTCATAGCAGTAGACCCTTGTGAAAGCTGTACAGTAACACTGATATTGGCTACGTGGTGCAGATTCGCAGCGATTCTTAGGTGCTTGTGCGCAAGGGTAATTAATTAAGGATCGCGTATTACTAATCCCGGCTCTCATGATAGCTCATATACGGGGAGCTCTATGTGGGCGAAACAAGGGCTCAGATCGCTACAACCGCGTACGAAATAGCTCTGAAGGTCTGCCAGTACACTTGTTCAGCGTCTACGTGCTGGTACTGCGACAGGAGACGTGACGGCAGGTGCACACTGGATCACACTGTGTCCTCTGACAGTGGCCGCTTTCCACTCTTGGTATACTTTTCCCCAATACACTGCGCATGCTTGATTGTGCGACAGTAGTGCTTTACGACGAAGCGGACTTTAGGCAAACGGCATTGTGCAACGCTTGAGCCATCTTGTCCGTCACTGCAGATAGAAAACGCATACACGTTCAAGCTATTTGAGCTGCATCGTTTTGTCGATGTTTTCCCCTCTTTACTAGATGAAGAGGATAACGTACGCCTGTGTGGGTGTTTTAAAAGATTGATAGAAAGCGTGGTAACCCATGTGCAGTCAGTCAAAAAACACTATTTATGCAGGTGTCCACGCTCCTGTAAAAAAAAAAGAAAAAGAAGGAAAATGAAATTCAGTGATGACCCTCTGGAGGTGGATCGGCACCTATGTAAGCACAGGCGGCTCATCAGTCGCAAAGGAGGAGCCGAACAGAACTTTTTAATGCTAATCATACGACATTGATAGCGATTCCTTTGTGGTCAGCCAGTGACAAACGCACTGCACTAAACAATGAGACTTCGCCTTAATCCGCAATGTGGAGAACAGGAGAGGAAAAGGTGAAAACGTTCTTTTCATACAAGGCAAGTCATCCATGTAGTGGAATTGCGTTTATCGTTGGTGTAATGTTGACGCATTTACTTTCTGAAGTCCAACTATTACTGCAACTTAGTTTCCATTGGTGCAGGAGCTTCTATTGGAAGCATCCAAACTATGACTTATCAAATCAGAATGCCGTTTAGTAGTTTGAGAAATTTTCCTCCGGTTTTAAGTATTTTCTGAATCTGGAAGAGCTGGCTGATTGGACAAACCACGTAGCCAATATCAGTGTTACTGTACAGCTTTCACAAGGGTCTACTGCTATGAAATTGCATGTCGACCATTTTTCTTTAGGATACCTTTGTTCCGTATTCATCCGCAGGGCATAGTGTTTGCCAGTGTGGCTGTACAGCTTTCAGAACGATCTATGGCTCAGATTGCATGACGACGTAAGTTTTAGTACTTTCACATACAGAGTACAAAATGTTCCATTCCCACGAATCTCCCAGTGTGTTGTATGCTCAGTTACATTAGGAACTAATGCATCGGCACGGCAGTTGAATTAATAAACTGTTTCCGTTCCAGCGATTCCCTTGAAGTGTGTGGTATGCTCAACGACACTAATGAACAATGTATCGGCGCGACGTATTGCTTTGCCATTGAAGTCATCTGAGAAAACCCCTCACGTCCAAACGTATTCCCCTGCGACTATCAGAATTTAATATGAAACCGCCGCAAAAAAAAAGGCAACAAACTCGCATCGGCACGGCAGTCGAATTCATAAACTGTTTCCGTTCCGGCGGATCTGCTGAAGTGTGCGGTATGCTGACTTTGCTCAACGACACTAATGAACAATGCATCGGCAAGATGTAATGCTTTGCCACCAAAGTCATCCGAGAAGACACCTCACTTGCAAACGTATCCCCCTGCGACTATAAAAATTTAATATGCTACCGTCGCAACAAAATAACAAGAAACTCACCTTGGACACGGCTTCTTCGCCTTGCCGGCCCCGCATTCTGTTGATTGCATTGCCAGCTCGGCTAGGGACGAACAGAGCTAGCAACTTTCTTCGTAGTACCTAGGCGAAGAGAAATCGCAAGGACCGAAAGTCCCCACATGTCTCTCTCGCGACCACTGCTCCTGGCGCATGCGCACAAAGAGCGGAGAAATCCATTTATGATGTGCTCGTCCCGATCGACTCGTTAACAGAGCGACAGACTGATTGGATTGGATTGGAAACGGAGCGGTGGGTGGCGCCACCAACAGGTCGCATGGGGCCAGCCAATGCCTCGGGCAGCGTCATCTCAAAATTTGTGCGGCTGCCTAATTCCGCATAGCTTTTGCAAGACAAACAAAACTACAGATAAGTCTATATTGTAAGCTATAGCTTGGCACATAAATAAATTCTATAACGCATTTTCAATTTGAATCACTTCTGCTATCTGCAGCCTGCAAGAGCATGGCCTTCGAGATCGAAGGATGTTATCCCTACAGAAAGCCGTTGCTGTGACGTTAATCGAACGATTTGCACTTCGGTTACCTCTCTGAAAACCCGTGAATTACGCATTTCGTTCCTCCCCGTGCTACCTGCGCCGTCAGTTCATTTTAAATACCTTCCTGGTGACGCTAACATCAACTGCATAGCCTCAAACTAGTTGACGCGATCTGCGAGGGACACGTGCAGTGTGTGATGTTTCAGTGCCCGCTGCAACAGTGTCAGACGGAAAGCATCAAATCTGCTCGTGTGGCGCAGCTTACACCACTGTCGTCCGTATCTTCCTTTCGTGTTAGTGTGTTTAATGTGCGCAGGTTGCACTCCTGTCATTCGTGCCTTCCGTGTTGATCGTGCTACCCACGAAGATTCCTCGAAAAACCCACATGTCTCGGCAGCGTGCATTTGTCCTTTGTGGTATGTGCCAAAAATGTGCGCTGGCGTACGTTGTGGTTGCAACCAAGTACTACTGTGATGACCCACTTATGGGGGCAAAGGTTCGGGTACTCAATGTTTTAACGGTTCTCTTAGGCGGAGCCTCCGAGAACCCAATTGAGGACAAAGCCGTTGGTTTGAAGCACACACACAAAGACTTTTAATCAAACTAAAAAAGGCATAAGGCAAATAGAAAGAAACAGAAAGCATGCATAAGATAAACACTCAAGCGGACATTGCGGTAAGGAACACACATAGGGCTTGCATGTGGTTAACGAGGGCGCGAGTCTGGGCTTGCCACGAGGGCGGGGACGCGTCGCAGTCTTGACACGGCAACGCGGCGACAAGCTGGCAGAAGGGGTGGCGCCGGTCTCACCAAAGGTTGCGGCGTAGGCTGACTGACCGCGCGCCGGGAGCGCGCCAGCTCTGGCTAGGCGAGGTAACGCTGGCGGCTGGGTGGCAGTAGCAGGCGGTGTCGACGTTCTGGCCGGGCAGCTGGCGTAGAACTCGGGCCCGAAGCCCGACTGTTCCCGTCTCGCCCACGGGCACGAAAGCTCGAACGCTGGCCTCGGGCAGCAGGCGGCACGACAGACGGGGCGGCGTTCTGGCCGGGCAGCTGGCGAGAACTCGGGCCCGTAGCCCGACTGTTCTCGTCCTGCCCACTGGCGCAGAAGCTCACCGGCCTTGAGGAGCTGGCGGCACGCTCAGGTAGACGGGCAACGCACAGGAACAGGTTGGCAGGAGGCCCGGTCGGGTGAAGTCCTGGTGGGCTCGGGTCCGGAACCCGACGGCCCGTCTTCAACGCCCGCTCCGGTGGTTGACCTCCTCCTGCCGTCGCTTCCTGGGACTCTCCTGGCGTCTCCCCGGCGTCTCCCTGCGTGTTCTCGAGTGTCCGCTCCTTCTGCCAGCGCATCACGCTTTTTCTTCTTGTCTGGCGATTCGGCATTCTCGGATTGGCTGCCTGACTCCCCGTGGTCTTTTCCGATTGGTTGCTTTTCTTCTTCTTGTTGTTTCATGCGCCGCGCCTTCTCGTGCCGGACGCTCTTCGGCGTCGTTGTTTTCCTTCACTCAGTGTCGTGTTTTCCTTCTCACTCAGCGTCGTTGTTTTCCTTCACTCAGTGCACTCAGTGTCGTCTGCTCCTGACCGTCCCGAACACCGCACCGTGTCGCGCACCACACATCACAACTACAGTGCGTTCCAGCGAATAGATGCTGCCGCTTACGTGCAGTTTTCCATGTCATGATCATGTCAATCTGTACAATTGTCGGTTTGCCACTTAAAGACAAAAAACACATCCGAGAAATCAAACTGCGCAGAACAAGGCATACGCTATAGGCTTGCTTTGTTTACCAAATGTGCTCTTTAAAAGTGCTCTTTACAGTGCTCTTTAAAAAAAAAGAAAATGTCGTCGCTGTTTCATGCCTAGCCCTGATAAATCGGAATCGTTTCCAGAGTACTCGGCGCTCACGCTGTGTTATATCGTTTTCTTCATTTTTGTCTCTCAGACTGCCCCCAACGATCAATCTGAACCACTCCCACCAAAGGCCAAGTGTCCGAGTGTCTTATCTATATCATAATTAACGGTACACTAATTAACATCGTTTTCATTAACACCAATGGTCATGGGTTCGATTCCCACCAATAGTCATGGGTCCGAGTGATTTCATTAACTATATATTAATTAACTGTACATTAATTAGCATCGCCTTCATTAACAACAACGTTCGTGGGCACGACTCCCACACAAGTACATATGTTCGAGTGCTTTCAATAAATGTATAATAATAGAATATGCCTTAATTAACATACCATTTAACTACAAAGGCCGTGGGTTCGAATGACCTAACTGACTATATAATAATTAACAGTACCTTAATTAACATCGCCTCCATTAAAAACAAATGTCGTGATTTCGATTCCCACCCAAGGTACTGCGTGCGACTGACTTAAGTGCTACATCTTAATTAAATGTGCATTAATTAGCACCGTCCTTATTAACAAAGGTCGGGGGTTCGAGTGCCTCAAATAACTGTATCTTAACTGTGCCTTAATTAATAACCGCTTCATTAACACCAAATGTCGTGGGTTCGAGTGCCTTAATTGAATATATCTTAATCAGCTGCGCCTTAATTACCATATTAATTAACATGCTTCGACTTCCACTAAGGTCGTACGTGGGTTCGAGTGCATTAATTAACTATATCTTAAATAACTGTCTTAATTAACGGTGCCCTAATCAACACCAAAGGCCGTGGGTTCATAGCCTTAATTAGCGCCAACGGTAGTATGTTCGACTCCCATGAAAGGTTTAGAGTCTGTAACCTCTTTGTGCATCGAGTGCTCACGCTGACAATGCCGGATTTCCCGCCTCATAAGCCATTTAATGCTATCGCATTCCAAAAAATTTTTCACGACTTGGCACCGTACACATTCATATATTATGTACTTTGACATTAGCAATGCCACAAAAAAAGCTGTATACTCCTCTCATCAGAAATCATAAGGTGCATTGTCATTTGAGTCTCTGATGTACTGGTGATGCCAAAAAACATTAGACGATGCATTTCTTATGAATGTCTGATGTCTCAGATTAGGAACACATAACGTCGTCTACAGAAACTCATAGTTCATTTTCATAAGAGGTGGGGCAGAGACGGTGATGGCGGACGCCCCTGGAGGATCTTCTTGGGGCATGCTGGCGTAAAGGCGGAGCAAGCGGCGCTTTGAACGAAGCTCCAGGGAAACTCGAAGGCGTAGACGACCAAGGGATCGAAAGCAGCCTCCACCATTTGCGAGACAGCTGTTAAGCCTCAACGGTTTATTTCGCAGCTCGCGCGCTGAAGAAGATGACGCTGGTCATGATGATGAATATATACATGTGAAGAAGATGCAGGGGTAATATAATGCTCACACTATTGAATAGAAGTGGACCGAATACGCTATCCTGAGGCACTCCCTGTATAACGGGTAAAAAAGATGATTTGTTATTGTTAATAAAACACTTTGCTGTCGGTTACGCAGGTATGACTCAAGCAAGGCTAAAGGTTTCCCGCGAATCCCGTATTGTGTAAGCTTTGTCGTAAGAACGTCGTGGTCAATGGAATCAAAAGCCTTACTAAAATAAAAAAAGACCTAGTGTGCACAATTGTTCAATGTTTCCTAGGATGGTTTCCTTTAAGGACAATAACGCTAATTCTGTAGATCTTCCCGCTCGAACGCCAAATTGTGACCCTGTTATCAAATTTTTTATGTCGAAGAATTTATTAATCGTGAAAATATTATTTTTTCCAACGCCTTGGAAAAGACAGGTAGAACAGAGATTCGTCCGTAATTCGCTGCATTGTTTTTCTCTTCACCTTATATATTACTGATATTCTAGCCTTTTTCATGGCATCGGGAAGAATTCCTGCCTCCATCGCTAAGTTAAAGATGTAAGCAAGTGGGGAAGCGATGAACGGCAAAACATGGTTAACGGTTTCAACTTGGATGTTGTCGAAATCTAGAGCCTTACTATTTCGCAATATCATAAACATGCTGTGGATTTCATTTCCGTTGGTTCGTTCGAGAAATATACTGCCAACAAAATTGCTATATTGTGTGCTGATGTCTGGTGGGCTATTATCGGCTACATTTACATTAACAAAACGAGTAATAAAATAGTCTGCAAGTTCTTTGCCTTTAAGTTCACGGTGGCCTACAGTTAACGTTTTGATAGAAGGCACACTGGTGTTCAGACCGAGAACATCATTTATTGTCTTCCAAGCAACATCAGCGCGTTGCAGAGTAATATATCCAAAAATGTGTTGATAATAGTTTATCTTAGATCACCGCAACTGTGTGCTAAGCTGATTTCTAAATCTCTTAAATTGTTTGGGCGTTTTTTTTCTGAACGCGTCCGGAAAAAGAATGATAGAGGCGATTTTTACTTTTTATCAAGTTTGTATGTTCTTGGGTCACCCAAGGCTTCCGTATCTTTTTCGTTACCTTCATCGCTATGATCGGGAAATGTCCTACGTAAATACACGCAAAACCCTGCAGTAATTCTGTGTACGCATCATTTACATTGGTTCTATTACATACAAATGACCAATAATGGTTAATGACGTCTCGTTTAAATGATACGACCCCGTCCTGGGTAACTCGCTGAACAATCAAAGGCTCAGATCTTGCATCCCATACCGTGGAACGAGAGGAGTAAATAAGAAAGACTGGACAATGATTGCTTAAATCTCATGCTACTGTGCCACCACTGCAGACTGTAGTGTCAATATCGGTAATAAGAAGAAGGTCGAGCGCAGTACAGCTACATTGTGTGACTCGGGTTGCAGTGGTAATTAAGTTGACAAAGCCGTATGAAGAGAGCCTGGTGTTGAACTCACGAACAGAGCAACCTTGGTCGAGGATATTAAATTTAAGTCCCCACCACAAACTAGGTAATAGTTGTTCTTACTTATGTAACCTAGCAACTATTCGAATAAATCTAAAGAAACGCAGCACATACCCTGTCAGAGGGCGATAGATAACGGAGATAATTTGTTTTCTTGCATCCCAGAGTAAGAATTTCATAGTCGTCGGCGATACTGGTAAATTCTGAAACCATTTCGCATTTTTTTCGATCTATAACATAGGTGGAGACTCCGCCTCCTCGTTTATTATTCCGAATTATGTAGAAAGCATTGTAACCACCTAGATTTAATATTTGGGCATCATTTTGATACCAGGACTCCGAAAACATGATTATCCTGAACTTGAAAGAAAATTGCTCTACGAAGAAAGCGATGGAATCCTGTTTGTTGTTGACAGAACGTATATTAATGTGTACGGCTCATTCACATAATAACTCATAAAGCTGAACTGTTTGTGGCAAACAAAGCTCGTGGCAGTTCATCGCGGCTTCGCTGTTTCAAGCAGAAGCGGAACTTCCTTCACTGCACCACATCAGAGCCTCGCACGTCGGAGGGCGCTTCGCTTGGGGTACAGATAACCTGACGAGCACCGATCTTGCTGACATCGTTTACATTTGTTATCGAGACAATGGGTGAATCATCAGCTTCATTCGCGAAAATCTTCCCAAACGCTTTTCCAGTGGCATTCATGTTTCCTTTTGAGAGCAATGGCAAGCAATTTCTTTAGGGCGGGGCAAAGATGTTCGTTCACGTAAACTGCTGGTGCGTTCTCAAAGCCAAGGTCATTGTTCGTTAGTCGAGTTTTCTTCGCTTTCTTAAGCGCAGCGTCGCGTTTTGTGCGCAACTTGAACTGGACAATGATATGAGACCTATCAGCGTTGCGCGCCGCCACGCGGTGGCAGACCTCGATATCACTGTCATCGATAGGCTCGTGTAGAGCAGAGCCAACTTTGTAAAGGATTTCAGTCAAAGATTCATCGTCTTTCTTCATTATGCCCTGCATCTCTAGATTGGCCTTCCTCGAGTACTGCTCCATGTGAACTAGGCGCCTTTCCAAGTCTTCCAGCGTGCTTTCCATCGCTGCGTGCTTTGCGTGAAGCGCCTCGTTCTCAGATGCAAGCCTAGCATTTTTTGTAGTCTCAGCGTTCAGTTTTCTGGTTAGCACTTTAATGTTTCCGTGAGCATACTCAAGGCTCTTAGCGAAAGCTTGTTGCTCGACTTTCAGTTCACAGAGCTTGCTCCGTATTTGGCGCTTTACGGCTTCGCGGTGTTCTTTCAGCTCTGCCCTCATTTCTTCTTTCAGTTTCAAAATCTCTGCCTTCATCCCCTCCTTCATTTTACCCATTTCTTTAGCCATTCTGAAAGTTCATACACGACGGTAAGACACACAAAGTCGGCGAAGATTTACAAGAACAATTCCTTGGCAGGAGCGACGAGCGTGAAAAGAAAGTTGTGCGATTCGGGTGTTATTTGTACTAACCTTCAGCACAGGCAGAACTCGATTAACGCCTCCTGAGCAGGCTCGTCGCTACTGCCAAGTGTCGGGGCCAAAACGAAGAAGGTACTCTTGTACATGGGGGACACACCGGCAGTCGAGGTGGTTGTTTGAGGTGTTCTGGCTGCCTGAGCATAAAGCAAGAAGGAAATTGGGCGAATGTAAGCGCCAGTGTCATTGCTTCTTGCCTCTTAGCTGTTTGCGCCTGTGCGGCGTCTTTGTATGTGGACACTCCACAAAGGAGCGCCCATGGCGAGGTGTAGGAGTCCTCTGAGATAAAGAGCATCCATTACATGGGGTTGCAGCGGTGGCGTAGGTAACATACAATAATTCTATAGCATTAACGAGAGGGTGGCAGGTCTTGTTGTGAAACTTAATAAGAGGTACAAAATGAAGATTGTACAGGTCTAAGCCCCTACATCCAGTCATGATGACCAGGAAGCCGAAAGATTCTATGAAGACGTGGAATCGGCGATGGGTAGAGTGAAAACTAAATACACTATACTAATGGGCGACTTTAATGCCAAGGTAGGCAAGAAGCAGGCTGGAGACAAGGCAGTGGGGGAATATGGCATAGGCACTAGGAATATCAGGGCAGAGTTATTAGTAGAGTTTGCGGAACAGAATAATATGAGGATAATGAATACCTTCTTCCGCAAGCGGGATAGCCGAAAGTGGACGTGGAGGAGCCCGAACGGCGAGACTAGAAATGAAATAGACTTCATACTCTGCGCTAACCCTGGCATCATACAAGATGTGGACGTGCTCGGCAAGGTGCGCTGCAGTGACCACAGGATGGTAAGAACTCGAATTAGCCTAGACCTGAGAAGGGAACGGAAGAAACTGATACATAAGAAGCCGATCAATGAGTTAGCGGTAAGAGGGAAAATAGAGGAATTCCAGATCAAGCTACAGAACAGGTATTCGGCTTTAACTCAGGAAGAGGACCTTAGTGTTGAAGCAATGAATGACAATCTTGTGGGCATCATTAAGGAGTGTGCAATGGAAGTCGGTGGTAACTCCGTTAGGCAGGATACCAGTAAACTATCGCAGGAGACGAAAGATCTGATCAAGAAACGCCAATGTATGAAAGCCTCTAACCCTACAGCTAGAATAGAACTGGCAGAACTTTCGAAGTTAATCAACAAGCGTAAGACAGCAGACATAAGGAAGAATAATATGGATAGAATTGAACATGCTCTCAGGAACGGAGGAAGCCTAAAAACAGTCAAGAAGAAACTAGGAATTGGCAAGAATCAGATGTATGCGTCAAGAGACAAAACTGGCAATATCATTGCTAATATGGATGAGATAGTTCAAGTGGCTGAGGAGTTCTATAGAGATTTATACAGTATCAGTGGCACCCACGACGATAATGGAAGAGAAAATAGTCTAGAGGAACTCGAAATCCCACAGGTAACGCCGGAAGAAGTAAAGAAAGCCTTGGGAGATATGCAAAGGGGGAAGGCAGCTGGGGAGGATCAGGTAACAGCAGATTTGTTGAAGGATGGTGGGCACATTGTTCTAGAGAAACTGGCCACCCTGTATACGCAATGCCTCATGACGTCGAGCGTACCGCAATCTTGGAAAACGGCTAACATAATCCTAATCCATAAGAAAGGGGATGCCAAAGACTTGAAAAATTATAGACCGATCAGCTTACTGTCCGTTGCCTACAAACTATTTACTAAGGTAATCGCAAATAGAATCAGGAACACCTTAGACTTCTGCCAAGCAAAGGACCAGGCAGGATTCCGTAAAGGCTACTCAACAATAGATCATATTCACACTATCAATCAGGTGATAGAGAAATGTGCGGAATATAACCAACCCTTATATATAGCTTTCATTGATTACGAGAAAGCATTTGATTCTGTCGAAACCTCAGCAGTCATGGAGGCATTACGGAATCAGGGTGTAGACGAGCCGTATGTAAAAATACTGAAAGATATCTATAGCGGCTCCACAGCCACCATAGTCCTCCATAAAGAAAGCAACAAAATCCCAATAAAGAAAGGCGTCAGGCAGGGAGATACGATCTCTCCAATGCTATTCACAGCATGTTTACAGGAGGTATTCAGAGACCTGGATTGGGAAGAAATGGGCATAAAAGTTAATGGAGAATACCTTAGTAACTTGCGATTCGCTGATGATATTGCCTTGCTTAGTAATTCAGGGGACCAATTGCAATGCATGCTCACTGACCTGGAGAGGCAAAGCAGAAGAGTGGGTCTAAAAATTAATATGCAGAACACTAAAGTAATGCTTAACACTCTCGGGAGAGAACAGCAATTTACAATAGGCAGCGAGGCACTGGAAGTCGTAAGGGAATACATCAACTTAGGGCAGGTAGTGACTGCGGATCCGGATCATGAGACGGAAATAATCAGAAGAATAAGAATGGGCTGGGCTGCGTTTGGCAGGCATTCTCAGATCATGAACAGCAGGTTGCCATTATCCCTCAAGAGAAAAGTGTATAATAGCTGTGTCTTACCAGTACTCACCTACGGGGCAGAAACATGGAGGCTTACGAAAAGGTTTCTACTCAAATTGAGGACGACGCAACGAGCTATGGAAAGAAGAATGATAGGTGTAACGTTAAGGGATAAGAAAAGAGCAGATTGGGTGAGGGAACAAACGGGAGGTAATGACATCTTAGTTGAAATCAAGAAAAAGAAATGGGCATGGGCAGGACATGTAATGAGGAGGGAAGATAACCGATGGTCATTAAGGGTTACGGACTGGATTCCAAGGGAAGGGAAGCGTAGCAGGGGGCGGCAGAAAGTTAGGTGGGCGGATGAGATTAAGAAGTTTGCAGGGACGACATGGCCACAATTAGTACATGACCGGGGCTTTTGGAGAAATATGGGAGAGGCCTTTGCCCTGCAGTGGGCGTAACCAGGCTGACGATGATGATGATGATGATTACATGGGGAAGTGGCAGTTTCATTGCTTGTGGCATACTCTCAAGTGCCTCCTTTGTGACATGGATGAAACTCCCGCTGTCAAGGTGCCCTTTTGAGGTGTGCTGGCTGCCTAAGCATAAGAAATAGAAGGAAATTAGGTGAATGTCAGCACTAGTAACATTGCTTCTAGCCTATTACCTGCTTGTGCCTGTGCTGCGTCTTTGTTGGCGAACACTCCACAAGGGAGCTGCCGTGGCGAAGTGTAGGAGTGATCTGAGAGAAGGAGTATCGTTTTAATAGAGGAGTGGCTGTTTTTGTTGCCTGCGGCTTACACTAAGGTGCCTCCTCAGAGACACGGATAAACTTGCCGCTGTCAAGGTGTCCGTTTGAGGTGTGCTGGCTGCCTAAGCACACGAAAAAAGAAGGAACTTGGGTGAACCTAAGCAGCCGTACCACTGCTTTCTGCGTCTTACCTGCTTGTGCCTGTGCGGCGTCATTGTTGGTGATCACTCCACAAGGGAGCTGCCATTGCGAGGTGCACGAGTCATCTCAGAGAAAGAACATCGTTTACATTGAGGAGTGGCTGTTTTCATTGTTCTGGCTTACTCTCAAGCCCCTCCTTGGTGACATGGTGGACACACCTGTACTCAAGGTGGCTGTTTGAGGTGTGATGGCTACCTAAGACAGAAAAGAAGGAAATTGGGCGAATTTCAGCACCAGTACCATTGCTTCTTGCCTGTTACCTGCTTCTGCCTGAGCCCCGCCTTTATTGGTGAACACTCCACAAGGCAGCTGGCGTGGCGCGGTGTAGGAGACATCTGAGAGAAAGAGCATCCTTTACATGGAGGAGTGGCTGTTTTCAATGCCTCTGGCTTAGTCTCAAGCGGCTCCTTGGCGACATAGGTGACACTTCGCAGTCAAAGTGTCTGAGGTGTGCTGTATTCCTAAGCAACAGAAAAAGAAGGAAATAGGGTAAATGTCAGCACCAGAACCATTGCTTTCTGCCTCGTACCTCCTTGTGCCTGTGTGGCGTCTTTGTTGGTGAACACTCCACAAAGTAGTTGCCGTGGTGAGGGGTAAGAGTCATCTGTGAGAAAGAGCACCGTTTACATGGAGGGGTGGCTGTTTTCATTGTCTGTGGCTTAATCTCAAGCGCCTCGTTGCCGACGTGGGTGACACATCCGCAGTCAAGGTGGCTGTTTGAGCTGTGCTGGCTGCCTGAGCATAAGAAAAAGTGGGAAATTGGGTGAATCACACTATGGGTCTCACCTTAAACCGCTGGACCAAATACAAGCTAGCGGCAGATGAGTATGTAGCCACACTTAAGCAAGCGTAGGATCACTTTCTTGGTAATACCTTCCTATTATTGCTTAATACCGACACCAAGAAATTCCGGCGCGTCATTAACCCCAAGGCAGATGACATGATAACCTTAATCGAGTGCTCTGGAAATGTTATTCCAACTAATGAATGTGCGTCCGCACTTACTGATGTCTTCATGCACAACTGTTCATCAAGTATAAACATTAATCTTCCATCCACGCACGACTATGATTACCAAGCAATGTTTCCCATAATCATTGAACCAGCAGGCATCGTGCCAATTATCTCATCTTTGAAACCGTCTTCGGCTCCAGGATACGATTTAATAAACACGAAATTTTTGAAAAGCATATGCTGTTACTCTTCAATTTTTCTAGCAATGATATTCCAACAGTCGCTAGATAAGGGTTCTTTGCCTGCTGAATGGAAGATCGGAAAGGTGATCCCACTGCATAAGTCAGGTGACAAGCATTCTCCATATAACTACCGGCCTATCTCGCTCACTTCCATTCCATGTAACATGTTAGAACATATACTTGCCTCTAATCTCGCTAGGTTTCATGAAACTAATTCATTCTTTTCATCACCGCAACATGACCTCCGCAAGACATATTCATGGAAAACACAACTAGTTTTATTTACGCATAAGCTAAACGTCATTCTTAACCGCTCATCAACTGCCGACTTTATATTTTTGGACTTTTCAAAAGCGTTTGACAAAGTGTGCCATAACCATCTAATGTTGCAACATTAGAACGGCTTGTTGGCCTAGCTGGTGCTTGCTAAAAGACATGTTCTTTGCCGCAATTGAACACTCACAAAAGGAAGACACATAAAGGCAACAAAGACAAAGTGCCGCCCGTGTTGTCTCTATGTCTGCCTTTTGTGAGTGTTCAATTGCGGCAAAAAAGATGTCTTTTAACCATCTAATGTTTAAGCTGCATCGAATAACATTGATCGCCGACTGCATGCATGGCTTCAGTGCTTTCTTTCTAACCGTTCACAGTGTGCCTTTGGTAATGACTCAAACTCACAACCAAGCTAAGTAGAGTCCTGCGTACCTCAAGGGTCGGTACTTGGTCCCCTCCTTTTTTTAGTTTACATAAATGATGTACCCTCTTGTGTTTCGTCTAACATTCATTTATTTGCCGATGATTGCGTAATCTTGAGGAAAATAATATGCGACACTCATATATGTTCTGTTCAATCCGACCTTAACGCTACTTCTACTTGGTGCCACTCACGGACAGTAGAATTAAATATAAAAAATGCACGTGTCTAGAACTTCTAACCAGCTTCCTTCTTACTGCTTTATAATCTTCCCTTAAACGCTGTTTCACCCTACAAATATCTTGGAATCCATATTACTAGAAACCTCTCGTGGTCAATGCAATGCACGCTTCTTATGTTATAGAAACCTAACTGCATGCTGGGATCCCTAAAACGCAACTTCACTAAGGCACCATCTTCCAAAAAATTAATGCTATACAAGTCACTAGTCCGCTCAAAGCTTTAGTCCATCGGAGTAGTTTGGGAGCCCTTTCAGAAAAACGTAATTCACTCCCTAGAAATGGTTCAAAATACCTCTGCTCGTTTCGCTTTCTCTAATTATAACCGAAATGCCAGCACCTCTGTAATGAAATTAAACCTTGATTTGCCATCTTCAGCCTCTCGCCGTAACCGCCTTAGACTTTAACTTTTCATATTTCGTCATCCTTCCCTTCGCGACGAACTTATATCCCCTCCTCAATATAATTCATCAAGATTAGATCCCAAAAACAAACTTGGAATTCCATTATTTCAAACCAATACCTTGTCTCATTCCCTCCTTCCGCGTACATCTCCAGAGTGGAATCACCTACCCGCCTCAACCGCTACTATTGACACGTGTACTACTTTTCTTTATCGGGCGACCACGTTTCGCCGCCTAAATAATGTAATCGCACAGCGCGGGACGCGCCTGCATGTATCCGAAGTTTCTGGAAATTTATCGATGCTTCTATCCGGCTGTCTGTTGTCGCCGAACGTTGTGTTGTCTGATTTCATCGCGTGACGCGAATGGTGTAGAACTTTGTGGAAGGCACGCGGGTCCGAACTGTTAGTCTGGAACATTCGACGACTGCTGTCTAAAAGTGGACGCGCTTGACCCGCTGATCAGATTGTCGACGATCGCCGACAGTGTTCGCCGCTGTCGTTACGCTATAAGCCCAGCCTGTTCTTGTGGGCACAGGTTCGCCCAATACAAGTTAGTTTTGTGTTTCACAGTATTTGCTGCTGTGTTTTTCAACGTCACCACCACCTGACATCTGGTGAAGGTGCTTTTCGTTCATGTACCGGACGCCTCCGACAAGCCGTGATCCAAGCCCGGACCGCAAAGAGAGCACCAACGTAGTCCCGGAGCATCGAACAAGCCGCCGTCTTCTACAGCTGCCACCGGAGCACGGACTTCTACCTGAGAAGACCAAGAAGATTGTAGCCAAAACCCCAATGGCAGCTCCAGCGTCCCCCATCGGGCTGCAGCAGCCCAGGGAACCTCCGACATTCCGCGGATCAACATTCGACGACCCGGAAACCTGGCTCCATACGTATGAGAGGGTCGCTGCTTTTAACAGCTGGACCAGCAACGACAAACTGTGACATGTCTTCTTCGCATTGCAAGACGCTGCCAGGACGTGGTTTGAGAATTGAGAAGCCACCTTAACGACGTGGGACCTGTTGCGGAGCGGCTTTTTGCAAACATTCACAAGCGTGGTGCGAAAAGAGCGAGCCCAAGCTCTACTAGAAACCAGAGCGCAGCTGCCAAATGAGACGATCGCGATCTTCACGGAGGAGATGGCCCGTCTTCTCCGGCACGCCGACCCGGAAATGTCGGAGGAGAAAAAAGTCGGCTTCCTGATGCGGGGCGTCAAGCAAGAACTTTTCGCCGGACTTATTCGTAACCCACCGAAGACTGTGGCTCAGTTTTCTGCGGAGGCATCGATGATTGAGAAAACTCTGGAGATGCGCACCCGGCAATATAACCGCCAGGGGCTCACCCCGCAGTACGCCTTCCAAGGACTGGGTTCGGACGACCTTCAAGAAACCATAAGGGCCATTGTGCGCGAAGAACTGCGCAAGGTCCTGCCTTCCTTGCAGCCTCAAATGGCCTCGATCGCCGACATCGTGAAAGATGAGGTTCAGCGATCGCTTGGGGTTTCTGATGTGTAACCTCAATTACCGCAGCCCGAGCCAGAAGCGATGACCTACGCCGCTGTTGCACGCCGTCAAGGCCCCTATCCGCGACCGCGCCAGGGTCCTGTAACGCTGCAATTCCGTCGTCCACCGCCGCCGCCGCCAGCACGCCCAACCGTCGCCCAGCGCACCTACGCGACGAAGACGTACATTTCGCGAGCCCCCGACCACCGCCCGCTCTGCTATCACTGCGGAGAAGCCGGCCATGTGACCGCCGATGAACATACCGCGACACGGGACTGAGAGGGTTCGCCGTCAATGCGCCCCGTCCACAGCTTGGGGAGCGCCCAGGTGACATTGCCGATTACCTAGCCACCACTTAGTGCAACTCTCGACGACCGTCCCGCTCGCCATCACCAGGCCGCTACCTGTCGCCGCAGCGCCGTCCATACACTGGCCCAGCCCGGGGCCGGTCAGCGAGCCCATATCCGAAAAACTAAAAGCAGCAACCGATGCAGGTTCGGTTGCTGTTCGTCGAACTGACGAAGATCCTCCGCCGCCGACGAAGACGCCGGAGAAACTACCTCGACGACATAACGACGCGCCGCCGTCCGAGACGAAGTGTTAAAGCACAGAATACGACGACGAAAGACGACCTGACGACGTCCCATACCAGCCGCAGGTCAACGCGACACAGCCGTGATCCGACGCCAAGACTTAACTGTAACGCAAGGCAAAGAACCACCGACCTCGACGTGCTTCTCGACGGCCACACAGTCACCGCCTTAGTTGAAACAGGGGCCGATTACTCCGTCATGAGTGGACACATCGCCGCCCAGTTGAAGAAGGTTAAGACTGCATGGGAAGGCCCTCAAATTCGGACCGCTGGAGGACACCTGATTACGCCGACTGGAATCTGCACGACAAGAATTACCGTTCATGACCGGACTTACCCTGCCACCTTCGCTATCCTCCAACAATGTTCACGCGACGTCATTCTCGGCATGGTCTTCCTAAACCAACACAGCGCAGTCATCGACCTGAAGTCTAAGTCGATAACCCTGTCTGAAGATCAAGCGATACCGCCGGAGAGCTCTCGTAGTCAGCATGCCTTAAGCGCGCTCGAAAGTCAAGTCAGCAACCCACCTCGCTGCAGCATTGTCATTTCCGTCGGCATCAAAACACCTGCCGGTGTAGAAGGCGTTATCAAGGCTGACCAACGCCTATTGCTAGACCGTGAAATTTGCATCGCAAGAGGGATCGCTCGACTCCACGGAGGGAAAACGGAAGCGATGCTAACCAACTTCAGCAAAGCGTTCAAGCATATCAGCAAGGGCACGACAATCGCGCACATCGAGGAAATTTTGGAAACGAGCAATGCCTTTGTCCTCTCAGAATCTGCAGCATCTACGCCGCCGACTATAGTCCCCGAACTAGACTTCGACATAAATCCAAGTCTCCCCATGAGCAAGCAGCAAAAGCTCAGAAGTCTTCTCCGACCATACAAGGACTGCTTTTGGACGTCATCGAAGATTCGACAAACACCAGTTGCAAAGCATCGCATCATAACCGAAGAGTTCGCTCAACCACTCCGCCATAGCCCTTACCGAGTTTCGACGCGAGAACGTGAAGCTATCAGGCAACAAGTCGACAAAATACTCCGCGACGACATCATACAGCTGTCGAAAAGCCCGTGGGCATCTCCTGTTCTCCTGGTGAAGAAAAAGGACGGAACTCTACGTTTCTGCGTCAATTATCGTCGTCTGAATAAGATCAGCAAAAAGGACGTATACCCCCTCCCATGAATACGCGACGCATTGGATCTGCAACGCTAAATACTTCTCGTCGATGGACCTAGAGTCTGGCTACTGGCAAATAGAAGTCGACTAAAGAGATCGCGAAAACACCGCCTTCATCACCCCAGACGGCCTCCAAGAGTTCAATGTTATGCCATTCGGACTGTGCTCGGCGCCTGCAACGTCCAGCGCGTCATGGACACGGTTTTAGCAGGATTGAAGTTTGATTACAAAGATGGCGCCGAATAAAACAAACCACGAAGAAGGGACACCAGACAGGACGTAGGCACACTAACAACTGATGTTTTATTTCTTGACATAGCAATATATAGCTGCTGTCAAGGATCAAAACAACAAGAATAAACAGGGCTGTCATCTGCATCGCACAAGGAAGCCAAGATACAGAATAACATTTAAGTGTCGCTCTCAAGATACGCCATTTCCTTTGTCGAAAGAGAAACTGAGGCTTCACTAATACAATCAATACCACGCTTTTTGATCTCGAGCGCTTCCAATATCTCCCTTGTCCGTTGATGATCAGCTCTGTACATAACACTGTTTCTATCAAAATCTGGGCTGCACTTGTGAGCCTTACAATTCGGCGCCCTCTCTGTAATCATGTTTAACCAACTAGTCCACCAACACATGCTCAGGATTGAAGTCGCAGACCTGTCTCGTATACTTGGATGACGTCGTCGTTCTCACCGGAAATTTCGACGATCACCTTAGGCGGCTTGCAACCGTACTGGAGGACATCAAATCATCAGGGCTCACTCTGAAGCCAGAAAAGTGCCGTTTCACTTACGAAGAGCTTCTGTTCCTAGGTCACGTTATCAGCAAATCTGGAGTACATCCCGACCCGCGGAAAACAGCTGCCATCGCAAATTTCCGGCAGCCCACCGAGAAGAAGGCAGTGCGTAGATTCCTTGGCATGTCTGCCTGCTACAGGCGCTTTCTCAAGGACTTTTCACGCATCACTGCGCCGCTAATGCACCTAACCAAATGTGATGTCGAGTTGAAATGGCAAACGCCGCAGGCCGACGCATTTCAAGAACTAAAACGACGCATGCAGTCATCGCAGGTACTGGCACATTTCGACGGAGACGCCGATACCGAAATCCACACTGACGCCAGTAGCCTAGGCCATGTTGCCGTCCTAGTCCAGAAGAAAGACGGACATGAACGGGTGATATCTTATGCTAGCTGGTCGCTGTCCAAAGCGGAAGGCGATTATTCTACGACTGAAAAGGAATGCCTAGCCATCATTTGGGCTACAGCAAAATTCCGCCCTCACCTATATGGCAGGCCATTGAACGTCGTCAGCGACCATCACGCGTTGTGTTGGCTAGCTAACTTAAAGGACCCTTTAGGACGGCTGGCGAGGTGGTGCGTCAGAATACAAGAATATGACGTCACGGTAATCTACAAGTCCGGACGAAAACACTCAGACGCCGACTGCCTATCACGCGCCACCGTCGATCCCCCGCCGGAAGACGACGAGGATGACGACGCCTTCCTCGGAATAATAAGCGCAGGAGACTTCACTAAACAGCAACGAGCAGATCCGGAGCTAAAAGGTCTCGTCGAGTATTTGGAAGGGAACACCGACGTAGTACCAGGGGCATTTAAGCGCGGATGTCTTCATTCACATTACAAAACAACCTGTTCGTAAACAAGAACTTCTCACCGGTCCGCGCCAGCTACCTTCTTGTTGTTCCGTCAGCGCTGTGTCCAAAAATACTGTACGCCCTACGTGACGATCCAACCGCTGGGCACCTCGGATTCTCCTGAACGCTGTCGAGGGTACAGGAAAGGTATTACTGGCCGCGTCTGAACGCCTACGTCGCTCGTTACGTCTAGACGTACCGAGAATGTCCGCGACGCAAGACACCATCGACAAGGACATCAGGATTACTGAAGCCGATCAAACCTCCTTGCCGACCATCTCAGCAGATCGGGATGAATTTGTTGGGACCGTTTCCGGCGTCAACATACGGAAATGAGTGGATCGTCGTGGCGACGGACTATGTCACCCGCTTTCTGAAACTAAAGCTGTAGCGAAAGGCAGCGCCGGCGAAGTGGCGAAATTTTTCGTCCAGAACATTCTGCTGCGACATGGTGCCCCAGATGTCCTCATCACCGACAGAGGAACAGCATTTATAGCAGAGATCACCCAAGCCATTCTGCAGTACAGCCATACAAGCCACCCGAGGACAACTGCCTACCACCCGCAGACGAATGGTCTCACGGAGTGCCTGAAGAATACCCTCGCCGATATGCTAGCAATGTACGTCGACGTCAAGCACAAGACGTGTGACGCGGTCCTGCCGTACGCAACCTTTGCTTACAACACGGCGGTGCAAGAAACAACACAGATCTCGCCGTTTAAGCTGGTTTACGGCAGGAACCCGACGACGACGCTCGACGCCATGCTGCCGCACATCACCGACGAAGATAATCTTGACGTCGCGACCTTTCTAAAGCGCGCGGAACAAGCCCGACAACTCGCCCGCCTACGTATCAAGAACCAGCAGCGTCATCATCATCATCATCATCAGCCTGTTTACGCCCACTGCCGGGCAAAGGCCTCTCCCATACTTCTCCAACAACCCCGGTCATGTACTAATTGTGGCCATGCCGTCCCTGAAAACTACTTAATCTCATCCGCCCACCTGACTTTCTGCCGCCCCCTGCTACGCTTCCCTTCCCTTGGGATCCAGTCTGTAACCCTTAATGACCATCGGTTATCTTCCCTCCTCATTACATGTCCTGCGGCAGCGTACCAGCAGCGGGGACCGACAGCCAACACTACAACCTCCGACGACGATTCGTCGAGTACCAGCCCGGTGACCGTGTTTGGGTTTGGACCCCTAGACGCCGACGAGGACTGAGAGGAAGCTTTTATGTCGCTATTTCGGACCGTACAAGATCATCCGACGTATTGGCGCACTGGACTATGAGGTCGTGCCAGACGGCATTTCCCTGTAACAGCGGCGCCGCTCACGACCTGAAACTGTCCACGTTGTGCGACTTCGCGTAACTGACATTTGGGCTTTCTTTCTTTTCGTTGTTTTGTTACTTATGTTTAATAAGTGTCCTTTTGTGTTTCGCTCTCTTATATTTGTAGCATCGGGACGATGCTTTTTATGAGGGGGGTATTGACATGTGTACTTATCTTTATCGGGCGACCACGTTTCGCCGCCTAACAAATGTAATCGCACAGCGCGGGACGCGCCTGCATGTATCCGAAGTTTCTGGAAAGTTATCGATGCTTCTATCCGGCTGTCTGTTGTCGCCGAACGTTGTGTTATCTGATTTCATCGCGTGACGCGAATGGTGTAGAACTTTGTGGAAGGCACGCGGGTCCGAACGAATAGTCTGGAACATTCGACGACTGCTGTATAAAAGCGGACGCGCTTTACCCGCTGATCAGATTTTCGACGATCGCCGACCATGTCCGCCGCTATCGTTGTGCTATAAGCGCAGCCTATTGCTGTGGACACAGGTTCGCCAAATAAAAGTTAGTTTTGTCTTTCACAGTATTTGCTCCTGTGTTCTTCACGTCACCACCACGTGACACTGTTGTTGACCATCAGCACTTCATGCCAGTATTAGATAACATTGTATTAACCGGAGCATTGCATTCAAGTTTTTGTACTACCAGTTGTATCAGTGTTTTTGTATTTCCAGAACACTGTACTACTACACTACATGCACCGTATTTAATTTTGTTTACCAGCACTTCAAGACACTCAGATAACATTGCATAACCGAGAGCCATCTATTCCTGTACTATTAACCATGTTGCAGCACTGTACTTCTTTTTCTGTATTTGAGGTAACTACTCCCCTCTTTAATACCCTTGCTCTTGAGAATTCATGAAATAAAAAGAATAAAAAAATAAATAAGTAAATATATAAGTAAATAGTACCATTGCTTCTTGCCTCTTACCTGCTTGTGCCTGCGAGGCGTCTTTGTTGGTGAACACTCCACGTGGGAGCTGCAGTGGCGAGTTGCAAGAGTCATCTGAGAGAAACAGCATCCTTTACATGGAGGAGTGGCTGTTTACATTGCCTGTGGCTTATACTCAAGCTCTTGCTTGGCGACATGGGTGACACTCCCGCAGTCAAGGTGTCTGTTTGAGCTGTGCTGGCTACCTGAGCATACGAAAAAGAAGGAAATTGGATGAATGTCAGCACCAGTACCAATGCTTCCTGCTTCTTGCCTGCTTGTGTCTGTGCGGCGTCTTTGTTAGTGAACACCCCCCAAAGGAGCCACCTTTGTAAGGGGAAGGAGTCACCTGGAAAAAGTAATATCGTTTACAAGGAAGAGTGGTGGTTTGATTGCCTGTGGCTTGCTCTCAAGCGCCTCCTAGGCGAGATGGTTGATTCACCAGAAGTAAACGTGGCTGTTTGATTTGTGCTGGCTGCCTCACCATAAATAAAGAAGGAAATTGGTTGAATGTCAGCACCAGTACCATTGATTCTTGCGTCTTGCCTGCTTGTGCCTGCGCGTTGTCTTTGTTGGTGAACACTCCACAAGGAAGCTGTGATGGCAAGGTGTCGGGGTCATCTGAGAGAAAGAGCATCGTATACATGAAGGAGTGGCAATTTTACTGCCTGTGGCTTACTCTCAAGCGCTTCCTTTGCGACATGCGGGACACACCCGCAGTCCAGGTGGTTGTTTGAGGTGTGCTGGCTGCCTGAGCATGTAGAAAGAATGAAATTGGGTGAATGTCAGCATCAGTGTCATTGCTTCTTGCCTCTCAGCTGTTTGCGCCTGTGTGGCGTCTTTGTTTGTGGACACTCCACAACGGAGCTGCCGTGGCGAGGCGTAGGAGTTATCTGAGAGAAGAGCATCCTTTACATGGTGAAGTGGCTGGTTTCATTGAATGTGGCTTACTTTCAAGCGCCTCCTTGGCAAGATGGATGACACACCCTCAGTCAAGGTGGCTGCTGGATATGTGCTGGCTGCCTAAGCATAAAAAAGAAGGAAATTGGGTGAATGTCAGCACCACTACAATTGGTTCTTGCTTCTTACCTGCTTATTTGTTCCTGTTTGGCGTGTTTGTTGGTGAAGACCACACAAGGGAGCAACCATGGCGAGGTGTAGGAGTCATCTTAGACAAAGGGCATCGGTTAAATGGAGGAGTTGCTGTTTTCATTGCCTGTGGCTTACTCCCAGCGCCCCCTCGGTGACATGGGTGACATGCCCGGTGTAATGGTGTCTGTATGAGGTGTGCTGGCTGCCTGAGCATAAGTAAAAGAAAGATGTTCGGCGAATGTCAGCACCAGTACCATTGCCTCTTGCCTCTTCCCTGCATGTGCCTGTGCAGCACCTTTGTTGGTGAACAATCCACAAAGATGTTGCCGTTTCTAGCGGCAAGAGACATTTGAGAGAAACAGCATCGTTTACATGGAGGAGTGGTTGTTTTTATTAGCTGTTTTAGGTAGGCCTGTTACCTGCTTGTGCCTCACAGGCACAAGCAGGTAAAAGGCAAGAAGCAATGGTACTATTTGCTTATATATTTATTTATTTATTTATTTATTCATTTTTTTATGTCATGAATTCTCAGGACCAGGGGTATTAAAGAGGGGAGCGGTTACCTCAAATACAGAAAAAGAAGTACAGTGCTGCAAAATGGTTAATAGTACAGAAATAGATGGCTCTCGGTTATACAATGTTAACTGAGTGTTCTTGGAGTGCTGTTAATAAAATTAAATAGGGTGCATGTAGTGTAGTAGTACAGTGTTCTGATAATACAAAAACAGTGATACAATTGGTAGCACAAAAACTTGAAAGCAATGCTCCTGTTAATACAATGTTATCTGAGTGTTCTTGAAGTGCTGGTTAATAAAATGAAATACGGTGCATGTAGGGCAGTAGTACAGTGTTCAGGTAATACAAAAACAGTGATACAATTGGTAGTACAAAAACATGAATGCAATGCTCCTGTTTTTACGATGTTATCTAATACTACCACATAGTGCTAATGGTCAACAATAGCGGTTGAGGCGGGTAGGCGATTCCACTCTGCAGATGTACGGGCAAGGAGTGAATGAGACATAATATTGGTTTGGCATAATGGAATTCCAACTTTGTTATTGTGATCTAACCTTGATGAAGTATATTGAGGAGGGGAGATAAGTTCGTCGCGAAGGGAAGGATTATGAAATATCTTATGAAAAGTGAATGTCTATGGCCGTTACGGCGAGACGCTAAAGATGGCGAATCATGGTTTAGTTTCATTACAGAAGTGCTGGCAGTTCGGTTATAATTAATTAATTAGAAAAAAAACGAAACGAGCAGTGTTATTTTGAACCTTTTTTAAAGAGTCAATTTGGTTTTTCTGAAAGGCATCCCAAACTGCTCCGGCGTATTCAAGGTTTGAGCGGACTAGGGACTTGTATAGCATTAATTTCAGGGAAGACGGTACCTTAGTGAAATAGCGTTTTAGGGACTGCGGGAGTGTCACCCATGTCGCCAAGGAGGCGCTTGTGAGTAAGCCAACGGCAATGAAAACAGGCATTCCTCCATGTAAAGGATGCTTTTTCTCTCAGATGACTCCTAAAACTCGCCACGGTAGCTTCCTTGTGGAGTTTTCAACAACAAAGATGGCACAAAGGCTCAAGCAAGTAAGAATCAAGAAGCTATGTTACTGGTGCTGACATTCACCCAATTTTCTTCTTTTTCTTATGCGTAAGCAGCCAGCACACCACAAAAGGCCGCCATGACTGGGGGAGTTTCATCCATGTCAGAAAGGAGGCATTTGTGAGGGAGTCGCCGGCAATGAAAACAGCCATTTCCCCATGTAAAGGATGCTCTTTCCCTCAGATGGTTACTACACCTCGCTACGGCAGCTCCTTTGTGGAGTGTCCACAAACAAGAACGCCGACAGGCGCAAACAGCTAAGAGGCTAGAAGCAAAAGTAGTGGTGCTGAAATTCACCCACTTGCCTACTTTTTCTTTGTGAGGTGTAGGAGTCAGCTGAAATAAATAATATTGTTTGCAAGCAAAAGTGGTGGTTTCATTGCCTGTGGCGTACTTTTTAGCGGATACTTATCACCATGGGTGACATACCCGTAGTCAAAGTGGATGTTTAATTTGTGCTGGTGGCGTGAGCATAAGAAAAAGAAGGAAACTGGGAGTATGTCAGCGCCAGTACCATTCGTTCTTGCTTCTTACCTGCTTGTGCCTGTGCGGCGTCTCTGTTGGTGATTCCGATGTGAAAGTGTCTGTTTGAGGTGTGCTGGCTGCCTAAGCACAAGGAAAAGAAGGAAATTGGGGTAATGTCACCAGCCGAACCACTGCTCTCGGCCTCTTCCCTGCTTGTGCTTGTGCGGCGCCTTTGTTGGTGAACATTTAGCAGTCGGTAGCTGTCGTGGCGAGGTGTAGGAGTTATCTGAGAGAATGAGGATCGTTTACATTGAGGAGGTGCTGTTCTCGTTGCCTGTGGCTTACTCTCAAGAGCCTCCTTTACGACATGGGGGTAACTCCCGCATTCAAGGTGGGTGTTCGAGGTGTGGTGGGTGCCTAAGACTAAGAAAAAAAGGAAATTCGGCGAATGTCAGCACCAGAACCACTGCTTTCTCACTCGTACCTGCTTGTGCCTGTGTGGCGTTTTTGTTGGTGAACACACCACAAGGGAGCTGCCGTGGCGTGGGGTAAGAGTCATTTGAGAGAAAGACGATCGTTTCATGAAGGAGTGGCTGTTTGTATTGCCTGTGGCTTAATCTCAAGCGCCTCGTAGCCGACATGGATGGCACATCAGCAGTCTAGGTGGCTGTTTGAGGTGTGCTGGCTGCCTAAGCATAAGAAAATGAAGGAAATTAGGTGATTGTCAGCACCAGTACCAATGCTTCTTGCTTCTCACCTGGTTGTGCCTGTGCGGCGTTTTGTCCTCAAAGGAGCTGCCTTTGTGAAGTGTAGGAGTCATTTGAAAAAAAAATATTGTTGCAGGAAGAAATGAGGCCCACGAGTGTAAAGTAATGTTTATTTACAACTGAGGTATATGGCGTTCAGACAAGTGCCACACTTCGTCTTCCTCTCGTCCAATTCAACAACTTCCTCCTCTTCACCGTAACATCACCTTCCCGGCGGAGTAGCTCCTTCCCGGTGAAAGTTATTGAGCCTCACCTAATGGGAGGACATAGGGCTTGAGCCTGGTGACGTGAACAACATCGCTGGTGACGTTGAGAGGCACTGAAGACTGACCGACTGGGGCGATCTCGCATTTCCCGTCGGACAGTTGGCGTAAGATCTGGCACGGACCAGAATAACGGGAAAGTAGTTTTTCCGACAAGCCGACGCGACGTGAAGGCGTCCAGAGAAGGACAAGGGAACCAGGTGAAAAATGGGAGTCTCAGTGCCGAAGGTCGTAGTGTCGCTTTTGAGCTGCTTGCGAGACTGTGAGGCGATGACGGGCGACTTCTCGGGCCTGGGCGGCTAAGTCAATAGCATCGCGAGCGCAACCAGTGCTGGGTGATTGTACTGCGAAAGGTAGCAAGGTTCCAAAGGGCAAGGTGGGGTTGCGGCCATACAACAGGTAAAATGGTGAAAATCCGGCAGTGTCGTGACGGGAGGAGTTGTATGCGAAAGTGATGTACGGTAAAGCGACGTCCCACTCGCGGTGATCGTCGGAAACGTACATGGCCAGCCTTTCAGTTGGCGTGCGGTTGGGTCGCTTGGTGAGGCCGTTCGTTTGAGGGTGGTACGCGGTAGCAATCTGGTGCTCTGTAGAACAGGAGCGGAGCAGATCATCGACGACGTTCGATAGAAAGTAGCGGCCGCGATCCGTCAGCAACTGGCCAGGGGGGTCGTGGTGCAGGATGACGTCGTGAAATGAGAAGTCGGCGACATCAGTAGCACAGCTGGTTGGTAGCGCTCGAGTGATGGCATATCTCGTGGCATATTCGGTTGCTACAGCAATCCATTTGTTTCCTTTGATGGAAATTTGAAAGGGGCTAAGGAGGCCTAGGCCCACCCAGAAGAAGTGCTCTGTAGGGATATCAATTGGTTGCAGCATAGCAGCGGGAGGCATAGCAGGCGTCTTCCGGCGCTGACACAGGTTGCAAGAAGCGACATAACGGCCACAGAGCGATAAATGCCGGGCCAGAAGAAGCGGCGCCGCAGGCGGTCGTATGCACAAGTGATGCCCAGAGTTCCAGCAGTAGGAGCGTCTTGACGTTGCTGGAGCATGACAAGTCGAAGGTGCTTGGGAACGACTAGGAGGACCTTTGGGTCGTCAGGATGAACGCTGCGACGGTACAAAGTTCCATCACGCAAGGTGAACATCGGGAGGGACGGATCATTGGGCGAGGAGCTTAGGCGTTCCATAAGTGTTCGAAGAACTGGATCTTTGCGCTGCTCGTCGCCAATATTGAGAAAGCCGGAAAGAGATAGAACCCTGATATCCGAGTCTGCGTCGATATCGTCCGGTTGATCCACGGGATTGCGGGACAGGCAGTCAGCGTCTTTCTGCAAGCGCCCTGACTTATAGATAATATAAAATGTATATTCTTGTACACGCAATGCCGAACGTGCAAGTCGTCCAATTCGGTCCTTCAAGGAGGAGAGCCAGCAGATCGGTTACGACGCAGAAGCTCCGACCGAAAAGGTACGGCCGAAATTTCGCGGCCACCCATACGAGCGCGAGGCGTTATCTCTCAGTAATGGAGTAATTTCGCTCGGGCGTGGAAAGAAGGTGGCTGGCGTAAGCGATGACACGGTCTTGGCCGTGTTGACGCTGAGCGAGGACAGCGCTGATGCCATGACCACTGGCGTCAGTTCGTACTTCAGTGGGCGCAGAAGGCTCAAAGTGTGACAGGATTGGGGAAGTTGTAAGCCGCTCAATCAGGGTAGAGAAGGCTTTCTCCTGCGGTGGTCCCCAAGAGAAAGAGACGTCTTTCTTAAGAAGGTCAGTGAGAGGGTGAGCGATGTCAGCAAAATTTTTCACAAAACGCCGGAAATAAGAGCAGAAGCCCAGAAAACTACGGACATCGTTTGTTGAACAAGGTACAGGAAAATTTCGCACGGCGTGAACTTTCTGTGGATCAGGTTGGATTACAGTGGCGTTTACGAGATGGCCGAGCATGTCAATTTCACGGTGACCGAAATGGCACCTGGAGGAGTTTAGCTGAAGGCCAGCGCTGCGAAACACGGAGAGCATGGTTGTGAGGCGCCGCAGGTGGCTCTCAAATTTCGGCGAAAACACAATCACATCGCCGAGGTAACAAAGGCACGTATTCCACTTCAAACCGCGCAAGAGAGAGTCCATCATGCGCTCGAATGTAGCTGGCGCATCGCATAATCCAAAGGGCATGACTTTAAATTGCTACAGACCGTCCGGTGTGACGAAGGCGGTTTTCTCGCGGTCCATCTCATCGACGCTTATCTGCTAATAGCCGGAGCGGACGTCAATTGATGAAAAGTATTGTGATCCGTGAAGGTAGTCAAGAGCGTCATCAATGTGAGGCAGGGGATAAACATCCCTCGTTGTTTTCCTGTTGAGGTGACAGTACTCAACGCAAAAGCGCCACAAGTTGTCTTTTTTCTTTGCTAAGACAATCGGTGATGCCCACGGGCTACTGGAAGGTTCAGTGATGTCTTTGTCCATCATTCTGTCTACCTCTTTCTGTATAAAGGCCCTTTCTGTTGCGTAGACACGACATGGCCGCCTATGAATAGGGCTGGCGTCACCGGTGTTGATGCGATGCGTGACAACAGATCTCTGGCCAAGTGGACGGTCGTCGAAATCAAAGATGTCCCGATAAGATGACAGGAGGTGCCGAAGAGCTGCTGTTTGCTCGGAAGGAAGGTCAGGGCAGATGGTCTTAGAAACATCGTTCGCAGGCGTCGAGTACGGAGGAGTGGGTGACAAAGGTCCGTTTGAACTGAGGAAGGATTCAGAGGTCAAACAAGAAACCTCAAATTCTTCCAAAGGAGTAATATGCGCTATGGCGATACCGTGTGGCAGCACATGCGACGAAAATCCAAAATTGAGGATGGGCACGTGAAAGCAGTTTTCACGGATCCGGATTAAGGTGCTCGGAAGGGCAATATTGCGCGACAAAACCACGTCAGTAAGCGGCTATACAACGTACTCGCCATCAGGTATGGGAGGACAGGGCGTCAGGAGGACATTTGTAGCCGCTTGTGGAGACAGCCTTGTAAACTCAGCAGAACATAAGCGGCGTAAAGCACAAGTTGTTGCGACGGCAGGAAGCGGCAGATCCAACTGTACAACACCTGCGGAGCAGTCAATTTGGGCAGAGTGTTTCGAAAGGAAGTCGAGGCCGAGAATTACTTCGTGCGGACAGTGTTCAAGGACGATACATAGAACAACGGTATAATGGCCCCCAATGGTCACACGTGCTGTGCACATTCAAAGGGCAGGTGAAGTACTCCCCTCGGCGACTCGCTCAGTGCCAGGTACGGCGGGTGTCAGAAGCTTTCAGAAACTGAAAACTGCGCTCCTGTATCAGCGAGAGATCTAACAGGAATGCCATCAACTTCAATGTCCAGTAGGATTCCACTTGTAGGCAGGGTCAACAGAGGATTTGTGGGCCGTGTCGCAGTTGCAGCTTCACCTCCGGGAGCTGCACCGCCTAGTTGCCCGAAGCAAAGCGACCGGTTGCAGACGGGGACGAAGAGCGGTGAACGAGAGGCAAACGGGACCTATGACCTTGGGGAGACGGGGAGCGGCTGGATCTTGGTGGAGCACTGCCGGAGTTGATGTTCCTTGTCGGCGTATATGGCGAGAAAGTACGATCGTCTGGATCTTGGCGGTAGTGACTCGGGGACGACCACCTAGTAGGCGACGACCAGTGGTTGCGACAATGACGGGCGATCAGCCAGTCAGCTGGGTTGCGACGTAGTGGCGGATATCTTTGCGTCTGGGAGCGAGCGGCCGGATAAACCTGGTAGGTGTTTCTATGGCGGACCGAGCAGAGAGATGGAATGCCCAAGCTTGCTATTTCCTCCCGAGCGACCGCTTGCATAAGGGAGTTAGGCGCGCTTTCCCGACAGTCAGGACGAACTAGAGCCGGAGCCATGGCTCCAAGCTCACGGTGAAGGATGTGCGTGATATCTTCCAGTTCTGTGGGCTGAACGAACCACGGCGGGTCTTCGCAAGAAGATGTTACGGCGGTATTGGGCAATCGGTCGAAAGTTTGGGTCAAGCGGCGGCCCTTTGCTTCTTCGAAGCGCCTGCACTCCTTTATAATTGCATCCACTGTGGCACAATCCTTACACATCAGGAGATTGAAGGCATCGTCTGCAATACCTTACTGTATGTGACCAATCTTGTCTGCCTCGGTCATGTTGTTATCAGCCTTGCGACAAAGGGCCAGCACATCCCGTATGTACATGACATATGACTCTGTGGACGTCTTAGCGCGGCACGCAAGTTTTTTTTTCGCTGCCAGCTGACGACCGACAGGTCTGCCAAACAGGTCTCGCATTTTTTTCTTTACACACAACCCAGCTCGTTAGGTCAGCTTCGTGTGTATCGTACGATTGCTTCGCAGTTCCTCTTAGATAAAATATTACGTTTGCTAGCGTCAATGTTGAATCCCACCTGCTGTTGTCGCACATTCGCCCATACATCGTAAGCCAGTCCTCGACGCCAGCGTTGTCCGTGCCACAAAATGTCCCTGGGTCCCCCGAATAAGTGAGGATGATCGTTGGCACGGGCTGCTGAGGCGTTGTCGCTTGTGTCGTTTGATTTGCCATATTGGAGGCAGGTAGATGACGTCCGCTGCGAAGTTCCGTGATTGCACCCCGCATCTTCCACCAAAATGTTGCAGGAAAATAACAGGCGCACGAGTGTAAAATAATGTATATTTACAACTGAGGTATGGCGTTCAGTCATCTGCCAGACTTAGTCTTCCTCTAGTCCAATTCAACTTCCTACCTCTTTCCACCTTCACAATATCGTTTACAATGAAGGGTGGTGGATTTATTCCCTGTGGCTTACTCTCAAGCACCACCTTGGCGAGGACGTTGACACACCCGAAGTCAAGGTGGCTGTTTGATTTGTGCTGGCTGCCTCACCATGAAAAAGAAGGAAATTGGGTGAACGTCAGCCCCAGTACCATTGCTTCAAGCGTCTTACCTGTTTTTGCCTCTGCGGCGTCTTTGTTGGGGAACACTTCACATGGGAGCTGCCATGGCGAGGTTTATGAGCAATCTGAGATCAAGAACATTCTTTACATTGAGGAGTTTTCAATGCCTGTGGCTTGACCTCAAGCGCCTCGTCGCCGACATAGGTGACACCGCCGCAGTCAAGTTGGCCGTTTGATTGGCGCTGGCTGCCTCACCATAAAAAAGAAGGAAATTGGGTGAATGTAAGCACCAGTACCACTGGTTCTTGCTTCCTACCCGCTTGTTCATGTGCGGCGTCTTTCTTGGTGAATACTCCACAATGAAGCCGTCGTGGCAAGCTGTCGGAGTCATCCAAGAGAAAGAGCTTCCTTTACATGGACGAGTGGCTGTTTTCATTGCCTGTGGCTTACTCTCAGGTGCCTCCTTGGAGACATGGCTGAAACTCCCACTGTCAGGGTGTCTGTTTGAGGTGTGCTGACTGCCTAAGCATAAGGTAATG
Source organism: Dermacentor variabilis (assembly GCF_050947875.1). NCBI lineage: Eukaryota > Metazoa > Arthropoda > Arachnida > Ixodida > Ixodidae > Dermacentor > Dermacentor variabilis. The sequence continues at coordinate 528,832 of NC_134576.1, forward strand.
AAGGAATTTGGGTGAATGTCAGCAGCCGTACCACTACTTTCTCCCGCTTACCTGCTTGTGCTTGTGCGGTGTCCTTGTTCAACACTCCACAAGTGAGCTGCCGTGGCCAGGTGTAGGAGTCATCTGAGAGACAGAGCATCGTTTACATTGAGGAGTGGCTCTTTTTATTGCCTGTGGCTTACTCTCAAGCGCGTCGTTGCCGATATGGGTGACACAAACGCAGTCAAGGTGGTTGATTGAGGTGGGCTGGCTTCCTAAGCATAAGATAGAAAGAGGGTGAATGTGAGCACAAGTAATAATGCTTCTTCCCTCTCACCTGTTTGTGCCTGTGCGGCGTCTTTGTTGGTGAACACTTCACATGGGAGCTGCCATGGCAAGGTTTAGGAGCAATCTGAGATAAAGAGCATCGTTTACATGGAGGAGTTGCGGTTTTCATTGCCTGTGACATAGCTTAAGCGCCTCCTTGGCGACATGGGTAACAAACCCGCAGTCAAGGTGGCAGTTGGAGGTACGTTGGCTGCCTAAGCATGAGAAAAGATAGAATGTGGGTGAATGTCAGCAACAATACCAATGCTTATTGCCTCTTACCTGCTTGTGACTGTTCGGCCTATGCGGCGTCTTTGTTGGGGAACACTTCCCAAGGGAGCTGCCGTGGCGAGGTGTAGGAGTCATCTGAGAGAAAGAGCATCTTTTACATGGGGAAGTAGCTGTTTTCATTGACTGCGGATTCCTCTCAAGTGCCTCGTTTGCGACCTGGATGAAACTCCCGCTGTCATGGTGGCCTTTTGAGGTGTGCTGGCTGCCCCAGCTAAAGAAAACAAGGAAATTGAGTGAAAGTCAGCACCAGTTCTATTGCTTGTTGATTCTTACCTGCTTGTGCCAGTGCGGCGTCATTGTTGGTAAACACTGCACAAGAGAGCTGCCGTGGCGAGGTGTAGGAGTCATCTGAGAGAAAGAGCATCGTTTACAGCAATATGTAGCTATTTTCATTGCCTGCCGCTTAATCTCAAGCGCCGTGTTGCCGATATGGGCGACGCACCCGCAGTCAGGGTGGGTGTTTGAGGTGTGCTGGCTGCCTCAGCATAAGAAAAAGAAGGAAATTGAGTGAATACCAGCACCAGTTGTATTGCTTCTTGCGTCTTACCCGCTTGTTCCTGTGCGGCCTCTTTCTTGGTGAATACTCCACAAGGAAGCTGTCGTGGCAAGGTGTCGGAGTCCTCTGAGAGAAAAAGCATCCTATACATGTAGGAGTGGCTGTTTTCATTGCCTGTGGCTTACTCTCAAATGCTTTCTTGGAGAAATGGATGAAACCCCTCTGTTAAGGTGTCTGTTTGAGGTGTGCTGACTGCCTAAGCATATGGAAAGAAAGGAATTTGGGTGAATGTCAGCACCATTAAGAATGCTTCTTGCGTCTTGCCTGCTTGTGCTTGTACGGCGTCTTCGCTGGCGAACACTACTCTAAGGAGCTGCCGTGGCGAGGTGTAGGAGTCATCTGATAGAAAGAGCATCGTTTACATTAAGGAGTGACTGTTTTCATTTCCTGTGGCTTACTCTCAAGCGCCTCCTTGCTTTCATGGGGTCAGACCAGCACTCAAGGTGGCTGTTTGAGGTGTGCTGGCTGAATAAGCATAAGAAAAGAAGGAACTTGAGTGAATGTCAGCGCCAGTTTCGTTGATTCGCGCCTCTTACCTGTGTTTACAGGTTCGGCGTCTTTTTTTGGTGAACACTCCACAAGGGAGCTGCCGTGGAGAGGTGTACGAGTCATCTGGGAGAAAGAGTGTCGTTTACATTGAGGAGTGGCTGTTTTCATTGCCTGCGACTTACTCTCAAGCGCCTCCTTGCTTTCATGGGGTCAGACCAGCACTCAAGGTGGCTGTTTGAGGTGTGCTGGCTGAATAAGCATAAGAAAAGAAGGAACTTGAGTGAATGTCAGCGCCAGTTTCGTTGATTCGCGCCTCTTACCTGTGTTTACAGGATCGGCGTCTTTTTTTGGTGAACACTCCACAAGGGAGCTGCCGTGGAGAGGTGTACGAGTCATCTGGGAGAAAGAGTGTCGTTTACATTGAGGAGTGGCTGTTTTCATTGCCTGCGACTTACTCTCAAGCGCCTTTTGGGCGCTTGAGACGGTCCACCATCTGGCGCAAGATCCTTGACTTCGTCGTCTTCAATCAACGTTTTTGCTGGGCACGCAACGCTGGCTCCAAACACTAGGTGGCATTATTCCCCCTCCCAATGGAGCATCGACTCGATGCTGAAACACAAAACGTACAGGGAAACTAGACAAATTAGGTAAAACAAAAAAGTGGGGGGGGAAACGCGCTAGCACACATACGGAAATGCACACGGAAAAATGTGTTCTGTGGTCGGGAACAAAAAAAAACGCTTCAAAGTTCTTTGGAGGAAGACGCGACGACAGCAAAAAAAAAGAGGGTGTTTCACTAGTGCACTTCACCGTGTAAAATACGGCTTGAGGCGGACGACATGTACAGTCTCTGCGTGTGGTAAACAGCGCTTGGGCGATGGTAGGTCTCCATGTGGAATCACTTCATAGTTCACGTCGCTTACACGCCTTAGTACTGTCCGAAGTACTTGCTGAGGAGTTTCTCGCTGAGGCCTCGCCGTCTAATGGGTGTCCAAGCCCAAACTTGGTCACCAGGCTCATAGGTCACTTGTCGATGGTGGAGATTGTACCTTATTGCATCGGTACACTGCTGCTGTCTTATGTGCACACGGGCCAGTTGACGCGCTTCGTCGGCGTGCTGAATGTACTCCTCGACGTCAGGAGCTAACTGATCGAGCTGGTCGGTATCTTTATATGGAATCATGGCGTCTAGCATAGTTTGGATATCTCGACCATAAACGAGGCAGAATGGCGGGAAGCGTGTAGTTCCCTGCGTGGCAGTGTTGTACGCAAACGTTGCGTACGGTAGGATTTCGTCCCACGTTTTGTGCTGCACATCCAGGCACATAGCGATCATGTCTGCCAGTGTTTTGTTTCGCCTTTCTGTCAAGCCGTTAGTCTGAGGGTGGTATGCACTGGCCTTTCGCTGACTCGTGTAACTCAGCTTGAAGATGTCGTCCAGAAGCTTTGCCGTAAATTCCATCCCTCGGTCAGTGATGATGAATGACGGTGCGCCATGCCGAAGCACAATGTGATGCATAAAAAACTGGGCAACTTCAGGTGCTGTCCTGCGTGGTAGTGCCTTCGTCTCAGCGTAACGCGTCAAGTAGTCAGTTGCGACAATGATCCACTTATTGCCGGAGGAAGACAAGGGAAATGGTCCAAGAAGGTCCATTCCAACTTGATGAAATGGCGTACGCGGAGGGTCGATGGGTTGTAGAAGGCCTGCAGGCTTCAGGGGTTGTGACTTGCGGCGCTGGCGTTCACGGCATCATTTCACGTAGCGTTTTACGCAAGCAGTCAGTCTAGGCCAGTAGTACAGTTGCCGTACCCTGTCCAGAGTCCTTCAGTAGCCCAAGTGACCAGATGTCGGCTCGTCGTGGCAGGCTAATAGGACGTCGTCGCGATGGGCTTGAGGTACTACTAGCATATGTGATTTGTCGCCGGCACCTGTGCTTCTTTTGTATAAGATGCCCCCTCGTAGGCAAAATGACGACAACCGTCGCGAAAGTGGGCGAGGAATGGACGCGATGCCGCCTTCTAAGTGATTGATGACGGGTCTTAACTCAGCGTCCGATCGCTGTTTAGCGAGCAGATCCGGCCCGCTGAGGGCTCCCAGAAAGGCGCTGTCGTCTTCCTCGTCAGGATTCTGAGATTTAACAGGTGCCCGTGATAACGTGTCAGCATCTTCATGTTTCCGGCCTGACTTGTACACGATGGTGATGTTAAATTCCTGGAGTCGCAGACTCCAACGTGCCAATCGTCCAGAAGGGTCTCGGAGGTTGGTCAACCAGCACAAAGCGTGATGGTCGGTCACAACTTTAGATGGCCGCCCGTAGAGATACGGCCTCAACTTTGTGGTAGCCCAAATAACCGCGAGGCACTCCTCTGTGGTGGAATAATTGTACTCTGCGCGCCCGTAGAGATACGGCCTCAACTTTGTGGTAGCCCAAATAACCGCGAGGCACTCCTTCTCTGTGGTGGAATAATTGTACTCTGCGCGTGACAGAGTGCGGCTCGCGTAGGCGATAACTCGTTCAGTCCCGTCTTGTCGTTGAACCAGGATAGCTCCGAGATCGATATTGCTGGCGTCAGTGCTACTTCTGTGTCAGCATCCTCATCAAAATGACCGAGCACGGGAGGAGATGACAAGCGACGTTGTAGCTCCGCAAAGGCGGTCTGTTGTTCATGAGTCCAGAGGAATGGCGTGTCGTCACGCGTAAGGCGAAATAGCGGATCTGCAATCTTCGAAAAATTTTCAATGAAGCGTCGATAATATGCACACAAGCCCAAAAATCGTCTCACACTTTTCTTATCGGTTGGAGCGGGAAAAGCTGCTACGGCAGCAGTCTTCTCGGGATCGGGCCGAACACCTGCCGCGCTTACGACGTGACCAAGGAACTTCAGTTCCTCGTAACCGAAATGGCCTTTCTCTGGCTTGAGTGTAAGGTCAGCCGATCGAATGGCTTCGAGTACATTCCGAAGGCGTCGAAGGTGCTCGTCAAAAGTTTCCTAAAAGACAGCGACATCATGGAGATAGACGGGACACCCGCCGTGGTTGCTCAGTGGCTATGGTGTTCGGCTGCTGAGCACGAGGTCGCGGGATCGAATCCCGGCCACGGCGGCCGCATTTCGATGGGGGCGAAATGCGAAAACACCCGTGTGCTTAGATTTAGGTGCACGTTAAAGAACCCCAGGTGGTCAAAATTTCCGGAGTCCTCCACTACGGCGTGCCTCATAATCAGAAAGTGGTTTTGGCACGTGAAACCCCCAATATTATTATTATTAGATAGACGAGGCAACTTTTCCATTTGAGGTCAGCGAGAACGGTATCCTTCATTCGCTGGAATGTGGCTGGAGCGGAACAGAGGCCGAATGGGAGTACCCTAAATTCGTAAAGGCCGTCCGGAGCTACGAAAGCAGTTTTCTCGCGGTCAGGCTCATCTAGTTCAATTTGCCAGTAGCCACTTTTCAGATCGATAGAGGAGAAATACTTCGCCTGCCTCAGCTTGTCCAGAGAATCGTCGACCCGAGGCAACGGGTACACGTCCTTCTTTGTGACGTTGTTTAGCTTCTGGTAGTCTACACAAAATCAAAGCGTGTCATCTTTCTTTTTAACAAGAACGACTGGCGATGACCAGGAACTGCATGAAGGCTGGATTACGCCGTCTTGAAGCATTTCCTTCACGTTCGTCTGAATAGCATGTCGTTCGGTCGGGGAAACACGATAAGGCTGTTGCCGTATGGGGGGCACGTCGTCATAGGTGATGATACGGTGTTTCGTAATCGATGTTTCACGCACCTTCAACGACCGTGCAAAGCAGGAGTGGAACTCAAGCAACAGCTCGCGCAGGGGTTCTCTGTTCTCTTCAGGAAGCGTTGGACTAATGTCGACGTTGCGTAGATGTGCTTCAGCAGTGCCGATTGCCTCGGAAACAAAACACTCAGTGACATCGGCGATCGCGTAGGCGATGACAGTACCGGAGAAAAGGTGCGGGTGTTCGTAGCTGAAGTTGGTGACAAGAACCTCACAGTGGCCATCGTGGAGATCGACAAGGCTTCTTGCTACGCAAACACCATGAGAAAGCAGAAGAGAGGAATTGCTTTCTAGGACCGCTTCACCGTGTATGAGCTTGTCACATGCCACTTGAACCACGACACTTGCACGCAGTGGTAACGTGACAGCGTCATCGATGACACCAAGAGATGCTCGAGGGTGGATGGTGCTGGTCGTCGCTGTGGCGCTCTTTGTCGAGAAAGTGACGAGGTGTTATCGAATGTTGATGATAGCGCCGTGCTCCCTGAGAAAGTCCGTGCCGATGATTAGGTCTCGAGAACACTGAGGGAGAATGCTCAAACTGGCAACAAACGTAGAGCCGCGAATCTGTATTCATGCCGTGCACATGCCGAGTGGTGTGACGATGTGCCCGCCAGCTGTACGAACTTGCGTTTGATTCCAAGGCGTGGTCACTTTGTTCAGAAGGGTGGCCAGTTTTTCGCTGATTATAGAATAATCCGCTCCAGTGTCCACTAAAGCAGTCAATTCACGACCGTCAAGCAGTACAGGAATGTGTAAAGAAATTCTTCCGTAATCAGCAGGTACTGTCGTCGTAGATGTATCGTCTGTCCGCGTACGTGTCAGTAAGGGTCCTTGAGCACGTCCAGACTGAGCGGCCTCGCCCCCAAAGGTCGCGGTGGTTAGTTTTCCCGTCGTGGGCTGGGCGACCAATCTCGGCACCACGCTTGAATACGTACGGCGAGTCGGAGAAAACCGCCGCGGCGAAGGGGAGCCTGACTGGTGTCGAGCTGACGGAGATCCGCGCTGCTGGGCAACGTATTCTTCAATTTCAGGAGGACGCTGGCCGAACCTAGGTCGTGGCAGTTCGCTGAGAATCCGCGTAGTCCGAGCTCTCGATAGGAGCACTGTCGGTAGACATGCCCAGCTTCTCCACAGTGAAAGCAAAGGGGACGGCGATCAGGTGCCCGCCACACGTCTGATTTCCTCGGGGCCTGTCGGTGGTCCTGGTAATACGAGGCAGCCTGGACGGGCTCTAGCATGGCCGGGCGCGCGGCGCGAAGCGGGGAGGCAGGTGGGGCAGGTTGCCTCAAGGCTTGAGAATATGACATATGTGGGCTGTTGTTTGTTAGCGGTCGAGCTTCTGTGTTGAAGAGTGTTCTCTTAGCGCATGCTGGACTTCATCACGGAGAACGCTGGACAAGGAGCTGAGCGTCAGCGGTGAAGGTACCGACAGATTCTGGAGTTCTTCGCCGATCACGGAACGAATGAGCTCTCGAAAGAAATCGACGTGACCCCCGAGAGCTCCGAAGAAGTCCGTAGGTGAGGCAGTGTTCACTTGACGTTCGTATGATGGTGTCCGCTGGCGAAGAGTCTGCTCCATGGCGATGGCCTCAGAAAGAAATTCTGACACAGTCTTGGGAGGACTGCGCACGAGACCGCCGAACAGCTGCTCTTTCATTCCGCGCATCAGGTACCGCACCTTCTTTTCTTCCGACATGCTGGGGTCGGCTCGTCGAAAGAGACGCGTCATGTCCTCGACGTACATTGCGACACTCTCGTTCGGCATTTGTATACGGGACTGGAGATCACGCTCAGCTCGCTCTCGGCGATCAGGGCTCTCATACGTCTCAAGAATCCGGCGTTTGAATTCTGCCGATGAAGTTAAGGCATCTGCATGGTTCTCGTACCGAACACGTGCGCCATCGTTAAGGCTGAAATAGACGTTTTTCAGTTTCTCTGCGTCATCCCACTTGTTGAACGCGGCAACACGTTCATAGTGCACCAGCCAATCTTCAACGTCCTCATGTAAGGCGCCGTGGAAGGGATTCGGCGTTCGCGGATTGAATAGCGTACAATGAATCGGCGTTCTGCCTTCCATACCGGTTGGGGTGGTTGGAGCTGCCATTTCCTCTGGAAGGAGTCTAAACTCAGGGGCTTGCCCACGGATCCTTCTGCTGGCGCGGTGTACAGGCGTAACCACCGGTACGGGGCTGGAGCTCCTGCTGCCCGGAGGGGTTTGGTGCATAGATTAGATTACCCCGCACCTCCACCAGTTTCTCACGCGCTAAGGCAAGAATAAGCAGCATTATCAGCAGCCAAACACGATAATGTCAGACACAAGGAGGACGGTTCACCAGCTGGCGCAAGATCCTTGACTTCGTCGTCTTCAATCACCGTTTTTGCTGGGCACGCAACGCTGGCTCAAAACACCAGGTGGCAATATTATCATATCATCAGCAAACAATCTTGCGGAAGAAACACTAGTGTTGGGAAGGTCATTTATAAATATTAAGAAAAGTAATGGGCCCAATGGCGAGCCCTCGGGGACGCCAGACGTTACGTGGGCCACACTAGCTTCTGAGCCATTTACCACTACATGCTGAAACCGCACATAAAGTTATTCCTGAATCCATGCAATTACTTGTTCATTGATATTAAACCAACGTAGTTTACATATAAGCAATGTGTGATCCATCAGGTTGAAAGCTTTTCTAAAATCGACAAACACCGAGTCACCACAAGAACGAGCACCCTGTGCAGCACAAACTTCGTGAACGAATTCTGTTAATTGAGTTGTACAGCAAAGCACTTGCCTGAAACCATGCTGTTTCTGATTCAGGAGGTTATGATTGGTAATGTGTGTCATTATGTTACTACACAAGACGTGCTCTAATACTTCACAGACAATACTTGTTAGAGATATTGGTCTGTAACTGCTGCCTAGTTCGTGAGGCCCCTATTTATACACTGGCACAACGCACGCCATCTTCCATTCGTGTGGTAGGACCCTGGTGTGCAATGACTTCGAGTACACTATCTTAAGAAAGGGAGGGATGAACGACGCACACAATTTGAGAAAAGCGCCTGTCAATACAACAGGCCCCCCTGCTTTGCTGTAATCTATACGTTCAAGAAGCGACTGTATTCCACTTTCATCAATAATTATATCATTCATGTTTTCAATGACCTCATTAGCAGACGGCTGCGGAATTACGCTCGAGGCAGTAGGTGAGAAAATGTAAGGAAAAAACTTGTTGAAGCAATTGGCTTTTTCTAAGTTATTCTCTATTTCCACTCCGCATGCCGAAGTGATGGAATACATGCTTTGTCTTTTCTATTACATTTGACAAGATTCCAGAATAGCTTTTTTGTTTGAAATCGAGAAGGCAAAGCGTCAAATAATTCTTTTTTTGCCTGGCGGATTTTTGTTTGCAGTATTTGGCTTATGGCCACAAGTTGATCGCAAGTTTCCGAAATGGAGTTTCTTTTATAATTCCTGTCTATCCTATTCCTGTTGCTAGTAAGGCGTCGCAGCTCACCATTAAACCATGCTTTAGATTTAGCACGCCGTTTGGTCTGCACCCACGACGGCACATAGTTTTCTTGTACCTCAAGCATTTTTGCTTTAAAAAGGAGCCATAACTCATCAACGCCGATTGTTTCAGAAAGTATTTCGAATTCCGGAAGGACTTGCTGTAATGCAAGTCCTATTTCATTTATGTTGGCTTGGGTGTAACTATACATCCTTCTGGCTCCCGAGCTTTGCGTCTTTTCGTACGTCAACTTCATTTCTCAAACCACATTTTTATGGTCGCTAATACCTGACGCCACCAAAACTTTCCTAACCCAATATGGATGATTAGTTAGAATTAACTCTAAGACGTTATTTTGTCTCGTACCTTCTATTGCCACCTGGGTTAAGGAGAAACTACTTAGTATCATCAACAATTCCTTTGCCACTGGGCATTCCTTTTGCCGAATTCCCATAGAAACTTTCTTTTTCTGCTCATTGCCTCTGAAAAATCTTCTGATATACTAATATTGGATCCTGTTTGTTTCTTGGCGTTGGCTAGAATTGCCTGTTTATCTGTAAACATTGAAAACATTGCAATGAGCGGCCGAGGTTTATTGGCCTAGGACCGTCCAAGTCTGTGTGCCCTTTCAATCTGCACTGGCGTTAGTCCTAAACATGATAAAATTTCTTGTAATTTTTTCTCGGAGACAGCGGGCAGTTCACGACTTTCACTGTCAGGGACACCATAAAATATCAGGTTACATCGCCTGCTACGGTTTTCCAAGTCGTCTATTTTACAGGATAAGGCCTTCGCCGTGCTGTGAGTATCTTCAGTTTTCTTCCTACATTCAGTAACAGCTCCTCTTAGGTTTGTGAACTGTGTTGTTGCACTTTTCTCAGAATCTGATCGTGACTTAAGCTCTTCTATAGCTATTTGGCCTTGATGTTGCGATGTTTGGATAGCCTGTATTTTGGCCTTTATTTACCTTTGGCCATCCAAAGTTCGATTCAGTGTTTCAGCAGTAGTTGGGCCAGGATTTATCTCTACGTCACCGCACAGGAATAAAAGCAAAAAATAGAATGCATATTTTCGCAATAAAAAGAAACGAAGTTTGGCATGACAACGCACAGTACGGTACTTTGAATCCCCACTTGAACCACGGGGCGTAACCGGCACAAAGGTGAAACTCTCATTCAAATAATTACCAAGCTGCGTTAGCAGAAGAAAATGCGTGAGTTGCCCAATCATGCTGGTGCCGGCCTCACACCCCGATGCTGCACTGATCCTATCCGCCTTTTGTACACCGTAGACACGGCCTCCATCCGCCCAAGGTTCGTTGGCCAATAGTCGGCACTGCCCAAACTAGCCGGGCACACATCGAAGGCGCTGCCGCCGTAGTTTGCGGGCTCTACACTGAATGCCGTAGCCATCGATGCACGACCCTCTGCGTCTGCGCTGCAATTGCGATGAGGCGGCTGTGCGACGGTGCAGCAGATAACCTGCTTTAGCAGAAGAAAATGCGTGAGTGGCACAATCATGTTGGTACCGGCCTCAGGCCCCCCAACGGAGCTGCCGTGGCGAGGTGAAGGACTCATCTGAGAGAAAGATCATTCTTTACATTGAGGAGTGGCTGTTTTCATTGTTGCGGCATACCCTCAAGCGCCTCCTTGGTGACATGGGAGACACACCCGGAGTGAAGGTGGCTGTTTGAGGTGTGGCGACTGCATAAGACTAAGAAAATAGGGGCAATTAGGTGAATGTCAGCACCAGTAGCGTTTCATCTTGCCTCTTACCTGTTTTTGTCTGTGCGGCGTCTTTGTTGGTGAACACTTCACATGGGAGCTGCCGTGACGAGGTTTAGGATCAATCTGATATAAACAGCATTGTTTACATAGAGGAGTTACGGTTTTCATTGCCTGTGGCACACTCTCAAGCGCGTCCTTGGCGACATGGGTGACACACCCGCAGTGAAGGTGGCTGTTTGAGGTCTGCTGCCTGCCTAAGCATAAGAAAAAGAAGGAAATTGAACGAATGTCAGCACCAGTTTCATTGCTTTTTGTCTCTTACCTGCTTATGCCTGTACGGCGTCTTTGCTGGTGTACATTGCACAAGAGAGCTGCCGTGGCGAGGTGTAGGAGTCATCCGAGATAAAGAGCATCGTTTACGTGGAGGAGTGGCTGTTTTCATTGCCTGTAGCTTAATCTCAAGCGCCTCGGTGCCGATATCGGTGACACAACCGCAGTCAAGGTGGCTGACTGAGGTGTGCTGGCTGCATAAGCATAAGAAAAAGATACAATGTGGGTGAACGTCAGCAACAGTATCAATGCTTATTGCCTCTTACCTGCTTGTGCCTGTTCAGCCTGTGCGGCGTCTTTGTTGGTGAACACACCCCAAGGGAGCTACCGTGGCGAGCTTTAGGAGTCATCTTAGAAAAACAGCATCGGTTAAATGGAGCAGTGTATGTTTTCATTGCCTGTGGCTTACTCTAAGGTGCCTCCATGGAGACTCGGATGAACCACCGGCTGTCAAGGTGTCTGTTTGAGGTGTGCTGGCTAGGACAGATAAGGAAAGAACAAGTAAGGACAGGAAGCATAGGACAAATACGGAAATTGCCTGAATGTAAGCAGCCATACCAATGCTTTCTGCCTCTTATCTTCTTGTGCCTGTGCGGCGTCTTTGTTGGTGCACAGTCCGCGAGGGAATTGCCGTGGCGAGGTGTAGGAGTCATATTAGAGAAAGAGCATCGTTTACATTGAGGAGTGGCTGTTTTCATTGTGGACATATGTCGCCTTGTCGCCTTTGTGGACATTTGTCGCCAGCATATGTCGCCTTGAAGAAGACAAGTCCACTTGTCGAAACGTTGGCTCCTGCATTCACCTTGTTCCCGTTTTGCTCATCGTCTTGAGTTTCCATCTCCCGAATTCCCCGTCTTTTCTCTGGTTTCATTGTTGTGGCTTACTCTCAAGCGCCTCCTTGGCAACATAGGTGACACTTCGCATTCAAGGTGTACGAGGAGTGCTGTGTTACTAAGCATAGGAAAAAAAGGAAATCGGGTGAATGGCAGCACCAGAACCCTTGCTTTCTGCCTGCTACCTGCTTGTGCCTGTGTGGCGTCTTCGATGGTGCACACTTCACGAGGGAGTTGCCGTGGCGACGAGTAACAGTGATCTGAACGAAATAATATCGTTTACTAGGAGGAGTGGTGGTTTCATTGCCTTTGGCTTACTCTCAAGCGCGTCCTTGGCGAGATTGATGACACATCCGCAGTTAGGTGGCTGTTTGATTTGTGTTGGCTGCCTAAGCATAAAAAAAGGAAATTGGGTGAATGTCAACACCAGTACAATTGGTTCTTGCTTCTTGCCTGCTTGTTTTTGCCTGTGCGGCGCCTTTGTTTGTGAACACCCCACAAGGGAGCTACCATCGCGAGGTGCAGGAGTGATCTTAGAGAAAGAGCATCGGTTAAATGGGGTAGTGGCTGTTTTCATTGCCCATGGCTTACTCTAAGGTGCCTCCTTGGAGACATGCATGAACCAACCGTAGTCAAGGTGGCTTGTTGAGGTATGCTGGCTGCCTAAGTCCAAGAAGAAGAAAGAAATTGTGTGAATGCAGGCAGCCGTACCACTGCTTTTTGCCTCTTACCAGCTTGTGCGGCGTCTTTGTTCGTGAAAACTCCACGAGGGAGCTGCCATGGGGAGGTGTAGGAGTCGTCTGAGAGAAAGCGCATCCTTAACATGGGAAAGTGGCTGTTTTCAGCTGTCACCACCCGCTGTCAAGGTGTCTGTTTGAGGTGTGCTGGCGGCCCAAGCATAAGAAAAAGAAGGAAATTGGGTGAATGTCAGCAGCCGTACCACTGCTTTCTGCCTCCTACATGCATGTGCCTGCGCGTCGTATTTCTTGGTGAACACTTTACAAGGGAGCTGCCGTGGCGAGGTTTACCAGCCATTGGAGATAAGGAGCATCGTTTACATTGAGGAGTTGCACTTTTCAATGCCTGTGGCTTACTCTCAAGCGCCTCCTTGGCACCATAGCGGACAAACCCACAGTCAAGGTTGTTATTTGACGTGTGCTGGCTGCCTGAGCATAAAAAATGATTGAACAATGGCGAGTGTTAGCACCAGTACCATTGCTTCTTGCCTCTGACCTGTTGTTGCCTGTGCTGCGTCTGTGCTAGTGAAAATTCCACCTGGGAGCTGGCGTGGTAAGGTGTAGGAGCAATCTGAGAGAAAAAGCATCCTTTATATGGAGTAGTGGCTAATTTATTGCCTGTGGCTTACTCACAAGCGGCTCCTTGGCGACATAGGTGACATTTCGCAATCTATGTGTAGCAGCTGTGCTGAGTTCCTAAGCATCAGAAATACAAGGAAATTGGGTGAATGTCAGCACCAGAACCACTCCTTTCGTCCTCCTACCTGCTTGTGCCTGTGTGGCGTCTTTGTTGGGGAACACCCCACAAGGGAGCTGCCGTGGCGTGGGGTAAGAGTCATCTGAGAGAAAGAGGACCGTTTACATCGAGGAGTGGCTGTTTTCATTGCCTGTGGCTTAATCTCAAGCGCCTCGTTGCCAAAATGGGTGACACATCAGCAGTGAAGGTGTCTGTTTGAGGTGTGCTGGCTGCCTAAGCTAAAGAAAAAGTAGGAAATTGGGTGAATGTCAGCACTAGTACCAATGCTTCTTGCTTCTTAATTGCTTGTGCCTGTGTGGCGTCTTTGTTAGTGTGAGGTTTAGGAGCCTTGTAAGGTTTAGAAGCCAACTGAGGTAAAGAGCATCGTTTACGTGGAGTAGTGGCTTTTTCCATTGCTTATGGCTTACTCTCAAGGGCCTCCTTGGATAAATTGGGAACAAAACTACAGTCAAGGTGGTTGTTTGAAGTGTGCTGGCTACCTGAGCATGAAGAAAACATAGAAATTGGGCGCATGTCAGCACCACTACCAATGCTTCTTGCCACCTGCCTGTTCGTGCCTGCGCGGCGTCTTTGTAGGTAAACACTCTACAGGATAGCTGGCGTGGTGCGGTGTAGGAGTCATCTGAGAGAAACAGCATCCTTTACATGGAGCTGTCGCTGTTTTCATTGCCTGAGGCTTACTCACAAGTGGCTCCTTGGCGACACTAGGGACACACCGATGTCCAGGTGTCTGTTTGGGGTGTGGTTGCTGCCCAAGCAAAAAGAAAGAAGGAAATTGGGTGAATGTCAGCAGCTGTACCAATGCTTCTTGCCTCTTACCGGCTTGTGCCTGTGCAGCGTCCTTGTTAGTGAACACTACCACTAGAGAGCTGCCATGGCGTGGTTAAGGAGTCGTCTGGGAGAAAGAGCATCGTTTACATGGAGGAGTGACAGTTTTATTGCCTCTAGCTTACTCTCAAGCGCCTCCTTGGCGACTTGAGGGACACACCCGATATCGAGGTAGTTGTTTGAGGTGCGCTGGCTTCCTGAGCACACATAAAAAGGAAATTGGGCGAATGTCGGCATCAATGTCAATGCTTTCTGCCTCCTACGTGCTTGTGCCTGTGTGGCGTCTTTGTTGGTGAACACTCCCCAAGGGAGTGGCCATGGCGAGGTGTAGCAGTCATCTGAGAGAAACAGCATCGTATCCATGGAGGAGTGCCTATTCTCATTGCCTGTGGCTTAATCTCAAGCGCCTTGTTGCCGACATGTGTGACACATCGCCGTCAGGGTGTCTGAGGTGTGCTGTGTGTTTTCCTAAGCATAAGAAAAAAATGAAAATTTGGTGAATGTCAATACCAGAAATATTACTTTATGCCTCCTACCTGCTTCTGCCTGTGTGGCATGTTGTTGGTGAACACTCCACAAGAGAGTTGCCTAGGCGAGGAGTAGGATTCATCTGAGACAAAGAGCATCGCGTACATGGAGGAGTGGCTGTTTTCATTGCCAGTTGCTTAATCTCAAACGCCTCGTTGCGGACATGAGTGACACACCCACAGACAAGATGGCTGTTTGAGGTTTTACCAATTCCTACCGACTTCGAACAAATGAAAAACATAGAAATACCAGAACAGGGAGTTGCTTCACTGCTCAAGAACGTTAAAGTCAGCTCCGCATCTGGTCCTGTTCACATTCCAAACTATGTCTTAAAGAACTGTGCTGCATCCGTCGCCCCATTTCTAGTAATTCTTTTCCAGCCATCCATTGAAGAGGGGTCCCTGCCTAAAGATTGGAAAAGTGGTAACGTAGTACCTGCATTTAAAGGCGGCGACAAGACAAAGACAAAAAATTTCAGACCTATTTCACTAATTAGCGTCGCATGAAAGCTACTAGAGCATATACTTTATACCAATTTAACGAGTCACTTACAGAGCAACGGATTCTTTTGCCCCACGCAACATGGGTTTCGCCGGGGATTCTCGTGTCACACTCAGCTAATCGAATTCACCCATGATATCGCATCATCATTAAATAACGGACACCAGGTTGACTGCGTATTTCTGGATTTTCGAAAGCTCTTGATTCTGTTGCACATAACCTTCTACTCACAAAACTGTCTGCCATGAAAATTCTAGCATCACTGATGAAACGGCTTGAGGCGTATCTTACTGGTAGAAAGCAGCGTGTTGTCCTTGAAGGATTGGCCTCATCAGAGACTGAAGTCTTATCGGGCGTTCCACAGGGGTCTTGGGTCCGCTGTTATTTCTGATATTCATAAATGACATAGGAACGCATCTTTGCAGTCACATACGCCTGTATGCTGGTGATTGTTGCATATATCGCGCCATTACGTCCACTGCCGATTCAAGTATCTTACAAAATGACCTTCTAACAGTGTCCACGTGGTGCGACAGCTGGAGCATGAAATTAAACTCTGCCAAGTGTAATGTCATTCGCTTCACTAACAAGAGGGTGCCGCTTGTTAAAAATTACTTTCTAAACACTGAACCATTGAAGTAGTTACAAGTACTTAGGCGTTGTCTTTAAAAATAATCATTCTTGGAATGACCATATAGAGAGCGTGGGGTCTAAGGCTAGTCGTATGTTAAATTTTCTAAAACATAATTTCTGGAGAGCCCCACATAAGGTAAAGGAAACGCTTTATTTAACAAACATTCGTCCGATGTTAGAGTACGGCAGTTCTGCCTGGGACCCAGAGACAAACAGAGCCATTTACCAACTGGAACGAATACAAAACCGAGCCGCCCGATTCATTACTGCCTACTATGATTTCACTCAGAGCTCATCACAAATACGTGTTAACTTGGGATGGCCGCTTCTCGAGAACCGACGGAAATATTTGCGACTTAAACTTTTCTCCATCATTTGCACAGGCAAGACTGCTTTGTGCAGGGACACATACATAAAGAACCGAAGCTACATATCACCTAGAACAGATCACCCGCTAAAGGTACAAGAGTAAAAATGCCGTAACAACCTATATAAGCATTCCTTCTTTCTGAAAACTGTATATGATTGGAATAAACTACCGCTCGAAATTCTCACAGCAACGCCATCTGTGTTCGAAACTTTGTTGTCGAAACATTCATACCTTCAGTTCTAAAATGTGTTTTGCATCGGACAGAATAGGAGATTCACCTTTCCTGTCCGCGGCTTTTTGCCTTACTCGCTGCTCTTTTTTTCATTACTTTATTATATAATTATTATAATTGCGTTGTACTAAAGTGTATTTATATTGTATTTCATAACAACCTTAGGTGTAATGTTGTGTTAAGTACTGTGTTCTCAAAATCAATATTTTGTTGTATTGTGTATTAGATGTATCCTTTTGTAACAACAATCATCTGTATTTCCATCATTTGTATATTCCTTACCCCTACTTTAACGCCGAACATTGGGCGCTGTATGTAAATAAATAAATAAATAAATAAAGGCAGCGAGCAACTGCAGGGAGAAAAAAGACAAGTGTGAGCCTGTCATCGTTTCGGTGCCTCCGCGTCCTATCACCTGATGAACACTCAACGAAGGAGCTGAAGTGGCGAGGTGTAGGAGTCATCTGCGAGAAACAGCATCCTTTACATGGAGGAGTGGCGGTTTCATCGCCTCTGGCTTACTCTCAAGCGCCTCCTTGGCGACATAGTTGAAACTCCCGCAATCAAGGTGTCTGTTTGAGGTGCGCTGGCTCCCCAAGCATAAGAAAAAGGAGCAAATTGGGTGAATGCCAGCATCAGTACCAATGCTTCTTGCCTCTAACCTGCTTGTGCCTGTGCGGCGTCTTTTTTGGTGAACGCTCCACAAGGGAGCGGCCGTGGCGAGCTTTAGGAGTCATGTGAGAGGAAGAGTATCGCTTACATGGAGGGCTTCCGGTTTTTGTTGCCTGTGGCTTACCCTCAAGTGCCTCCTTTGCGACTTCGTTGAAACTCCCGCTGTGATGGTTTCGGTTTGAGGTGTGCTGGCTGCCTAAGCTTAAGGAAAGTAAGGAAATTGGTTGAATGTCAGCACCAGTTGGATAGCTTCTTACCTCTTAGCTCCATCTGCCTGTACGGAGTTTTTGTTGGTGAACAGTTCACAAGGGAGCTGCCGTGGCGAGATAAAGGAGTCATCTAAGGGAAAGAGCATCATGGAGGGGTGGCTGTTTTCATTGCCTGTAGCTTAATCTCATGCCAATCGTTGCCGACATGGGCGACTCACCCGCAGTCATTGGGGCTGTTTGAAGTGTGCTGGCTGCCTAAGCATCAGAAAAAGAAGAATATTTGCTGAATGTCAGCAAAAGTACCAATGCTTCTTGCCTCTTACCTGTTTGTGCCGGTGCGGCGTCTTTCTTGGTGAACACTCCACCACAGAGCTGGCTAAGTGAAGTGTAGGTGTCATTTGAGAGAAAGAGCATCCTTTACATGGATGAGTGGCTGTTATCATTCCCTGTGACTTGATCTCAAGCGGCTCCTTGGCGCCATTGCTGACACTTCACAGTCAAGGTGTCTGAGCTGTGCTGTCTTCCCAAGCACAAGAAAATGAATTGACTTGGGTGAACGTCAGCACCAGAACCATTGGTTTCTGCCTCCTACCTGCTTGTTCCTGTGGGATCTTGATCTTCTTCCTGTGGGATCTGTGGACTCCATAAGGGATCAGCCGTGGCAAGGATTAGGAGTCTTCTGAGACAAAGAGTTTCGTTTACATGGATGACTTCCGGTTTTCATCGAATGTGGCTTACTCTCAAGCGTCTCCTTGGTGACATGGATCAAACAACCGCTGTCAAGGTGGCTGTTTGAGGTGTGCTGGCTGCCTAAGCATAAGAAAAGGAAGGAAATTGAGTGAATGTCAGCTCCAGTTTCATTGCATCTCGCCTCTTACCTGCTAGTGCCTGTGTGGCGTCTTTGTTAGTAAACACTCAGCGAGGGAGGCGCCGTGCCGAGGTGTAAGAGTCATCTGAAAGAAAGAGGATCCCTTATATGTAGGAGTGGCTGTTCTCATTGCCTGTGGCTTACCCTCAAGTGCCTCCTTTGCGACATGGATGAAACTCCCGCTGTCATGGTGTAGACTTGAGGTGAACTGGCTGCCTAAGCATAAGAAAAATAAGGAAATTGGTTGAATAACAGCACCAGTACCATAGCATCTTACCTCTTGCCTGATTCTGCCTATGCGGAGTCTTTGTTCGTGAACACTCCGCAAGAGAGCTGCTGTTGCGATGTGTAGGTGTCTTCTGAATGAAAGAGCATCCTTTACATGGAGGAGTGGCAGTTTTTATTGCCTGTGGCTTATTTAGAAGCGCCTCCTTAGCGACATAGGGACAGATCTGCACTCATGTTGGCTCTTTGAGGTGTGCTGGCTGCCTAAGCATAAGTAAAAGAACGAAATTTGGTGAATGTCAGCACCATTGCTTTGTGCCTCCTGCCTGCATGTTCCTGTGCGGCGTGTTTTTTGGTGAACACTACACAAGAGAGCTGCCGTGGGGAGACGTAGGAGTCATCTGAGAGAAAGCGCAATGTTTACATGGAGGAGTGGCTGTTTTCATTGCCTGTGGCATAATTTCAAGCGCCTCGTTGCCGAACTGAGTGGCACACCCGCATTTAGGCTGTCTGTTTCTACTGTGCTGGCTGCCTGTGCATAATAAAAAGAAGGAGATTGGGTGAATGTCAGCACCAGTACCAATGCTTCTTACCTGCTTCTGCCTGTTCGGCGTCTTTATTACTGAACACTCCACAAGGGAGCTGCCTTGGTGAGGTGTTGGAGTCATCTGAAAGAAATATTGTTTACAAGGAATAGCGGGATTGCGTGTGACTAGCTCTCAAGCGCCTCCTTGGCGAAATGGCTGACACACCCTCAGTCAAGTTGGTTGTTTGATTTGTGCTGGCTGTCTCACCATAAAAACAGAAGGAAATTGGGTGAAGGTCAGCACCAGTACCATTGATTCTTGCTTCTTACCTGCTTGTGCCTGTGCAGCGTCTTTTCTGGTGAACATTCCACAAGGGAGCTTCCATGACGAGGTTTAGGAGTCGTCTGACAGAAAGAGTATCGTTTGCATAGAGAAGTGCCTGTTTTCCTTGAACGACAGAAAGCTGAGCTAGTTTGTAAGGATTTATACTACAAAATGGCAAGGCGTGCAGACAGGACAGAAGATAAGAGAAGTGGGCAACACGTGTTATCCATTTTTCTCTTGTGTACTGTCTACACGCCTCACCTTTTTGCGTAATGTATTCATTGCATGTGGCTTACTCTCAAGTGCCTCCTTGGCGTTATGGGGGACACACCCGCAGTCAAGGTTGTTGTTTGATGTGCGCTGGCTGCCTAAGCATAAAAAAGAAGGAAATTGGGTGAATGTCAGCACCAGTACAATTTCTTCTTGCCTCCTACCTGCTTGTGCCTGTGCGGAGTCATTGTTCGTGAACACTCCACAAGGGAGCTACTGTGGGGAGGGTCAGGAGTCATCTAAGGAAAAGAGCATCGTTTATATGGTGGAGTGGCTGTTTTCGTAGCCTGTGGCTTAATATTGTTGCATGTGGAAAGACACAGACAGAAGAGGCTATTTACAGGCTATTTACACTGGAGCCAGGAAGCCAGGCCGACACCCGCTCGCGCCAAGCGCACCGACCAACTCCATCGTCGTTCTCGCGGTGGCTAGTTTCTCGAGCATCGCTCGATCATATTGACACGTGTACTTATCTTTATCGGGCGACCACGTTTCGCCGCTTAACAAATGTAATCGCACAGCGCGGGAAGCGCCTGCATGTATCCGACGTTTCTGGAAACTTATCGATGCTTCTACCCGGCTGTCTGTTGTCGCCGAACCTTGTGTTATCTGATTTCATCACGTAACGCGAATGGTGTAGAACTTTGTGGAAGGCACGCGGGTCCGAACGATTAGTCTGGAACATTCGACGACTGCTCTATAAAAGCCGACGCGCTTGACCCGCAGATCAGATTTTCGACGATCGCCGAGCGTGTTCGCCGCTATCGTTGTGCTATAAGTGTAGCCTGTTTTGTGGGCACAGGTTCGCCCAATAAAAGTTAGTTTTCTCGTTCACAGTATTGCTACTGTGTTATTCAACGTCACCACCACGTGACATCTGGTGGAGGTGCTTTGCGTTCATGCACCGGACGCCCCCACAAAGCCGTGACCCAAGCCCTCACTCGGAAGACACTAACGTCGACAAGAACCAGCGAGGTAGCCGCAGGCTGCAGGGACTGCCCCCGGAGCACGGACTTTTGCCCGAGACGACTAGGAGGATGGCCACCAAGTCCACCCCAATGGCAGCACCAGCGTCACCCGTCGTGCTGCAGCAGCCCAGGGAGCCTCCGACGTTCCGCGGTTCAACATTCGAGGACCCGGAAACCTGGCTCGAGACGTACGAGAGGATCGCTGCATTTAACAGCTGGAACGGCGACGACAAACTGCGACATGTCTTCTTCGCATTGGAAGACGCTGCCAGGACGTGGTTCGAGAACAGAGAAGCCACGTTAACGACCTGGGACCTTTTCCGAAGCGGCTTCCTACAGACATTCACAAGCGTCGTACGCCGAGAACGAGCCCAAGCACTACTGGAAACCCGAGTGCAGCTGCCCAACGAGACCACCGTGATTTTTACAGAAGAAATGAGCCGCCTATTTCGCCACGCCGACCCGGAAACGTCCGAAGAAAAGAAAGTCCGGCTACTAATGCGTGGTGTTAAGGAGGAACTTTTCGCCGGTATGGTACGAAACCCACCGAAGACCGTCGACGAGTTTCTTCGCGAGGCCACTAGCATCGAGAAGACACTCGAGATGCGAAACCGGCAATTCGACCGCCGCACCAACTCTACAAACTATGCCGGAGTTCAATCACTGGTCTCCGACCACCTGCGCGAGGCTATCAGGGCAGTCGTACGAGAGGAGCTTCAGAAGATCTTCCCGTCGTCGCAGCCTCAAGTGGCCTCGATCGCTGACATCGTCAAAGATGAGGTTCAGCGGTCGCTTGGAGTTCCGGAGGTGCAACCTCAATTACCGCAACCCCAACCCGAAGCGATGACCTACGCCGCCATCGTACGCCGTCAAGGCCCTCCTCCGCGACCGCGCCAGGGCCCTGTAACGCCGCAATTCCGTCGACCACCGCCGCCGCCGCCGACAGCGCGCCCACCCGTCGCCCAGCGGAGCTACCCGAGGAAGACCGACGTTTGGCGCGCTCCTGACCACCGCCCGCTCTGCTACCACTGCGGAGAAGCGGGTCACGTCTACCGACGATGTCCATACCGGGAAATGGGACTGCGAGGTTTCGCCGTCAACGCTCCGCGCCCGCAGCAAGGTGAACGCCCTCGCGATATCGCTGACTACCTGGCGGCTACTCAGTGGAGCTCTCGACGACCGTCGCATTCACCATCACCAGGCCGCTACCTGTCGCCGCAGCGCCGACCATACACTGGCCCAGCCCGGGGCCGGTCAGCGCGCCCATATCCGGAAAACTAAAAGCAGCAACCGATGGAGGTGCGGTTGCTGTCCGTCGAACTGTCGAAGATCCTCCGCCGCCGACGAAGACGCCGAAGAAACTACCTCGACGACATAACGACACGCCGCCGTCCCGACGAAGTCTGGAAGAAAAGAATGCGACGAGGAAAGACTACCTGACGACGTCACATACCAGCCACAGGTCAACGCGACGCAGTCGTGATCCGACGCCAAGACCGAACTGTAATGCAAGACAAAGAGCCACGGACCTCGACGTGCTTCTCGACGGCCACGCAGTCACCGCCTTAGTCGACACAGGGGCTGATTACTCCGTCATGAGTGGACACATCGCCGCCCAGTTGAAGAAAGTTAAGACTACGTGGGAAGGCCCCCAAATTCGTACCGCCGGAGGACACCTCATAACGCCGACTGGAATGTGCACGGCAAGAATTACCATTCACGACCGGACTTACCCTGTCGCCTTCGTTATCCTCCAACAGTGTTCACGAGACGTCATTCTCGGCATGGACTTCCTGAACCAACACGGCGCAGTCATCGACCTGAAGTCGAAGTCAATAACTCTGTCGGAAGACCATGCGATACCGTCGGAGAACCCTCGTAGTCACCACGCCTTGAGTGTGCTCGAAGATCAAGTGAGCATCCCACCTCGCTCCAGCATTGTTATTTCGGTCGGCACCGAAACACCCGCTGACGTAGAAGGTGTCATCGAAGGCTGCTAACGTCTACTGCTAGACCGTGAAATTTGCGTCGCAAGAGGGATCGCTCGACTCCACGGAAGGCAAGTGGAAGTTATGATAACCAACTTCAGCCAAGAGTTCAAGCAGATCGACAAGGGCACGACAATCGCATACGTCGAGGAAATTGTGGAAACCAGCAATGCCTTTGTCCTCTCTGATTCAGCCGCATCTACCCCGATGAGCATAGTCCCCGAACCAGACTTCGACGTGAATCCAAGTCTTCCTATGAGTAAGCAGCAACAAATCAGAAGTCTTCTCCGACGATACAAAGGCTGCTTTTCGACGTCATCGAGGATTTGACAAACACCAGTCGCCAAGCATCGCATAATCACCGAGGAATGCGCTCGACCACTCCGTCAGAGCCCTTACCGAGTTTCGCCGCGAGAACGTGAAGCTATAAGAGAACAAGTCGACGAAATGCTGCGCGACGACATCATCCAGACGTCGAAAAGCCCGTGGGCATCCCCTGTTGTCCTGGTGAAGAAAAAGAACGGAACCCTTCGTTTCTGCGTCCATTATCGTCGTCTGAACAAGATCACGAAGAAGGGCGTATACCCTCTCCCACGGATAGACGACGCATTGGATCGGCTCTGCAACGCTAAATACTTCTCCTCGATGGACCTCAAGTCTGGCTATTGGCAAATAGAAGTCGACGAAAGAGATCGTGAAAAGACCGCCTTCATCACCCCAGACGGCCTCTACGAGTTCAAGGGCATGCCATTCGGACTGTGCTCGGCACCTGCAACGTTGCAGCGCGTCATGGACACGGTGTTAGCCGGACTGAAGTGGCAGACGTGCCTTGTTTACCTGGATGACGTCGTTGTCTTCGCCGGAAATTTCGACGATCACCTTAGGCGGCTTGCGACAGTGTTAGAAGCCATCAAGTCATCAGGGCTCACTCTGAAGCCAGAAAAGTGCCGCTTCGCTTATGATGAGCTTCTATTCCTAGGCCACGTCATCAGCAAATCCGGAGTACGCCCCGACCCGCTGAAAACAGCTGCCATCGCAAAGTTCCCGCAGCCCACCGACAAAAAGGCAGTGCGTAGATTTCTTGGCATGTGTGCCTACTACTGGCGATTTGTCAAGGACTTTTCAAGCATCGCTGAGCCGCTGACACAGCTAACTAAATGTGACGTCGAGTTCAAGTGGGAAACGCCACAGGTTGATGCATTTCAAGAACTCAAATGACGCATGCAGTCGCCGCCCGTACTTGCGCACTTCGACGAGCACGCCGATACCGAAATACACACTGACGCCAGTAGCCTAGGCCTCGGTGCCGTCCTAGTCCAGAGAAAAGATGGACATGAACACGTGATAGCTTACGCTAGCCGATCATTGTCAAAAGCAGAAGACAATTATTCTACAACCGAAAAGGAATGCCTCGCCATCGTTTGGGCCACAGCGAAATTTCGCCCTTACCTATATGGCAGGCCATTCAAGGTGGTCAGCGATCATCACGCGTTGTGTTGGCTAGCTAACCTAAAAGACCCTTCAGGACGGCTGGCACGGTGGAGCCTCAGGCTACAAGAATACGACATCACTGTAACCTACAAGTCCGGACGAAAACACTCAGATGCCGATTGCCTATCCCGCGCCCCCATTGACCCGCCGCCGCAAGGTGACGAGGATGACGACGCCTTCCTTGGAATAATAAGCGCGGAAGACTTCGCCGAACAGCAACGAGGAGACTCGGAGCTAAAAGCCCTAGTCGAGTATTTGGAAGGGCACACCGACGTTGTCCCAAGGGCATTTAAGCGTGGATTATCTTCGTTCACGCTTCAAAACAACCTACTCGTGAAGAAGAACTTCTCACCAGTCCGCGCCAACTACCTTCTTGTTGTTCCGTCGGCGCTACGTCCAGAAGTACTGCACGCCCTACATGACGATCCGACCGCTGGGCACCTCGGTTTCTCCCGGACGCTATCGAGGATACAAGAAAGGTATTACTGGCCGCGCCTAACCGCCGATGTCGCCCGTTACGTCAAGACATGCCGCGACTGTCAGCGACGCAAGACACCACCGACAAGACCAGCGGGATTACTACAGCCGATCCAGCCTCCTTACCGACCTTTTCAGCAGATCGGGATGGACTTGTTGGGAGCGTTTCCGACATCAGCTTCCGGAAATAAGTGGATTGTCGTGGCGACGGACTATCTCACCCGCTTCGCTGAAACTCAGGCTCTACCGAAAGGTAGCGCAGCCGAAGTGGCTAAATTTTTCGTCGAGAACATCCTGCGGCGACATGGTGCTCCAGAAGTCCTCATCACCGACAGAGGAACGGCTTTTACAGCAGAGCTCACCCAAGCCATTCTGCAATACTGCCAGACAAGCCACAGGAGGACAACTGCCTACCACCCGCAGACGAATGGTCTCACAGAGCGCCTCAACAACACCCTCGCCGACATGCTAGCAATGTACGTCGACGTCGAGCACAAGACGTGGGACGCGGTCCTGCCGTACGTGACCTTTGCATACAACACGGCGGTGCAAGAAACAACACAGATCACGCCGTTTAAGCTGGTTTACGGCAGGAACCCGACGACGACGCTCGACGCCATGCTGCCGCACGTCACTGACGAGGAAAATCTTGACGTCGCTACCTATCTCCAGCGCGCCGAAGAAGCCCGACAGCTCGCCCGCCTGCGAATCAAGAACCAGCAGAGGACCGACAGCCGACACTACAACCTCCGACGACGCTTCGTCGAGTACCAGCCCGGTGACCGTGTTTGTGTTTGGACCCCTATACGCCGACGAGGACTGAGCGAGAAGCTTTTGCGTCGCTATTTCGGACCGTACAGGATCATCCGACGTATTGGCGCACTGGACTATGAGGTCGTACCAGACGGCATTTCGCTATCACAGCGGCGCCGCTCACGACCTGAAATAGTCCACGTTGTGCGACTCAAGCCGTACTACCAGCGTTAATGAACTTTGGGACTTCGCGTAACTGACCTTTGGACTTTGTTTCTTTTTGTTGTTTTGTTACTTATGTTACTTAGTGCCCTTTTGTGTTTCGCTCTCTTATATTTATAGCATCGGGACGATGCTTTTTAAGAGGGGGGTATTGACACGTGTACTTATCTTTATCGGGCGACCACGTTTCGCCGCTTAACAAATGTAATCGCACAGCGCGGGAAGCGCCTGCATGTATCCGACGTTTCTGGAAAGTTATCGATGCTTCTACCCGGCTGTCTGTTGTCGCCGAACCTTGTGTTATCTGATTTCATCACGTAACGCGAATGGTGTAGAACTTTGTGGAAGGCACGCGGGTCCGAACGATTAGTCTGGAACATTCGACGACTGCTCTATAAAAGCCGACGCGCTTGACCCGCAGATAAGATTTTCGACGATCGCCGAGCGTGTTCGCCGCTATCGTTGTGCTATAAGTGTAGCCTGTTTTGTGGGCACAGGTTCGCCCAATAAAAGTTAGTTTTCTCGTTCACAGTATTGCTACTGTGTTATTCAACGTCACCACCACGTGACAAGATCGTACTACTAACCCGCCGGCGCACAGTCACGGTGCGGTTAAATATCCAAAGCGCGTCGAGAGTTGTAGGGCTTGAGTCGGGCGACGTGGACAATGTCACTGGTTGTCACAGCAGAAAATGTAGTGGGCGTGGCTAGAACAATTTCATAGGTGACATCGGTCACTTTGCGGACTCCGCGATGTGGTCCTGCGTAACAAGAAAGGAGTTTTTCACATAGGCCAACCTTACGCCAAGGTGACCAAAGCAACACGAGGCTGCCGGGCACAAAATGTACATCACGGTGACGGAGGTGGTAGCGTTGCTTCTGCTTGTGTTGAGACACTTGCAGACGAGCGTTCGCAAGTTGGCGAGCGTGGTCAGCATGTGCGATTGCATCACGGGCATAATCGCATGTTGAAGCTCTGGCGGACGGAAGCACACTGTCCAGTGGTAGCGTTGGTTCGCGGCCATACAAGAGGTAAAACGGGGGAAAGCCAGCATTTCGAGAGGGGAACAGTTGTATGCAAAGGTAATGTAAGGTAGAGCCTGGTCCCAGTCACGGTGGTCGTCGGAAACGTATTTGGATAGCATGTCTGTAAGGGTGCGGTTCAAGCGCTCAGTGAGGCGGTTCGTTTGGGGATGGTAGGAGGTGGTAAATTTATGCCGTATTGAGCAGGCACGCATGATGTCGTCGATGACTTTGGCCAAAAACGTATGATCACGGTCTGTTAGCCATTGACGCGGAGCACCATGCATCAAAATAATATCATGTAGGAGGAAGTCCGCAACATCAGTTGCGCAACTGGTCGGAAGAGCACGGGTTACGTCCTAGCCGGTCGCGTAGTTCACCACGACTGCAACCCACTTGTTCCGTGATGTAGATTCCGGAAATGGGCCGAGAAGGTCTAAGCCGACACGATGAAAGGGCTCGGCAGAAATTTCGAGCGGCTGCCGATAACCAGCGGAGAGCTGGGAAAGCTTCTTGCGTAGTTGGCAAACTTCACAAGCGGCGACGTCACGTCGTACGGAACGGACAAGACCCGGCCAGAAAAAACGGCGACGTACACGGTCATAGGTTCGAGATACGCCGAGATGTCCGGCCGTTGGTGCATCATGGAGCTCTGCTATAAAGGTGGAGCGGAGTTGTTTAGCTATTACAAGGAGGAACTCTGAGCCGTCCGGATGAAGGTTACGACGGTAGAGAGTACCGTTGCGGAGGACGAAGACGCGTAGAGTAGCATCGGCCGGAGAGTGCTCAAAATGGTTGATGAGTTCGCTTATGTAGGCGTCACGGCGTTGCTCGTCAGCGAAATGAAGCAGCTGTGATACAGAGAATACGCAAGAAGCACTGGCAATATTAGAGGAGTCAGAGTCGTCAGCAGGGTAACGCGACAAGCTGTCAGTGTCTTGGTGCAGGCGTCCAGGCTTGTACACCACGGGATATGAAAATTGTTGCAGCCTCAGAGCCCATCGACCAAGCCGGCCTGTAGGATTCTTTAGCCAAGGAAGCCAGCAGAGAGCATGATGGTCAGTAACTACGGAAAAAGGGCGACCGTAAAGGTAAGGACGGACCTTCGCAACCGCCCAGACAACAGCAAGGCATTCTCGTTCCGTAATGGAATAATTGCGCTCCGATGGTGGGAGGAGGTGGCTCGCATAAAGAATAACGCGATCCTGGCCACGCTGACGCTGGGTTAAGACGGCACCTACGCCATGACCGCTGCCATTTGTACGCAATTGTGCAGGGGCACCAGGGTCGAAGTGGGTGAGAATGGGTGGTGAGGAGAGAAGAGCAACGAGAAGAGAGAAGGTGGCGGCTTCTGCAGTACCCCACGAGAATTGTACGCCTTTCTTCAAAAGATTTGTGAGGCGTCTAGCAATTGCCGCGAAATCTTGAATAAAATGACGAAAGTACGAGCATAGCCCTACAAAGCTTCGAACGTCTGCGGCTGTCTTCGGAACCGGAAAGTCTCTGACAGCGCGAGTTTTGTCGGGATCAGGCTGTACTCCGAAAGCGTCAACGAGATGGCCCAGAAGAGTAATTTGCCGGTGGCCAAAGTGACATTTGGACGAGTTAAGTTGCAGCTTCGCTTTTCGAAATACATCAAGTATAGTTGTGAGACGTTCAAGGTGATTGTCTAACGTTGGCGAGAAGAAGATGGCGTCGTCGAGGTAGCAGAGGCATGTCGACCATTTGAAACCTTGGAGCAAGGAGTCCATCATACGCTCGAAGGTGGCAGGGGCGTTGCATAATCCAAACGGCAATACTTTAAATTGGTATAGGCCATCAGGTGTGATGAAGGCGGTTTTTTCTCGGTCCATATCGTCAACAGCAATCTGTTAGTATCCCGAACGAAGATCAGTAGACGAGAAATAGCTGGAACCGTGCAGGCAGTCAAGGGCGTCGTCTATACGTGGGAGTGGGTAGACGTCCTTCTTAGTAATGTTGTTCAGATGATGGTTGTCTACAAAGAAGCACCACGTGCCGTCCTTCTTCTTAACCAACACCACAGATGACGCCCAGGGACTGGAAGAAGGCTCAATGATGTTTTTATCTAGCATTTTGTTGACTTCGTTTTGAATTACTCGGCGTTCCGACGCAGAAACTCAATACGGTCGTCGCTGAATAGGCGTAGCATCACCAGTAAGAATCCGATGACTGACCGCGAGCGTCTGGCCTAAAGGGAGATCGTCGATGTCGAAAATACCTCAGCTCTTCAGCCTGCGCCGAGGACAGCTGCGTCGCAACCATTTTATTTATATTGGGATCGGTACTCGAGGCTCGCGCGAGGGGCCTGGTAAGCTCGCGAGAGCCATCGGTCGATAACGCTGCCATGTATTGGACGCCGAGACAATCAACAGTGGCAAGGCAAATACCTTGCGGTAGAATTTCCCTTGCCAATCCAAAGTTGCAGACAGGAATGTGGGTGCGGTTCCCAGTAATATTAAGTATACTGTGAGGCACTGTAACGTCATACCTTATTGGAATGTCGGGCCGAGGAGTTACGAGGTACTCGCCATCAGGAACTGGTGGGAAGGACAACAGTTCAATGTAGGCTATTGACTTTGGCTGCAAGCGAAGAAAGCCGGTGGGACGTAACCGGCAGTGGGGCGCGTCAGAATCCTCTGCGAGCATCGGCAACTCAAGGCGAAGGGAACTGGAAGAGCAGTCAGTAAGAGCAGAATGTGCGGAGAGAAAATCGAGGCCGAGAATGATGTCTTGGGGGCAAAGAGCAATTACGGTGAAGAGGACAGGACTGTGGCGGCCGGCGATGCTGACGCGTGCCGTACACATGCCGATGATAGGCACAGTACCGCCAACTGCAACGCGGAAAACGCGTGCCGACGCTGGGGTGAGGAGCTTTTTGAGTCGTCGTCGGAAGGCAGCACTCATAATTGAAAGATGTGCTCCTGTATCGATGAGTGCCGGGACAGGATAGCCGTCCACGTCAACGTCAAGAAGCTTTCGGTTCGTGGGTAACGTGAGCAGAGGGTTTGAGGGCAGGGTCGACAACGCAGCTTCATCTCCAGAAGCTGCAGTGCCCGGCTGGGTCCGGGAGGCGATAGGCGGCGAAGAGAAGCGACGGGGTTGGGGCGAACGAGACTGATGGTGTCGAGGTGAAGGCGAGCGGCTGTACCGAAGGTTCGGAGCAGGAGCATCAGCGGCAGTGGATTGATGGCGGGAGGTATTGGGAACGGAAGGTCCAATGGTGCGAGAATAAGCGGCGGTGCATGTCCGAGGAGGTGGTGGCCATCGGTTGCGGCAGTGACGAGCGACGTGGCCGGTGCAATAGCAGTGGAAGCAGATCGGCCGGTCATCAGGGGTACGTCAATCGGATGGGTTGCGGCGAGATGTGGCGGAAAAAGACTGCCGAGTACGAGGAGGGCCGCTTGAGAACTCAGGAACGCTGGGTTGAGACGTGGAACACACGGAGTTCAGACCCATGTTCTCAAATTCCTGTCGGACGACGGCCTGGATCATCGCAATGGTGGTTGCTGGCGGATCGGGAGGCGTCGTGGAGAAAGCTGGCGAACAGGTGGCCTCGAGTTCCCGGCGAACAATACTGGTGACGTCGTCACAGGTGGTGGTCTGACGTGGTCGACTCTCACATGTCGATGTAGCAGCAGTGTTGGGTAGCCGCGTGATGTGGTATGTGATACGGTGGCTCTTAGCTTGTTCAAGGCGACGGCATTCTTTGATGATCGCGTCGATAGTGGAGACATTGCCGAAAACAAGCAAATTGAAAGCGTCGTCGGCGATGCCTTTTAGAATATGTGACACTTTATCATCTTCAGACATAGCGTCGTCAGCTTTGCGGCATACAGCTAAGACATCGAGGATGTAGGAAACGTAAGGCTCCGTTGATGACTGAACACGGGACGCAAGAGCATATCTCGCGGCAGCCTTGCGCCCAATGGGGCCGCCGAACAGTTCCCGTAGCTTTTCTTCGAAATTGACCCAACTGGTTATCTCGTCGTCGTGCGTTTGGTGCCACAAGCGTGGGGTGCCACCGAGATAAAAGATGAAATTGGCTAGCATAATCGTTGGGTCCCACCTGTTATAAGCACTGGCGTGTTCATAGAGTTTGATCCAGTCGTCAAGATCCTGGCCCTCCAGGCCAGAGAACACATCTTGGTCGCGATGAAGGGCGACCGTAACGATTGGAGCAGTGGGACAAGCCGAAGCCTTTGCAGAGGTGGGCGCGTCACCGGAAGGCATGTTGACAAGCTCGGTGTGCCGGCCACTTCTGAGTTCCGTGGTGAGGACGGGGATCACTGACCTCATCCAGAATGTTGCGTGTTGAAAGACACAGACAGAAGAGGCTATTTACAGGCTATTTACACTGGAGCCAGGCAGCCAGGCCGATACTCGCTCGCGCCAAGCGCATCGACCAACTTCATCGCCGTTCTCGCGGTGGCTAGTTTCTTGAGCATCGCTCGATCATATTGTATTAATATTGTCACGTGGTCGTGACGTCAAACAACACAGTAGCAATACTGTGAAAGACAAAACTAACGTTTATTGGGCGAACCTGTGCCCACAAAAACAGGCTACACTTATAGCACAACAATAGCGCCGAACACAGTCGGCGAGCGTCGAAAATCCGATCAGCAGGTCAAGCGCGTCGGCTTTTATACAGCAGTCGTCGAATGTTCCAGACTAATCGTTCGGACCCGCGTGCCTTCCATAAAGTTCTACACCATTCGAGTCGCGCGACAAAATCAGATAACACAAGGTTCGGCGACAACAGACAGCCGGGTAGAAGCATCGATAACTTTCCAGAAACTTCGGATACATGCAGGCGGGTCCCGCGCTGTGCGATTACATTTGTTAGGCGGCGAAATGTGGTCGCCCGATAAAGAGAAGTACACGTGTCAATACCCCCCTCTTAAAAAGCATCGACGCGATGCTTCATACAAATGAAAGTAATAAAGAAAAACACCCGTAGCAAAGAAAACAAAAATAAGGAAGTTCGTCAGCGTCCGTAAAAGGGTTTCAGACGCACCACGTGGACCACATGAGATCGTGCGCGGCGCCGCTAAGAATGCAAAATTCCGTCTGGCACGACGTCATAGTCCAGTGCGCCAATACGTCGAAGGACCTCGTAGGGTCGAAAATAGTGCCGCAATAGTTTCTCACTCAGTCCTCGTCGGCGTATGGGTGTCCAAACCCAAAACACGGTCGCCGGGCTGGTAGTCGACGAAGCGTCGTCGTCGTCGGAGGTCCTCTGCTGGTTCCTGATCCGTAGGCGGGCGAGCTGTCGGGCTTCATCGGCGCGCTGGAGATAGCTAGCGACGTCGACGTTCTCCTCGTCAGTGACGTGGGGCAGCATGGCGTCGAGCGTCGTCGTCGGGTTCCTGCAGTAAACCCGCTTAAACGGCGTGATCTGTGTTGTTTCTTGCACCGCCGTGTTGTAAGCAAAGGTTACATACGGCAGGACCGCGTCCCACGTCTTGTGCTCGACGTCAACGTATGTTGCTAGCAACGTCGGCGAGGGTCTTGTTCAGGCGCTCCGTGAGACCACTCGTCTGTGGATGGTAGGCAGTTGTCCTCCTGTGGCTTGTCTGGCTGTACTGCAGAATGGCTGGGGTGAGCTCTGCTGTAGGAGCCGTTCCTCTGTCGGTGGTGAGGACTTCTGGGGAACCATGCCGCAGCAGGATGTTCTCGACGAAAAATTTCGTCGTACCACTTCGGCTGCGCTGCCTCTTGGTAGAGCCTTAGTTTAAGCAAAGTGGGTGAGATAGTCTGTCGCCACAACGATCCACTTATTCTCGGATGTTGACATCGGAAACGGCCCCAACAAATCCATCCCAATCTGCTGGAATGGGCGGCGAGGAGGCTCGATCGGCTGTAGTTATCCTGCTGGCCTTGTCGGTGGTGTCTTGCGTCGTTGACCGTCTCGGCCTGTCTTGACTTAACGGGGAACATCGGCGGTCAGACGCAGCCAGTAATACCTGTCCTGTATTCTTGACAGCGTCCGGGAGAATCCGAGGTGCCCAGCGGTTGGATCGCCATGTAGGGCGTGCGGTATTTCTGGACGCAGCGCTGAGGCCACAACAAGAAGGTAGCTGGCGCGTGACTGGTGAGTTCTTCTTCACGAGCAGGTAGTTTTGTAGTGTGAACGAAGGCAACCCGCGCCTAAATGCCCTTGGGACAACGTCGGTGTTCCCTTCCGAATACTCGACGAGGCCTTTTAGCTCCGGGTCTGCTCGTTGCTGTTTAGTGAAGTCTTCCGCGCCTATTATCTCAAGGAAGGCGTCGTCATCCTCGTCGTCGTGTGGCGGGGGATCGATGGGCGCGTGCGATAAGCAGTCGGCGTAGGAGTGTTTTCTTCCTGCCTTGTATATTACCGTGACGTCATATTCTTGCAGTCTGAGGCTCCACCGCACCAGCCGTCCTGAAGGGTCCTTTAAGTTAGCTAGCCAACACAACGCGTGATGGTGCCTGACGACTTTGAATGGCCTGCCATAGAGGTAAGGGCGGAATTTAGCTGTAGCCCAAATGATTGCGAGGCATTTCTTTTCATTCGTAGAATAATTGCTTTCCGCTTTTGACAGCGACCAGCTAGCATACGATATCACCCTTTCAAGTCCGTCTTTCCTCTGGACTAGGACGGCACCGAGGCCTAGGCTACTGGCGTCAGTGTGGATTTTGGTATCGGCGTCCTCGTCGAAGTGTGCAAGTACCGGCGGCGACTGCATGCGTCGTTTGAGTTCTTGAAATGCCTTGGCCTGCCGCGTTTCCCACTTCAACGCGACATCACATTTGGTTAAATGTGCTAGCGTCTCTGCGATGTGTGAAAAGTCCTTGAAAAAGCGCCTATAGTAGGCACACATGCCAAGGAATCTGCGCACTGCCTTCTTGTCGGTTGGCTGCGGGAATGTTGCGATGGCAGATGTCTTCTGTGGGTCGGGGCGCACTCTTTATGTGCTGATGACGTGGCCTAGGAACAAAAGCTCATCGTAAGCGAAGCGGCACTTTTCCGGCTTCAGAGATAGCCTTGATGACTTAATGGCCTCTAACACTGTCGCAAGCTGCCTGCGAAGTGTTAGAGGTAATTTCCGACGAACACAACGACGTCATCCAAGTAAACAAGGCCCGTCGGCCACTTCAGTCCGGCTAACACCGTCTCCACGACGCACTGAAACGTTGCAGGCGCCGAGCACAGTCCGAATGGCATGACCTTGAACTCGTAGAGGCCGTCTGGAGTGATGAAGGCGGTCTTTTCGCGATCTCTCTCGTCGACTTCTATTTGCTAGAATACCAGACTTGAGGTCCATCGACGAGAAGTATTTAGCGTTGCAGAGACGATCCAATGCGTCGTCTATACATGGAAGGGGGTACACATCCTTCTTCCTGATCTTGTTCAGTCGACGATAATCGACGCAGAAGCGTAGGGTTCCGTCTTTTTTCTTCACCTGGACTACAGGGGAGGTCCACGGGCTTTTTGACGGCTGGATGATGTCGTCGCGCAGCATTTCGTCGACTTCTTGCCTGATAGCTTCATGTTCTCCCGTCAAAACTCGGTAAGGGCTCTGGCGGAGTGGTCGAGCGCTCTCTTCGGTTATTATGCGATGCTTTGAAACTGGTGTTTGTCGAATCCTCGATGACGTCGAAAAGCAGTCTTTGTATCGTCGGAGAAGACTTCTGATTTGTTGCTGCTTACTCATAGGAAGACTTGGATTCACGTCGAAGTCTGGTTCGGGGACTATGCTCATCGGGGTAGATGCGGCTGAATCAGAGAGGACAAAGGCATTGCTGGTTTCCACAATTTCCTCGACGTATGCGATTGTCGTGCCCTTGTCGATCTGCTTGAACTCTTGGCTGAAGTTGGTTATCATAACTTCCACTTGCCTTCCGTGGAGTCGAGCGATCCCTCTTGCGACGCAAATTTCACGGTCGAGCAGTAGATCTTGGTCGCCCTCGATGACGCCTTCTACGTCAGCGGGTGCTTCACTGCCGACGGAAATAATAATGCTGGAGCGCGGCGGGATGCTCACTTGATCTTCGAGCACACTAAGGCGTGGTGACTACAACAGCTCTCCGGCGGTATCGCTTGATCTTGCGACAGCGTTATCGATTTCGGCTTCAGGTCGATGATTGCGCTGTGTTGGTTCAGGAAGTCCATGCCGAGGACGACGTCTCGTGAACACTGTTGTAGGATAACGAAGGTGGCAAGGTAAGTCTGACCATGAACGGTTATTCTTGCCGTGCAGATTGCCGTCGGCGTAATGAGGTGTCCTCCACGGTCCGAATTTGGGGGCCCTCCTATGCAGTTTTGACCTTCTTCAACTGGGCAACGATGTGTCCACTCATTGCGGAGTAATCGGCCCCTGTGTCGACTACGGCATTGACTGCGTGGCCGTCGAGAAGCACGTCGAGGTCAGTGGTTCTCTGTCTTGCGTTACAGTTAGGTCTTTGCGTCGGATCGCCACGGCGTCGTGTTGAACTGAAGTTCGAACGTCGCGTCGTCAAGTCGTCTTTCGTCGGTGTAGTCTTGGCTTCCTTATATCGTCGCGACGGCAGCGTGTCGTTATGTCGTCGAGGTAGTTTCTTCGGTGTCTTCGTCGGCGGTGGAAGATCTTCGTCAGTTCGACGAACAGCAACCGCACCTCCATCGGTTGCTGTTTTTAGTTTTCTGGATATGGGCTCGCTGACCGGCCCCGGGCTGGGCCAGTGTATGGTCGGCGCTGCGGCGACAGGTAGCGGCCTGGTGATGGCGAACGCGACGGTCGTCGAGAGCTCAATTGAGTAGCGGCGAGGTAGTCGGCGATATCGCGGGGGCGTTCACATTGCTGCGGGAGCGGAGCGTTCACGGCGAAACCTCGCAGTCCCATCTCCCGGTATGGACATCGTCGGTAGACGTGACCCGCTTCTCCGCCGTGGTAGCAGAGCGGGTGGTGGTAAGGAGCACGCCAAATGTCCTTCTTCCCCGCGTAGGTGCGCTGGGCGACGGGTGGTCGTGCTGGCGGCGGCGGCGGCGAATGACGGAACTGTGGCGTGACAGGGCCCCGGCGCGGTCGTGGAGGGGGACCTTGTTGGCGTGCAACGGCGGCGTAGGTCATCGCTTGCGGCTAAGGCTGCGGCGATTCAGGGGCTACTCCATCTTGTTGTTGGAGCTTCTCATGCACGGCGTCGGCAATCGAAGCCACTTGAGGCTGTGATGATGCGAACAGCTTTTGTAGCTCCTCCCGCAGAACAGCTCGGATAGTCTCGCGTAGGTCGTGGGTGGCCAGTGACTTTACTCCGGCGTAGTTTGTCGAGTTCGTGCGGCGGTGGAATTGCCGGTTTCGCATCTCGAGTGTCTTCTCGATGCTGGTGGCCTCGCGAAGAAACTCGTCGACGGTCTTCGGTGGGTTTCGTACCATTCTGGCAAAACGTTCCTCCTTCACACCACGCATCAGTGGGCGGACTTTCTTCTCCTCGGACAGTTCTGGGTCGGCGTGGCGGAACAGAAGGCTTATTTCCTCAGTGAAGATCGCAATTGTCTCATTCGGTAGCTGCGCTCTGGTCTCCCGTAGAGCTTGGGCTCGTTCTTTTCGCACGACGCTTGTAAATGTTTGCAGGAAGCCGCTACGGAACAGTTCCCAGGTCCTTATGGTGGCTTGTCGGTTCTCGAACCATGTCCTGGCTGCGTCTTTCCATACGAAGAAGACATTTCGCAGTATGTCGTCGCTGTTTCAGTTGTTAAACGTAGCGACTCTCTCATACGTCTCAAGCCAGCTTTCCGGGTCCTCGAAAGTTCAACCGCGGAACGTCGGAAGCTGCCTGGCCTGCTGCAGCACGACCGGGAGCGCTGCGGCTGTCATTTGGGGTGGACTTGGTGGCCATCTTCCTAGTCGTCTCAGGCCAAATTCCATGCTCCGGGGGCTGTCCTTGCAGCCTGCGGCTACCTCGCAGGTTCTTGGTGACGTTGGTGTCTTCCGCGTGAGGGCTTGTGTCACGGCTTTGTGGGGGCGTCTGGTACATGAACGCAAAGCGCCTCCACCAGATGTCACGTGGTCGTGACATCAAAGAACACAGTAGCAATACTGTGAAAGGCAAAAACTGGCTTTTATTTGGCAAACCTGTGCCCACAAAACAGGCTACGCTTAAAGCACAACGAGAGCGGCGAACACAGTCGGTGATCATCGAAAATCTGATCAGCAGGTCAAGCACGTCGGCTTTTATACAGCAGTCGTCGAATGTTCCAGACAAATCGTTCGGACCCGCGTGCCTTCCATAAAGTTCTACACCATTCCCGTCGCGCTATGAAATCAGATAACACAAGGTTAGGCGACAACAGACAGCCGGTAGAAGCATCGATAACTTTCCAGAAACTTCGGATACAGGCAGGCGGGTCCCGCGCTTTGCGGTTA
Source organism: Dermacentor variabilis (assembly GCF_050947875.1). Taxonomy (NCBI): domain Eukaryota; kingdom Metazoa; phylum Arthropoda; class Arachnida; order Ixodida; family Ixodidae; genus Dermacentor; species Dermacentor variabilis. Next base: position 565,669 of record NC_134576.1, read on the forward strand.
CATTTGTTAGGCGGCGAAATGTGGTCGCCCGATAAAGATAAGAACACGTGTCAATATCAAGCGCCTCGTTGCCGACATTGTTAGCACACCCGCAGTCAAGGTGGCTCTTTGAAGTGTGCTGGCTGCCTAAGGATAAGAAAAATAACATTTTGTGATTGTGAGCACCAGTACCATTGATTCTTGCATCTTACCTGCTTGTTCCTGCGCCGCGTCTTTGTTATTGAATACTGCACATGAGAGCTGCCGTGGCGAGGTGTAGGAGTCATTTGAGAGAAAGAGTATTGTTTACATGGAGGAGTTGAGGTTTTCATTGCCTTTGGCTTACTCTCAGCGCCTCCTTTGCGATATGGATGACACACCCGCAGCGAAGGTTGCTGTTCGAGGCGTGCTGGTTGCGTAAGCATAAGAAAAAGATAAAAATTGGGTGAATATCAGCGCCAGCACCATAGATTCTTACCTCTTACCTCCTTCTGCCTGTGCGTAGTCTTTGCGTGTGGACACTCCACAAGGGAGCTGCCCTGGCGAGGTGTAGCAGTCATCAAGGGAAAGAGCATCGTTGACATGGAGGAATGGCTCTTTTGCTTCCCTGCGACTTAATTTCAAGCGCCTCGTTGCCGACATGGGAGGCACACCCGCAGTCAAGCTGTCCGTTTGAGCTGTGCTGGCTGTCTGGGCATAAGACAAAGTAGGAAATTGGGATTATTGCCAGCACCAGTAGCAATGCTTCTTCCTTCTTACCTGCTTGTGCCTGTGTGGCGTCTTTATTTGTGAATACTGCAATGAGAGAGATGCCGTGGCGAAAGTAGTAGTCATCTGAAAGAAAGAGTATCGCTTATATGGAGGAGCTGCGGTTTTCACTGCCTGTAGCTTACCCTTAAGTGCCTCATTTTCGACATGGATGAAACTCCTGCTCTTAAGGTGTTGGTTTGAGGTGTGCTGGGTGCCTAATCATAATAAAAATAAATCAATTGGGGGAATATCAGCACCAGTACCATAGCTGCTTACCTCTTACCTGCTTGTGCCTATGCGGAGCCTTTGTTCGTGTACACTCCACAAGGCAGCTGCCGTGGCGAGGTGTAGGAGTCATATGAGAAAAACAGCATCCTTTACATGGAGTAGTGGCTGTTTTGATTGCTTCTGGCTCATTTCGAAGTGCTTCCTTTGCGAGATGCATGAAACTTCCGCTGTCAAGGTGTCTGTTCGAGGCGTGCTGGTTGCGTAAGCATAAGAAAAAGATAAAAATTGGGTGAATATCAGCGCCAGCACCATAGATTCTTACCTCTTACCTCCTTCTGCCTGTGCGTAGTCTTTGCATGTGAACACTCCATAAGGGAGCAGCCGTTGCGAGGTGCAGAAGTCATCTGAAAGAAAGAATATTGTTTATGTGGAGGAGTGGAGGAGCTGCGCTTTTCATTACCTGTGCCTTACTCTCAAGCGCCTCTTTGACGATATGGGTGACACACCCGCAGTCAAGGTTGCTGTTTAAGGTGTGCTGGCGGCCTGAGCATAAGAAAAAGAAGGAAATTGAGTGAATGTAAGCACCACAACCATTGATTCTTGCTTATTACCTGTTTGTGCCTGTGCTACATCTTTCTTGGTGAACACTCCGCAATGGAGCTGCCTTTGTGAGGTGTAGGAGTCATCTGAAAGAGATAATATTGTTTACAAGCAAGAGTGGTAGTTTCATTGCCTGAGGCTTCCTCTCAAGCGCCTCCATAGCGAAATGGTTGACACACCCGTCGTTAATGTGGCTGTTTGATTTATGATGGCTGTCTCACCATAAAAAAAAGGAAATTGGGTGAATGTCAGCACCAGTACCATTGATTCTTGCTTCTTACCTGCTTGTCCGTGACGCTCCGTGGTTGCTTAGTGGCTATGGTGTTAGGCTGCTGAGCACGAGGTCGCGGGATCGAATCCCGGCCACGGCGGCCGCATTTCGATGGGACTAAATGCGAAAACACCCGTGTGCTTAGATTTAGGTGCACGTTAAAGAACCCCTGGTGGTCGAAATTTCCGGAGTCCTCCACTACGGCGTGCCTCTTAATCAGAAAGTGGTTTTGGCACGTAAAACCCCATAATTTGTTTTTTTGCTTGTGTCTGTGCGGCGTCTTTTTTGGTGAACACTCCACAAGGGAGCTGCCGTGGCAAGGTTTAGGAGTCATCTGAGAGAAAGTGTATCGTTTACATAGAGGAGTTCCTGTTTTCCTTGAACGACAGGAAGCCGACCTAGTTTCTAAAGATTTATAATGCAAAATGGTGAGACGCGCAGACAGGACAGAAGAGAATAGAAGTGGGCAGCACGCGTTGTCCACTTCTCTTCTCTTGTTTACTGTCTACACGCCTCACCTATTTGCATAATGTATTCATTGTCTGTGGCTTACTCTCAAGCGCCTCCTTAGCGATATGGCTGACACAGCCGCAGTCAAGGTTGCTGTTTGAGGTGTGCTGGTTGCCTAAGCATAAGAAAAAGAAGAAAATTGCGTGAATGTCAGCACAAGTACCATAGCTTCTTACGTCTTACCTGCTTCAGCCTGTGCGGAGTCCCTGTATATGAACACTCCACAAGGGAGCTGCCGTGGCGAGGTGTAGGAGTCATCTGAAGGAAGGAGCATCGTTGACATGGAGGAGTGGTTGTTTTCCTTGGCTGTGGCTTACCCTCAAGTTCCTCCTTTGCGACAGGGATGAACCTCCTGCTGACAAGGTGTCTGTGTCAGGCGTGCTGTCTGCATCCGCATTAAAAAAATAAGGAAATTGAGTGTATATTACCACCACTACCATAGCTTCTTACGTCTCACCTACTTGTGCCTGAACACTCCACAAGGGAGCAGCCATGGATAGGTGTTGGAGTCATCTGAGCGAAAGAGCATCGTTTACTTGGAGGAGTGGCTGTTTTCGTTGACTGTGGCTTAATTTCAAGCGCCTCGTTGCCGACATGGGTGGCACACCGGCAGTCAAGGTGTCTGTTTGAGTTGTGGTGGCTGGCTCACCTTAAAAATGAAGGAAATAGGGTGAATGTCAGAACCAGTGCCATTGGTTCTTGCTGATTGCCTGGTAGTGCCTGTGCTGCGTCTTTTTTGGTGAACACTGCGCAATGGAGTTGCCTTTATAAGGTGTAGGAGTCATCTGAAAGAAATAATATTGTTTACAAGCAAGAGGTTTCATTGCCTGTGGCTTACTCTCAGGCGCCTCCTTGGCGGAATGGTTGACACACCCGCCGTCAAGGCGGCTGTTTGAATTGTGCTGGCGGTCTCACCATAAAAAGAAGGAAATTGCGTGAATGTCAGCACGAGTACCATGAATACTTGCTTCTTACCGGCTTGTGCTTGTGCGGCGTCTTTTTGTTAAACAGCCCACAAGGCAGCTGCCGTGGCGAGGTTTCGGAGTCATCTGAGAGGAAATGTATCGTTTACATAGAGTAGTGCCTGTTTTTATTAAATGACAGAATGCTGAGCTAGTTTGTAAGGATTTATAATGCAAAATGGTGAGGCATGCAGAAAGGACACAAGAGAACAGAAGTGGGCAGCACGTGTTATCCACTTCTCTTCTCTTGTGTACTGTCTGCACGCCTCACCTTTTTGCATAATGTATTCATTGCCTGTTGCTTACTCAAAAGCGCCCCCTTGGCGACATGAGTGACACAGAGGTAGTCAAGGTGATTGTTTGATGTGTGCTGGCTGCCTAAGCATAGGAAAAAGAAGGAAATTGGGTGATTGTCAGCACCAGTACAATTTCTTCTTGCCTCTTAGCTGCTCTTGCCTATGCAGCGTCTTGGTTGGTGAACACTTCACAAGGGAGCTGCTGTGGTGAGGTGTAGGAGTCATCTGAGCGAAAGAGCATCGGTTACATGGAGGAGTGGATATTTTCATTGCCTGTGGCTTACCCTCAAGAGGCTCATTGCCGACTTTGGTGGCATACCCACCGTCAAGGCGGCTCTTAGAGCTAGGCTGGCTGCCTAAGCATAAGAAAAAGAAGAAAATTGGGTGATATTCTGCACAAGTACCATTGCTTCTTGCATCTTATCTGCTTGTTCCTGTGCGGCGTGTTTGTTGGTGAATACTGCACATGAGAGTTGCCGTGGTGAGGTGTAGGAGTCATCTGAGAGAAACAGTATCGTTTCCATGGAGAACTTGGGGTTTTCATTGTCTGTGGCTTACTCTCAAACGCCTCTTTGGCGATATTGGTGACACAGCCGCAGTCAAGGTTGCTGTTTGAGTTGTGCTGGCTGCCTAAGGATAAGAAAAAGAAGGAAATTTGGTTATTGTCAGCATCAGTACCATTGATTCATGCTTCTTTCCTGCTTGTGCCTGTGTGACGTCTCTCCTTGTGAACACTCCACGAGGGAGCTGCGGTGCCGAGGTGTAGGAGTCATCAGAGAGAAACAGCACCTTTTACATGGAATGGTGGCTGTTTTTTTTTGGCATGTGGCTTACTCTCAAGAGCCTCCTTAGCGACATGGGTGACACTCCCGCCGGAAAGCTGTATTTTCGAGCTGTAATGGTTGCCTGAGTGTAAGAAAAAGATGGAAATTGGGTGATTGTGAGCTCCAGTACTATTGCTTCCTGCATCTTACCTACTTGTTCCTGTGCGGCGTCTTTGTTGGTGAATACTGCACGTGAGAGCTACCGGGGCAAGGTGAAGGAGTCATCGAAGACAAAGGGTATAATTTATATGGAGGAATTGCGTGTTGCATTGCCTGTGGCTTACTCACAAGTGCCTCCTTGGTGACATGTATGAAACTCATGCTGTCAAGGTGCCTGTTTGAGGCGTGCTGGCTGCATAAGCATAAGGGAGAGAAGAAAATTGGGTGATTGTCAGCAAAAGTACCATTGCTTTTTGCATCTTACCTGCTAGTTCCTGTGCGGCATTTTCGTTTGTGAAAACTCCACGAGGGAGGTGCCGTGGCGAGGTGTAGGAGTCACCTCAGGGATAGAGCATCGTTTACATAGAGGAATGGCTGTTTTCATTGCGTGTGGCTTAATCTCAGGCGCCACGTTGCCGCCTTGGGTGCACACCCACACTCTAGCTGGCTCTTTGAGGCCTGCTGGCTGCCTAAGCATAAAAAAAAGACGAAAATTTCGTAATTGTCAGCACCAGTACCATTACTTCTTGAGTCTTACCTGCTAGTTCCGGTGCGGCGTCTTTCTTGGCTGATATAAAGAAGTATAATAAGGATAGAATTGAACATGGTCTCAGGAACGGAGGAAGCCTAAAAACAGTGAAGAAGAAACTAGGAATTGGCAAGAATCAGATGTATGCGTTAAGAGACAAAGCCGGCAATATCATTACTAATATGGATGAGATAGTTCAAGTGGCTGAGGAGTTCTATAGAGATTTATACAGCACCAGTGGCACCCACGACGATAATGGAAGAGAAAATAATCTAGAGGAATTCGAAATCCCAAAGGTAACGCCGGAAGAAGGAAAGAAAGCCTTGGGAGATATGCAAAGGGGGAAGGCAGCTGGGGAGGATCAGGTAACAGCAGATTTGTTGAAGGATGGTGGACAGATTGTTCTAGAGAAACTGGCCACCCTGTATACGCAAATCCTCATGACCTCGAGCATACCGGAATCTTGGAAGAACGCTCACATAATCCTAATCCATAAGAAAGGGGACGCCAAAGACTTGAAAAATTATAGACCGATCAGCTTACTGTCCATTGCCTACAAACTATTTACTAAGGTAATCACAAATAAAATCAGGAACACCCTAGACTTCTGTCAAGCAAAGGACCAGGCAGGATTCCGTAAAGGCTACTCAACAATAGATCATATTCACACTATCAATCAGGTGATAGAGAAATGTGCGGAATATAACCAACCCTTATATATAGCTTTCACTCATTACGAGAAAGCATTTGATTCTGTCGAAACCTCAGCAGTCATGGAGGCATTACGGAATCAGGGTGTAGGCGAGCCGTATGTAAAAATACTGAAATATATATATTGCGGCTCCACAGCCACCGTAGTCCTCCATAAATAAAGCAACAAAATCACAATAAAGAAAGGCGTCAGGCAGGGAGATACAATATCTCCGATGCTATTCACAGCGTGTTTACAGGAGGTATTCAGAGACCTGGATTGGGAAGAATTCGGGATAAAAGTTAATGGAGAATACCTTAGTAACTTGCGATTCGCTGATGATATTGCCTTGCTTAGTAATTCAGGGGATCAACTGCAATGCATGCTCACTTACCTGGAGAAGCAAAGGAGAAGAGCGGGTCTGAAAATTTATCTGCAGAGAACTAAAGTAATGCTTAACAGTCTCGGAAGAGAACAGTAATTTACAATAGGCAGCGAGGCACTGGAAGTCGTAAGGGAATACATCTACTTAGGGCAGGTAGTGACGGCGGATCCGGATCATGAGACGGAAATAATCAGAAGAATAGGAACGGGCTGGGGTGCGTTTGGCAGGCATTCTCAGATCATGAACAGCAGGTTGCCATTATCCCTCAAGAGAAAAGTATATAACAGCGGTGTCTTACCAGTACTCACCTACGGGGCAGAAGCCTGGAGGCTTACGAAAAGGGTTCTACTCAAATTGAGGATGACGCAACGAGCAATGGAAAGAAGAGTGATAGGTGTAACGTTAAGGGTTAAGAAAAGAGCAAATTGGGTGAGGGAACAAACGAGAGTTAATGACATCGTAGTTGAAACCAAGAAAAAGAAATGGGCATGGGCAAAACATGTAATGAGGAGGGAAGATAACCGATGGTCATTAAAGGTTACGGACTGAATCGCAAGGGAAGGGAAGCGTAGCAGGGGGCGGCAGAAAGTTAGGTTGGCGGATGAGATTAAGAAGTTTGCAGGCACGGTATGGCCACAATTAGTACACGACCGGAGTTGTTGGAGAAGTATGGGAGAGGCCTTTGCCCTGCAGTGGAAGTAACCAGGCCGCTGCTGCTGCTGCTGCTGCTGATGATGATGATGATGATGATGACTGCACATGAGAGCTGCCGTGGCCAGGTGTAGGAGTCATCTGAAACAAAGAGTGTCGTTTATCTGGAGGAGCTGCATGTTTCATTGCCTGTGGCTTACTCTCAAGCTCCTCCTAGGCGACATGGGGGACACACCCCAAGTCAAGGAGGTTGTTTCAGGCGTGCTGGCTGCCTAAATGTGAAAAAAAGAAAATTTAGACAATTTCTTCTTGCATCTTACCTGTATGTGCCTGTGCGGCGTCTTTTTTGGTGAACACTCCACAAGAGAGCTGCCGTTGCGAGGTGCAGGAGTCCTGTGAGTGAAAGGGCACCTTTTACATGGAGGAGTAGCTGTTTGTATTGCCTGTGGCTTACTCTGAAGCGCCTCCTTGGCGACATGGGGGACACATCTGCACTCAAGTGGGCTGTTTGAGGTGTGGTTGCTGCCTAAGACTAAAAAAGAAGGAAATTGGTAGAATGTCCTTACCAGTGCGATTGCTTCTTGGCTCTGACCTGCTTGTGCCTGTACGGACTCTCTTTTAGTGAATACTCTATAAGGGAGGTGCCGTGGCGAGTTTTCCGAGCCATCCGGGAGAAAGAGCATCGCGTACCTGGAGGAGTGGCTGTTTTCTTTGCCTGTGGCTTACCCTCAAGTGCCTCAATTGCTACATGGATAAAACTCCCGCCGTCAAGGTGGCTGTCTGAGGTGTGCTGGCCGCCTAAGCACAAGAAAAGGAAGGAAATTTGGTGATTGTCTGCACCAGTACCAATGCTTTTTGCCTCTTACCTGTTTGTGGATGAGCGGCGTCTCTGTTGGTGAACATTCCACAGGAGAGCTGGCTTGGTAAGGTGTAGGAGTCATCTGAGAGACAGAGCATCCTTTACATAGAGGAGTGGCTGTTTTCATTGCCTGTGGCTTAATCTCAATCGCCTCGCTGCCGACATGGGTGACACACCCGGAGTCAAGGTGGCTGTTTGAGGTGTGCTGGCTGCCTAAGCATAAGAAAAAGAAAGAAATTTGGTGAATGTCAGCAGCAGTACCAATGCTTCTTGCCTCTTACCTGCTTGTCCCTGTGCGGCGTCTTTGTTAGTGAACACTCCACGAGGGACGTGTCGTGGCGAGGTGTAGGAGTCATCTGAGAGAAAGAGGATCCTTTACATGAAAGAGTGGCTGCTTTCATTGCCTGTGGATTACCCTCAACTGCATCCTTTGCGAAATGGATGAAACTCCCCCATTCAAGGTGTTGGTTTGAGGTGTGCTGGCTGCCTAAGCATAAGAAAAATAGGGAAATTGGGTAAATGTGAGCATCAGTTCAATTCCTTCTTGCACCTTACTTGCTTGTGGCTGTGCGGAGTCTTGTTGCTGAGCATTCCACAAGAGAGGTGCCGTGGCTTGGAGTAGGTGTCCTCTGAGTGAAAGAGCATCGTTTACATGGAGGCTTGGCTGATTTCATTGCCTGTGGTTTAATTTCAAGCTCCTCGTTGCCGGCATGGGTGGCACACCCGCATAAAGGTGGCTTTTTCAGGTGTGCTGGCTGCCTAATCATCAGCATAAGAAACAGAAGAAAATTCGGTGACTGTCAGCACCAGTACCATTGCTTCTTGTATCTTACCTGCTTACCACTTTCCTCTCACCTCTTAGCTTTTCGGCATCTTTGTTGTTGAATACTGCACATGAGAGCTGCCGTGGAGAATGGTAGGAGTCATCTGAGGGAAAGAATATCGTTTAATTGGAGGAGTTGCGGTTTTCATGGCCCATGGCTTACTCTCAAGCGCCTGCTTGGTGATATTGAATTGAATATATCGTTACTGCCAACAGATTGGGGGAGACAGGGAAGAAAACTGCAAGTGCAGCTTGAAATAACACCCTGCCCCCTATGACCACAAGACATGGACAGCGCGGAGCTGCCACGTGTTTTTAACAATACAAAAATATATAGTTTTGCAAGTATGCAAAAGAAGCGCTAAGGAGAATGTGAGTAGCGGCGCGTAATGAAGTCACAAAACGTTTCACAAATGACAGATGAAAAAAAGAACATATATACACATATATATGTAATATAAATGTGAACAAAAAGCTGTAAACCCACCTAATCTGCACTTCTGAAATAGCACGCCATATACACTATAATATTACCCCCGCTGATTGAGTCGGGAAAGTTCTGATGGGGTAAAGGCACATATATTAATGCCGGATTTGTTGTAAGCATTTAAAAGCATTGGTAAGTTGTTTTTTAGCATTTGTGAGCTGTAATTAGTTCTAAAATGGTGCACAGTCCAGGGCTTTGTGTTTCTTGTGAGACGTGAGGGGACACGTTCTTCAAAACATGATAATTTAAAAATTGATAGATCGCTTTTCCTTTTCGCGTAATAAAATTTCTGTAAAAGTTGGCGCCTATAGATTTCGTGCGCTGCGATAATATTAAACTTGTCGAATAAATGCTCGGTGTGTGAATCGTACGGAACATTTGCTAGGACGCGTACTATTCTTCGCTGTAATAAGAATAATTTGTTTAAATTCGTATGAATTGTAGTGCCCCATACGAGGTGACAATAACTGAGATGAGAGGCGAATAAGGCGTGGTATAACAGTAATTTAACTGACGTAGGACGAAGGTAACGGTTACGGCTTATTATACCTGTTATCTGACTCAGTTTTTGCGTTACAAAGTTTACATGGTCATTCCGTAGCAGCGATGAAGAAAAATACACGCCTATAATATTAATGCGTTCTAGAAATTCAATCGAAGCATTATTATCGGCTCTGCCATGTAGTAAAGGGGAGGTGCTTCTTTTTGGACGAAAAATTATAGCTTTAGTTTTGGTTGCGTTGACACATAAACAGTTTTGCTTAGACCATGTACTAAGTTTCAGGAGCACTTCATTTGATGTTGTGATAAGCTCAGTATAAGAACGTGATGTTAGAAATAAACTGGTGTCGCCTGCGTAAATTTATTTTACATTGCAATGAATATTTACAATATTGTTAACATATAGATTAAAAAGCAAAGGACCCAGAATGCTGGCTTGAGGTACTCCAGAAAGTAGAAACCTCTATTGGGACCTGAAATTATTTATCTGTACATATAGGCGTCTGTTTTTAAGATACGACTTATTAAATTCAAGAGGAAGTCCTCTAACTCCATAACGATTGAGCTTATGAAAAAGGATATTGTGGCTAATTTAATCGAACGCTTTACTAAAATCTACAAATAAACCGAGAGTTATGATCTTGTTTTCGAAATTGGTAAGGATATATTCTTTATGATGCAGTAGGGCTAACTCTGTAGACTTGTCTTTTCGAAACCCATACCGAGATTCGCTAATTAAGTTGTGCTTATTACAGAACAAGTTTAAACGTACAAATATTATTTTCTCTAAAGCTTTGGAAAAGATAGGGAGAGCAGATAGGGGCGGTAATTATTTATGTCTAGCTTGTTTTCTTTCTTATGGAGTACTGTTACTCTCGCACTCTTCATCTTTGCAGGAAAAACACCAGTTTAGATGCAAAAGTTTTATATGTGTGCAAGTAGCTCAATAATTTTATGTAGCGCAAATTTTACGGGTGTTATTTGTGTCTCATCAGGATCAATGTATGACGAGTTTTCAAAACTAGAAAATAATCTATGCACTTCATGAACACCTGTAGGCTGGAAAAAGAGCGTGTTTTGATTTGGAGGGAAAGTAAGGTCAGGAAGTTTTGTAGAAGCAACTAGGTATCGCGATACACAAAATGTTTATTAAACTGTTCGACCATTTCCTGCCGTGATAACTTCTGTCCTTTGTAAGCAATTTGTTCTATAGCCTCGCTCCTTCTTTGTCGCCCCAATACAAAATTCAGGTTATTCCAAAATTTATGGCTCTGAGAGCAAGGTGAAAACATCTGGAAATAATATGCATATTTTGCTTTTCGTAATTCTTCGCTTAGTTTATTTCTATGCACTTTAAAACCCTTCAGATCAGCAGTGTCACGGTATTTTGGAAATTTACCATAAAGCTGGTCACGCTTCTTTAATTTCCTAAACAGGTATTTTGTTAGCCAAGGCTTTCTGAAATTTTTATGCTTACTGTTTTGCGGACGAAGTGTTTTGAATACGCATCAGCAAACATTGTGATAAATTTAGTGTAAGCCATTTTCGCATTATTTTCCTGAAGGATATAATCCCAGCTTACCTTGCTTAATTCTGCCTGAAATGATTGCAGCGTTTGTTCAGTAATGTCCTGATAAAATATGTCAGATGCGCTGCGGCGTCTCGCAATATGTGCACTTTCAACGTACATACAAATTGGCATGTGATCACCTATGCAATGCGCCAAAACACGACTGCTAATACACGAAGGATGATAACTTGTTAAAAAGAGATCAAGCGTAGTTTCACTTGTAGCTGTAACCCTAGTTGCTGATTCTATGGCATTAATGCAACCGTTGTGGACAAATGTGTTTACAAACTCACGCATCGTAGCATTTTCAGAACTCATATCATTATTCATTTCTCCACCAATAACTACACATTTTCGGTTTTCACTGGCAAATGACACCAGATTATCCATAAACAGGAAAAAAGCATTCAAACTGCCATCAGGTGGCCGGTAACAAATCATTTGTTTCAACACATAGCACCTCAATATTTTCATTTGTACACGAAAAGTCGCCAGATTGATCACATGATATAGACTTATTTACAAATAGGGAAACACCTCCTCCACGCCGTGATTCTCTGTTTAAATAGAAAATTTTCTTATTAGGTAACTGAAAAATATTGCTAGCGTCAGTGTACCACGTTTCAGTAAGCATAACTACATCGCCCAAGTTTTTTATGTCTGAAAAGGTTTCCAGTTCTCTTGTTTTATTATTCGCGGATTGCACATTTAGATGTATACAGCTTAATCCTCTTTTCTGTACGCGTAGTGTAGAGAACCATTCTGTCTTTTTTTATATAGCCTAGGTGCATAATGGTTCTATCGTGCTCAAAAATATCTCTTATTAAGGAGCTAGGGCAGAAAGGTTGGCATAACATTTTACAACAACAGCAGGAGTGCCACCATTTTTACGTACCAGGACTTTCCCATTGGAACACCAAACATACCTATAGCCAGAACTTCCGCATGAGAATGAGCCCATTCTTTAGCAAAGTAGAGAAGCTTTCTTGTACGGAGGGTCAGGTTTTCAGCTATGTAAACCCTATCCTCAATGTTCCTCAGATTTCGTTTGTTAGCGAGCCAAGCAACGGCCAATTCCTTGCGTGCAAGACGTACGATGATTTCTCGCGGCTTCCCGGGCTTTCCATGTAACCTATGTAGGGCTACGACATCTTGCCTGCACAACAAAGCAACCTGTAATCTTCCGGCAATTCCATTTACTTCACTCAACAGGTCTTCTCCGTCATCGTCAGTCACACCATGAATTTCCAGATTTAATCGCCTGCTCCGTCTCTCAAAATCCTCAACATCAGATTCCAGCTGTGAAAGCTGCTGAAATGTGCCCTGTTTATCAATTTTTGCAACCGGCTCTTAACGTCTTTTGTATCTTTAGCATGAGTATCCAGCCGCTGTTGAATAGCGTCGAAATGATTGAAAAGACCTGAACAGATTTTTCCATGCATGAAACCTGTGCCGGAAGCTCGAGAAGAGAACTTAGCTAGCGGTCAATTTCTGCCAACTTAAAAAGGATACTGTTATCAGATGCCTGATTTGCAGCGGGAACATGGCTTTTGCCACCGACAAGCTTAAAGAAGGAGCATTTCCACGTTGTCAGTGATGTCTCGCGCTTGCTATTAAACGCCTTTTCAGATACTCCAGAACAATCCCCTACATGAAAAACAAACTCGCACTCAGAGCAAATTAGAACCCGGTCAGCATCGTCCAGCGAAACTCGGCAAGCACTACAACGGCCCATTTCTCACGTCTTGCACTAAAAAACGAAGAATAATGTGGCACTTCAAGAGGCACAATAACACGTTGAAATGTTCAACCGTTTCATACACTTCGACGGCGGCAGCGGAGCAAAAAGAGAGAAAAAAAGGGGGAGGTGGGGCAACCCACCCGGGAATTGCAGAAGAGCAGCTTAGAAACGTGTGCGATGCCCTCCGCGGCTGCCGTCAAGTGAAGGGAAACGCCCAACTGAATGATCAAGATTGCTGATCCACGCCAGCAGTGGTGCACACGTCAGTGTCCAATTTCTTGCCGCGCAAATTTCAAAGAAGAAAGGCCTCTGGTCCGGGCGATGTCGGTGTGGTTTGGCACCGGCGTGGTTCAGTCCTGCAAACATTGTACGCTCCGCATTTGCTTGCAAGACCGTAGCGAAAAACCTGGGAATTACAGAAGAGCAGTTTAGAAACGTGTGCGATGAGCTCTGCGGCTGCCGTCAAATGAGCGACACACCCGACGTCAAAGTTGCTGTTTGAGGTGTGCTGGCTGCCTAAGCATAAGAAAAAGAAGGAAATTGAGTGAACATCCGCACCTGTTTCGTTGCTTCTTCCTTCTTACCTGCTTGTGCCTCTACCGCGTCTTTGTTGGTGAACACAACACGGGGGAGCTGCCGTGGCGAGGTTTAGGAGTCATCTGAGAGAAAGAGCATCTTCTTCATGGAGGAGCAGCTGTTTTCATTACTTGTGGCTTACTCTCAAGTGCCTCCTTTGCTACATGGATGAAACTCCCGCTGTCCAGGTGTCGGTTAGAGGTGTGCTGGCTGCCTCAGCATAGGAAAAAGAAGAAAATTCGGTGATTGTCAGCACCAGTACCATTGCTTCTTGTATCTTACCTGTTTATGGTGGTACGGCGTCTTTGTTTTTGAACACTTCACAAGAGAGCTGGCTTGGTGAGGTGTAGGCGCCATCTGAGAGAAAGAGCATCGTTTAAATGGAGGAGTGGCTATTTTCATTGCCTGTGGCTTGATCTCAAGCGCCTCGTTGCCGTCATGGGTGGCACACCCGCAGTCAACGTGGCTCTTTGAGGAGTGCTGGCTGCCTAAGCATAAGAAAAAGAAGAAAAGCCGGTGCTTGTCAGCACCAGTACCTTTGCTTTTTGTATCTTACCTGCTTGTTCCTGTGCCGCATCTTTGTTGGTGAATACTGCACATGAGAGCTGCCGTGGCAAAGCGTAGGAGTCATCTGAGAGAAAATATCATTTACATGGAGCACTTCCGGTTTTCATTGCCTGTGGCTTACTCTCAAGAGCCTCCTTGGCGATATGGGTGACACACCCGCAGTCAAGGCTGCTGTTTGAGGTTTGCTGGCTGCGTAAGCAAAAGAGAATGATGAAAACTTGGTGAATGCCAGCACCAGTACCATAGCTTGTTCCCTGTTACCGGTTTCCGCCTGTGCGGAGTCTGTGTATGTGAATATTGCACAAGGGAGTTGCCGTGTTGAGGTGTAGGAGCCATCTGAGGGTAAGAGCATCCTTTACATGGAGGAGTGGCTGCTTTCCTTGCCTGTGGATTAATCTCAAGCGCCTCGTTGCCGACATGGGCGGCCCATCCACAGTCAAGGTGGCTCTTTGAGGGGTGCTGGATGCCTAAGCATTAGAAAAAGAAGAAAATGGGGTGATTGTCAGCAGCAGTGCCGGTGCTTCTTACATCTTACCGGCTTGAGCCTGCGCGGTGTCTTTTTTGGTGATTACTCCACAGGGGAGTTGCCGTGGTGAGTTTTAGGAGTCATGTGAGAGAAAAAGTATCGTTTACATGGAGGACATTTAGTTTTCATTGCCTGTCGCTTAGTCTCAAGCGTCTCCTTAGTGACATGGGTGACACACCCGCCGTCAACGAGGCTGTTTGAGGTGGGCTGGCTGCCTAAGCATAAGAAAGAGAAGGATATTGGGTGGATGTCAGCACCGCAACCAGAGCTTCTTGCCTGTTACCTGCTGGCGCCTGTGCGGCGTCTTTTTTGGTGTAAACTCCACAAGGGAGCTGCCGTGGCGAGGTTTAGGAACCATCTGAGAGAGGGTATCGCTTACATGGACGACTACCGGTTTTGATTGCTGTGGCTTGCTCTGAACGCCTCCTTGTTGAAATGAGTGGCACACCCGCAGTCAACATGGCTGTTTGAGGTGTGCAGGCCTCCTAAGAATCATAAAAAGAAGGAAATAGGTGACATAGGTGAAATAGGTGAAAAACATAGGTGACACACCCATCGCCAAGTTGGTTGTTTGATGTGTGGTCGCTACCTAATCATAAGAAAAAGAAGGAAATTGAGTGAATGTCAGCACCAGTTCCATTGCTTCTTGCCTCTTGCCTGCTTGTGCCTGTGCGTCGTCATTCATAGTGAACACTCCGCGAGGGAGGTGCCATGGGGAGGTGTAGGAGTCATCTGGGAGAAAGAGCATCCTTTACATCAATGAGGGGTTGTTTTCATTGCTTGTGGCTTACTCCCAAGTGCCTCCATTGCGACATGGATGAAATGCCCGCTGTCAAGGTTTGAGGTGTGCTGGCTGCCTGGGCATAAGAAAAAGATTAAAATTGGGTGTATGACAGCACCAGTACAAGAGCTTCTTACCTCTTACCTGCTTCTGCCTGTGCGGAGCCTTTGTATGTACCAGTACTATTCCTTCAGGCATCTTACCTGCCTGTTCCTGTGCGGCGTCTTTGTCGGTAAATACTGCGCATGAGAACTGTCGTGGCGAGGCGCAGGAATCATATGAGAGAAAGAGTATCGTTCATATGGAGGACTTGCGGCTTTCATTGCCTGTGCCTTATTCTCAAGCGCCTCCTTGGCGACTTGAGGGATACACCCCCAATGAAGGTGGCTGTTTGAGGCGTGATGGCTGCCTCAGCATAACAAAATGAAGGAAATTGAGTGAATGTCAGCATCAGTTCCATTGCTTCGTGCGTCTTACCTGCTTGTGCCTGTGCGGCGCCTTTCTTAGTGAACACTCCACGATGGGGGTGCCGTGGAGGGGTGTAGGATTCATCTGAGAGAAAGAGCATCCTTTACATGCAGGAGTGGCTCTTTTCATTGCCTATGGCTTACTCTCAAATGCCTTCTTCCCGGCATGGTTGACACTCCCGCAGTCAAGCTGTCTGTTTCAGCGGTGCTGGCTGCCTGAGCATAAGAAAAAGAAGGAAATTTGGTGAATGTCAGCACCCGTACCAAACCTTCTTGCTTCTCACCTACTTGTGCCTGTGTGGGGTGTTTATTAGTGAAGACATTACAAGGTAGCTGCGTTTGTGAGGTGTAGGAGTCATCTGAAAGAAATAATAGTGTTTACAAGGAAGAGTGGTGGTTTCATTGCCTGTGGCTTCCTGTCATGCACCTCCTTGGCGAAATGGTTGACTCACACGCAGTAAAGGTGGCTGATTGATTTCTGCTAGCTGCCTCACCATAAGAAAGAAGGAAACTGGGTGAATATCAGCACCAGTACCATTCATTCTTGCTTCTTACCTGGTTGTGCTTCTGCGGCGTCTTTTTTAGTGAAGAATCCACAAGGGAGCTGACGTGGCGAGGTTTAGGAGCCATCTGAGAGGGAGGTTATCGTTTACATAGAGGAGTGCTTGTTTTGATTGAACGACAGAAAACTGAGCTAGCTTGCAAGGATTTATAATACAAAATAGTGAGGCGAGCAGACACAGGACAGCAGAGAAGAGAAGTGGGAAACACGTGTTATCCACTTCTCTTGTGTACTGTCTACATGCCTCACCTTTTTGCGTAATGTATTCATTGCCTGTGGCTTACCCTCAAGCGCCTCCTTGGTGACAAGAGGACACACCCGCAGTTAAGGTGGTTGTCTGAGGTGTGCTGGCTTCCTAAGCATGAGAAAAAGAAGGAAATTGTGTCAAAGTCAGCGCCAGTACAATTTCTTCTTGCCTCTTACTTGCTTATGCCTGTGCGGCGACTTTGTTGGTGAATACTACAGATGAGAGCTGCCGTGGCGAGGTGTAGGAGTGATCTGAGAGAAAGAGTATCGTTTACATGGAGGAATTGTGGTTTTCATTGACTGTGGCTTGCCCTCAAGTGCCTCATTTGCGACATGCATGAAACTCCCACTGTCAAGGTGTCGGTTTGAGGCGTGCTGTCTGCCTAATCATAAGAAAAATAAAGAAATTGGGTGAATATCAGCACCAGTACCATAGCTTCTTACCTCTTGCTTGTGCCTGTGCACAGTCTTTGTTTCTGAAAACTCCACAAGGGAACTGTCGTGGCGAGGTGTAGGAGTCATCTGAGGGAAAGAGCATCGTTTACTTGGTAGAGTGGCTCTTTACGTTGCCTGTGGCTTAATCCCAACGCCTCCATGGTGACATAGATGACACACCCGTCGCCTAGGTGGCTGTTTGATGTGTGCTCGCTGCCTAAGCTGAGGAAAAAGAAGGAAATTGAGTGAATGTCAGCAGCAGTTCCACTGCTTCTTGCCTCTTGCTTGCTTGTGCCTGTACGGCGTCGTTGTTCGTGAACACTCCACGAGGGAGGTGCCTTGGCGAGGTGTAGGAGTCATCTGGGAGAAAGAGCATCCTTTACTTCAATGAGTGGCTGTTTTCATTGCCTCCTTTGGGACATGGATGAAATACCCGCTGTCAAGGTTTGTGGTGTGCTGGCTGCCTAGGCATAAGAAGAAGATGAAAATTGGGTGAATGTCAGCACCAGTACAATAGCATCTTACCTCTTACCTGCTTCTGCCTGTGCGGAGTATTTGTATGTACCAGTACTATTGCTTCTTGCATCTTACCTGCCTCTTCCTGTGCGGCATCTTTGCTGGTGAATACTGTGCATGAGAACTGCCATGGCGAGGCGTAGGAATCATCTGCGAGAATGAGTATCATTTATATGGAGGATTTGCAGTTTTAATTGCCTGTGCCTTGTTGTCAAGCGCCTCCTTCCTGACATGGGGGACACACCCGCAGTTAAGGTGGTTGTTTGAGGTGTGATGGCTTCCTAAGTACAAGAAAAAGAAGAAAATTGGGTCAATGTCAGCACCAGTACAATTTCTTCTTACCTCTTACCTGCTTGTGGCTGTGCAGTGTCTTTGTTTGGGAACACTCCACAAGGGAACTGTCGTGGCAAGGTGTAGGAGTTATCTGAGGGAAAGAGCATCGTTTATATGGAGGAGTTGCGGTTTTCATTGCCTGTGGCTTAATCTCAAGTGCCCCGTTGCCGAAATAGGTGGCACACTTCCAGTCAAGTTGGCTCATTGAAGTGTGCTAGCGGCCTAAGCATAAATAAACGAAGAAAATTTGTTGATTGTCAGCACCAGTACCATTGGTTCTTGCATCTTGCCTGCTTGTTGCTGTACGGCGTGCTTGTTGGTGAACACTCCACGAGGGAGCTGCCGGGGCGAGGTGTAGGTTTCAACTGAGAAACAGCATCCTTCACATGGAGGAGTGGCGGTTCGCGTTGTTCGTGGCTAACTCGTAAGTGCCTCCTTTGCGACAGGTATGAAACTCCCCCTGTCAAGGTGTCTGTTTGAGGTGTGCCTAAGCATAAGAAAAAGGAGGAAATTGAGCGAATGTCAGCACCAGTTCCTGCGCTTCTTGCCTCTTACCTGCTTTTGCTGTGTGGCGTCTTTGTTGGGTAACACTCCGCAAGGAAGCTGCCATGGTGAGGTGTAGGAGTCATCTGAAAGAAATAATATCGTTTACAAGGAGGAGTGCTGGTTTCATTGCCTGTGGCTTACTCTCAAGCGCCTCCTTGGCGACATGGGTGACACACCCGCAGTTAAGGTGCCTATTTGAACTCTGCTGGTTGCCTAAGCAAAAGAAAAAGAAGGAAATTGAGTGAATGTCAGCACCAGTTGCATTGCTTCATTCGTCTTACCTGCTTGTGCAGGTAAGAGGCAAGAAGCGACGTATCATTCCAGCGTTATCCTCTGTAATATATTCAGACTGGGAAACATAGCGCAAAAATTTTGACACAGGGACAAGCAGAACACAGGACGAGCGCTAACTTTCAACAATTGATTTATTGCAGCTGGTGAGTACATATATACTCACTGGGACGCCACTGCAATAGAACACACTGAAGGGAAGGAGGAAAAGACAGTCATGTGACCATTATGCCCGAAAATTCAAGCTCTTTCCTTGATAAAAATATAGACAGCGTGCTAACGCACTCGTCACCTGCTCTGGCTATCTCGGCTGCTTCCACAATTTCCCTCGTAATCTTATTCCTGCGGCGATAAACAACAACAGTTTGTTTTAATAGCGGGAAGCATGGTGCCTTCGCGTCACATTTTCTACAATGGGCAGCCAGATGCCCATCTATCTATTGCGATGCTCTCCCCTTTGTTACTATGCTCCGCCAGACGCATGTTTAAGCATCTGCCCGTCTGGCCCACGTAGTATTTCCCACACGAGAGCGGGATTTTATACACAACATTGCGAGTGCATGTAACAAAAGGATCGTTGTGCGCGGTAGCGAACCTAGGCTTTCGTTTCCTCATGGGACAGCTCATCACACTCAACCTCAAGAGTTTGTTAGGTGCTGTAAACACAACATTTACACCAGCCTTCATGGCACTTGATTGCGTTCCGCACTCCCACCTAATAGCTAAACTATTGTCGTTGCATATACATTGTTGAAGGATCTCATGGTTGCGTAATTTCTTGTCATTTCGTAAGCAGTTCACCGTAGTTGACGGATATTCTTCCGATTTAACTGGCGTCTCCTGCAATGTCCCCCAGGGCAGCGTCTTCGGTCCATTACTGTTTTTAATCTACATGAATGCCCTACCATCTAACATTACTTCAGCCATTAGACTTTACGCAGACGACTGCTTAATATATCGGAGCATTACCTCACCCTCTGGACACCTTGAACTTCAGAACGACTTATATCAAATGCCTAACTGGTGCACATCGTGGCAAATGGCGCTGAATCCTGGCAAATGAAGAACTGTGACTTATACCCGCAAAAAGTCTCCTTCAGCCTTCCCATACTCAATAAATTCTAAACCCTGTGTGCATGCGACTTCATACAAGTACCTTAGCGTATATCTCACTATCATTCTTATTGGAAGACTCACATTAATAACATGCCACCAAAGCATCGCGTACTATCGGCTATCTGAAACGTAATCTTCGGGATGCCCCATCAACCACTCGAAAACTAGCTTATCAGAGTTTTGTTCGTCCTCACCTTGAATTCGCCTCGCCATATGGTAACCGCATCAGGCTTATCTAATGCAATCACTAGAACGAATGCAGAACCGCGCGTACGTTTAATCACCAGGAAATATTTATTTATTTTACCAGTACTGCCAGCCTTCTTACCAGGCCTTAGGCAGGAGTAGGCATTTGGAACAAAAAGCAACTATGAAATAAAACCAAACAAGATAACAGACACTGAACAAGAATCTGCATAACAAACAACATAAGAAAAACCTTTTCACAATCATGATTTCACTGGTAAAAACAAGGGATGAACGCTGTGGTTTTATTCACGAAGCGCAGAAAGAAAGGATGAAACCGTTGGACAGTCGCCAGTTGTGGCATGTAATGCGTTCCATTCGGAAATCGCGAGTGGGAAAAAAGAATTTTTAAATACTTTCGTCCTGCAGGAAACATATTTAACCTTTTTGGTGTGATAAGAGCGCGTGCAGTGGTGGCTAGCCGGTGGAATATATAATGTTTTATCTATTCCTATTGACTGTTATAGAGTAAGAAGCAAAATTTCCTGTCCCGGTAACGCCTTATTGCAAGTTTTTCCACTTCTGGAGCTTCAAGAAGAAATGATGGGGATGTGCGCCAGCTGTACGAATTGAAAATAAACCGGGCTGATTTTCTTTGGACTTTCTCAATTTTAGTGATGTTGGCTTGCGTGTGCGGATCCCAAACAATGGCAGCGTATTCTAGAATGGGTCGGATGAATGTTTTATCTGCTAGAAGTTATATTTAAGGAGATGCGTTTCCTATTGATCGCCTTAAAAAGCATAGTTTCTTCATTCTTTATTATAAATGTATGTTACATGTTCATTCCACCTAAGATCTCATGTTATTTCTATCCCCATGTATTTGTACGTGGACACGACTGATAAAGCCTGGTTGTTAATGCTATAAGTAGCGGTTAAGGGATCCTTTTTGCGAGTGATGGTCATTGCAACAGTATTTTCGAGGTAAATAGTCATCTACCATTTCGAGCACCACGTTTGTATTGTAGACAGCGAGGTTTTTAAAGCTTGCTGATCAGTTGAATTGCGCATTTCGTTGTACGGAATGCCCTCATCTGCAAAAAGCTTTATCTTGCCGCGTATGCCACTGAAGACGTCGTTGATAAAGATAAGAAAGAGGAACGGACCTAGCACTGATCCCTGTGGAATGCCTTTGTCTACAGCTGCGGGTGTCGAAGCTGCATCGTTTACCTGAACACTTTGCTTCCGTAATGAAAAGTGTGCTTTAATCCAGTTAACTAAGGCGTCGTTCTTTAAAATGGGTTTTAGTTTAAGAAGTAGTTTGGAGTGAGAGGCGCGGTCAAATGCTTTTTCAAAATCGTGAAATGTTAAGTCTATTGGGCCTTGTCTATCTAAAGCTGTCGCTAAGACGTGAACTGTCTCTACGAGCTGAGTTACGGTAGAAAAACGTAGCCGAAAATGTTGTCTTGCGTCAATTATGGCGTTGTCGTTAAGAAATGCAGAAGTGTGCTTGAAAATTAAGGGTTCGAGGGTTTTCGCGCATGTGCATAGTAGAGGTATTGGGCTTTCCCAGGTAGCACAAAAGAGATACGTAACGTTTTCGTGGCGTTTATCCAAGACGATAAAAATGGGTTAAAGAAGACACGAACGAGAGAACTTCGGCGGGAAAACATCGTATATCTCTGCTAATGTCCGGCTTAATTACTTTCTTGAGACGATCTAGAACAGGTCTGCAAGACGTATTCGAAAAGCTGGTCTAGAAATAGGATTGGGAAAGACACAAGTAATCCCTTTGCCAAAACTATTCGTAACCAATTTCTAAATGTTTTTAGGACGTTATCAAAAAGCTGGTTTAGAAGCGATCTTGAAAGGTTTACGATCATCTGAAGCTAATTTTCGCGGGTGACGGGCGCGATCAGACATCGTTGTTCAAAACACGCGTTTAGTTTCGCCTCACGCGACTGGCCTATGCCGCGCAGAGGTCATCAGCCGCACCCGTTGGCACGGCCTAGGCCAATCGCGTGAGGGGAAACTTATCGGGCGTTTCGAACAACGATCTCCAATCGCGCCCCAGATGAGTAGAAGCGTCGGTGTTGACTGTAAGAGCCATGGCGCAGTGCCAAGCACTGTTCCCCGCATGGCCGCCGCATCCTCTACCAAGTCGCACGAAAATGAGCCTGTTAGGAATAATAAATCCTTATTACTGCCTTTAGTAAGCTACGATGCTTACAACAACCACAATGGGAATGACATCCTGCAAAGAACAAATGGCCACGTCTTGGCAGGTGGCCAGACCTAGCCCTTCATGCCAAGAGTGCATGAAATGAGAACATTGTGACAAAGCAAAAACACTTTATTAAAATGTAATGCTTATGCAAGGTTCGAACAAACTGTGTGAGAAATGCAAATAGAAGTAAAAGTACATCAACAATGACAAAAGTCGCAGTAAGGATTCGCAATGAACTCGAAAGTGAACATGCACTAGCACATAAACAAAATTCCAAGTACACATACAAAAATGAACAGAAAAACCTGGAGTGTACTAAAGTGTCTAATTTATCATAGTAAAGTGCGCGTGCTATTAGATGGACTAGAGTTATGCAGAAGTGACATCGGAGTGAATGGAAGAAGTAGACTGAAATATGCAAGAGTATGAATTGGATGGTAACTGCCTCCAAGCAATGTTACCAATCATCTAGAAGCTTCAAAAGAGCACAAAAAGAAATACCACCGCATACCATCATAAAACAATCCTGTGACAGAAATAAAAAAAAAAATGGGAACAATGCAAAATTGGAAATATTGCCTTAGGATATATCAAAGAAGGTAATGGCGAGAAAAAATAACCATACAACAAAAAAGCAATAAAGTGAAATTAGTACAGAATACTTAAACGGGGGATTCAGTGTAACAAGGGAACACTACTGTAGTACAGCGAAAGATGAGACAGTAATGCTGCATCTTGCCACTCCAGAACGTGAGAAATGAATATGCAAGCCTCATATTAGAAACTCACATAAACATGGAAATAAACTGGAATGCACTGGAAGCTGCATTTGTGCAACAAAGGAAGCAATGGTCATAATAAATAGTAAGTGTTTTATGTAAAAAGCCCTTTACAAGAGGCAAAGTTGTACCTCTCTGGCAAAAATAAAGTTGCAACAAATAATTTGCAAACCAGCAAACACATTAATTAGCACACTGTCATGTCACACTTTGCGCACATCTCCAGTCTCCTAAAGTAAAGAAAAGCACTCTGAATGAGAAAAAACGTTTAACACATGTAGCCCAGAGCAAATTCTTTGCCAGTTCACTCACACTTTCACATCCAAAAACATTTGCCACAAAGTCCAGGCACAGTTCCACTGATGTTTACCAATTCACCCCCACTTTCACGTCCAAAAATATTTGGCACAAAGTCCAGGCAGAGCTTCATAGATAAACAGCTTGAGAGCACCCTACTGATTATTGTGCAGTCCCGCTGCTGGAAATGGAACTGCCGCACATGCTGGTAGTGGTTTCAATGTAGACACACTTGCTGCCCTGGACAGATATGCTCAGATATCTGCACTGCTCCATTTTGTCGAAGTAGACACATTTATGCACTACGCTGGTAATTGAAATGTTTGGAATGCACAAGTATTGGCTTCACCAGAAAGATTTGTCCACATACCACCACTACCTTATATATGCACTTGCTCTTCACTCAGTAGCATTGAACTTAAAGTGTTCCCTATGTGGGAGCCATGTGTAAAACCGGTGTCACACGACCACTTTCGATCGCGATCAAGCCCGATCCGGATCGAAATTATCGATGCGACTGGCTCACCCTCGTAGCTTACGCAGAGGAGCCAATCACGACCGAGAAATTCGATTTGGAACGGACTGGATAGCGGCTAAAAGAGCCCCGTGTGAAACCGGTATCAAATAATGCACAGACGTACGCTATGAAAATGTGCTGCACAAGGACAAAGAACTGCGACATGCCCTGTTGTGCGAAGCGCACGAATAGAACACACACACACATATATATATATATATATATATATATATATATATATATATATATATATATATATATATATATATATATATATATATGAACTGCGAGAGCGCTTCGCGAACTCCATGCGCACACATGGCACCCGCACGAACTCGACAGGCCGCCGTAAAGCGCGAAGGACGCACAGCGTACATTCCGACACATGTCCCAAACTGCAAAAAATTGTACTACCTCATGCATACAAGTTATTTTATACCAAGGGCATACTCGACTCACGTATGCAGTATCCACAAGCGAGTTATGCAGCGTACATGCTGTATCCATTCGCCAAATAGTAAAATTGATAACAAGCACAAAGCTACAAGGGACTCAATACATTACTACCATTTGAGGCGTCATATAAAATCGAATTTGGCCGTTTCATATATTGGACACAATATATGGACACATGTGGTACCCTGTAATACCATAAATACCCGTCACGTGGGTAAAGGGGGCGAAAACACAATCGAGAACCTGAAGCGGAAACGATAAAAGCACGGTATGGTGCACGCAAAATTCGGTCAGTGCGCTGTAGCGCGAGGGAAGAAAATAGGGCGAGCACTTGACCTCACCTTTTTGGATACCGCACTAGTACTGAATAAATAAAAAAAAGCCTGTTTGAACCAGTTCTCTTGTCTGCAACATTCTTGCTAAACGGGAGACTAAAATACCACGATGACGGCTCAATTGCGGAGATCGGCAAGGTGCGCACAGACAGAAATTTTGCCGCCTTTCTTCGCATTCTGCAAAATGCTTTCTTGTTAGGATCACGCATAGCGGCTGACCCCGACGCTAGGGACACACAGGCACGATTTCGTCCCTCTACCTTTCGTCCTTATACTGCCCGGAACGCCTTAATTACAGCGTCAGTGAAAACGCGCCTCACATAACATGACAATGAACTTGAAGAGCTGATTAGTGCCCTCCACTCCGCGCCCTCCCATTGAAAGCACTACTGATTTCCAAATTAAACTACACAAACAGATCGCACAACCCAAACTAATCACAGAATGTCGTTTTCTTGACGGCCAAACCCTGCAACACTTACATGACAAAGGGCAGCGGCAGCACATTCAGAACAGCCGGTATCATACCCCAGCGCAATGCAAGTGCAATAACGCTAATATGCCCGGCTCAAACAGATCGCACAACCCAAACTAATCACGGAATGTCGTTTTCTTGACAGCAAAGCACTGCAACACTTACATGACAAAGGGCAGCGGCAGCACATTCAGAACAGTCGCAAACAGACCATAGTGCCATGCGAGTGCGATAACGCAACTATGCCCGGCTTCACGAATAACGTGGCCGCCTTGGTCACATAACAATTGAAAACACTACTGATTTCCAAATTGAAACCACACAAACATATCGCACAACGCAAACTAATCACAGAATATCGTTTTCTTCACAGCAAAACACTGCAACACTTACATAGCAAAGGGCTGCGGCAGCACGTTCAGAACAGCCGCAAACACAGCACAGCCCAATGCGAGTACGGTGACGCGACGACGCCATGACGACGCGACTATGCCCGGCTCGCCCGGCTGCCCGGCATCACGAATCACGTGGCCACCTTGGTCACATGATTTGACGACGGTATCGCCACCTTGCGCAAGGTTGGATCGTGTTGATGGGTTGTAGAATATTGTAGAAGCCGCTAAAGAGGCTGACGCGCCGTGGCGTGGCGGTGGCGTTTTGTGTCGTTTGCAAAACGTATTCACCCCTCGTTTTTAAGCTGTCTGGCTTCCAACGTTATCAAAACGTATTCACCCCTCGTTTTTAAGCTATCTTGTTTGGAACGTCTTTGATGCGTCGATTTTGGTCAAAAATCCGTTTCAGACGTTGAATCCCTTAATACGACGTTTTCGAGACTTTGTGTGCTACCTGGGTTATGATGTGAGGAGAGACGGATTTGCTGTTTTAGGAATGGGGATGACGTTTGCGTACTTCCAGTCGGTTGGAATTTCAGTGCATGACAGTCATTTCTGGAATATTACGGTTAAATACTTTGAACGCCATTCGGCGTACCGGTAAAGAAACGCATTCAGGATTCAATCAGCTCCGGGCGAATTTTTAGCGTCGAGGTTAAGCATAAGTTCTAACACACCTTCCTCCGTAATTGTGGCATTAGCAACCGGCGGAAGATGTTTATAGCTAGGGAACTGTAGGCTGATGCCGTCGTCACGCGTAAGCACTAAGCAGAAATATCGGCTGAGCGCATCTGCGCTTTCGGCACTGTCGGTTAAAAAGGTATCACCGATACAGAGTTTGGGTGCAGCTTTCCTTTTTGCAGATAAGTGCTGCCAGAACTTTCCTGGGGATGAGACTAGAAAATTTTTAGTGTTATTTTTTGATAGTATTCTGTTGCTTTTATTTTATTTTATCAGCTAATAATGTACGCAAGCCAAGAAGCCGATCCCTTGCGGGAACAGTTGGGTGCTGCTTGAGTTCTTTTCTTGCATTTTTCAGTTCCCGCTGTATTTGTACTATTTCTTTTGTTACCGAATGCACTTCAGAACCAGGAACTTGAAGTAGGCCCATATATCATCAATAGAATGTTCGTTTGATTCACATATGGCATGAAATTCTGAAAAAGCGCCATCTAGGGCGTCCAATACATCAACGTCACTGGCACGGGAGAAATATGGGACAATTCTTTCGCGTTTTTCAATCTGTGAAGCAAAATTAACTTCCAACCTAAGGTACGCGATTTTGTTATCAGATATACCTTCGAAAACTTGAATTTGTGGGTTGCGCCGGACTGCGGCAGTATTTGCAAGGAAAAGGTCCTGAGCTGATAGTGTGTTGTTTTGAATGCGGTTAGATTCTTTGACAAGCTGTGAAAGTTTGTGAAGCACTACTATATCTACGAAAGGTTCAGAAGCACTTGAGAGGGGCTGAGGGAAATTGTTATTCAAGTTTACAGAAGGAATATTAAAATTACCCGCAAGTAGCATACTGCAGCGCTTATTCTTATAGGCGGACAAGAACTCATTAAGGTTTGCAAAGGTGGCGTCGCAATTCGGAGGCCGATAGAACACTCCCATGAGTAGATTACACTCGTCAAAAAAATTTTTCACAACAACACATTCAATTGCTGTAATATCAGGCATCCTAGCAACACTCAAAGTTTCTTGGAAGAGAACTCCAACGCCACCGCCACGGGAATACCTGTCATGTCTGTAGATTCTGTAACCACGAGGCATTATTTCAGAGTCGGTGATATAACTATGCAGCCAGGTTTCTGTTATTATAATACATGGTGTTCGTAGGCAGTTACAATACTCCCTAATTCGGCGATATTGTTTGGTATGCTCCGAGCATTTATGTTTAGACACCGAAATATATTTTTTGTTCTTTTTTAACACAGGAACGTGGTCATTGCAGTCCTTTAGGGTTTTCTCAACGGAAGGTGACAAGTATGCGTTTCATCTGAGCGCTGTCTCATCGATACGTTTGATTGTCAACCTTTATCTTCTCGTACTGAAGCCTTACTTTGGCACCTGCTTTCCTATCGTCAGCTGTGCTGTCCCAGAGGTGCTTCCTTATCTGCCGTGTCTCTGCTGAAAAATTTTCTGAAATTGATATATTTTGCCCTTTGAGCTTGTGGCAGTTACTCAGCATGGTTGTTTTTTTTTCGGTGGTCTGTACATTTTAAAATTATAAGCGGTGCTTCTTAAATGGTGCTTCTTTGCCTGCTTACGGCCCATCCAGTGCAGTCTTTCAACGGAAGATACTCGAGCACCTAAGCGCTTCAAAAATAACTCTTCATTTAATGTGGTCAATAGCAAATCCGGTGTTTCGTTCACATCTTCTTTGAAGCCGAAGACTAACAGGTTGTTTCGTGTGCTCCTATCTTCTAAATCAATTAGTTGCTTTTCTAGATTCTGTATTGTTCTTCACATGTCCTCACATTGTTCTCCGAGTTCCGCATAATTTGCTGCTTTGTTTTACACTTTCTCAAGTCTGAGAGTGACTGCCTGGGACCTGGTAAGCGAGGAGTGCGGTAAAGGTAGGAGTCTTCTTGACAGATAATTATGTTTGCAGATTTCGTTGTACGAGCAGAAAGGCTTGGGTTGCCCAAGAGAGGACGCGTTACCGAGCGCACGCTCAGTCAAACCTCGTGCAGCCGAGTGCGCCTCCTCGTCGGGGTTGATCGAGACACCCTCAGTGGTTCCAAGGTGCGCAGGGAACCAGTTCAAACAGTGATGTTTCATGTCTTTAGCACTTTGGATTATACGTAGCACCTGCAAAGCCACCATTCCCATCTGAAATGCTAGGACAGCGGCCTTGGAATCTGAATAAATCGTCTCATGTACACTGTCCGTGAATGCAAGAGCAATAGCAACCTGCTCTGCAACGCTGGAATTAGAACTGCGGATTGTAGCGCAGCTAAGGATTTTAGAATCACAGTCGATGACCACTGAGGAGAAGGCATCTTTTTGAACGTACGAAGCAGCGTCTACGAAGCATGTTCGGTCCTTGTTCAAGCGCGCACTGGCGAGCAGAGCTTTACCCCTGGCTCGTATTCTTCCTTCGCTTTAGGTGGGATGCATATTGCGTGGCATCCGGTGTATGTAAATCTTGGATCTTACGTCATTGGGCAGCTTTACAGTGTCGAGAGTGACGACCGTGGGGTTAGGTCCCAGCTTGCCATATATGGGTCGGCCCGCTGGGGTACCGGAGAGTCTGACAAACTGGGAAAATTCTTGGGCTTCAACGATTTCTTCGAACGTGCTGTGAATTCCCAAATTGAGGAGGTCTTTTGTGTGCGTTCGGATGGGACGGCCGAGGGCCAACTTGAAGACTCTTCTGATTAGGGCATTGATCTTCTTGAGCTCCGATACGAGCCAGTTGTGCATAGCCCCTGAATAAGGGAAGTGGCATAGCACGAAGGCGTGGATAATCCGGATCAGATTGTCATCCCTGATTCCGCGGTACCTGTTGGCGATTCTTCCGATCAAGCCGAGGGCGCTTTCGGTTTTGTAACAAATGCCTTTGAGGGTGGCTCCATTGGCCCCGTTCGACTCGATAAACATTCCTAGGACCCTGATAGTGTCTACCGGCTGTACAGGGGAGCCGTTACCGGTGAATAACGCAATGTGCCTCTCTGTTGCTGGCTTCCAGGATCAGTGTGAACCGCCCCTGGGCCTCTTCTTGTAGAGCAAGAGCTCGGATTTAGTGGGCGACCACCATAGCCCGGTGGGGATAAGATTCCGCTCCGTCATATCGATGGCCTCTTGCAAAGCCCCCTCGACCTGACCCTCTGTGATGTGTGGTGCGCGGCGCGGTGCGGTGATCGGGACGCTCAGGAGGAGACGACACTAGTGCACGCGCGCCGAGGTGGAACAACGAAAACAACGACGCCGAAGAGCGTCCGGCACGAGAACGCGTGGCGCATGAAAAACAACAAAAAGAAGAAAAGCAACCAATTAGAAGAGACCACGGGGCGTAAGGCAGCCAATCCGAGAATGCCTAATCGGCCATACAGAAGAAAAAGCGTGGTGTGCTGGCAGAAGAGAGGACACGCGAGGAGACGCAGGGGAGACGCCAGGAGAGTTCCAGGAAGCAACGGCAGGAGGAGGTCAACCACCGGAGCGGGCGTTGAAGACGGGCCGTCGGGTTCCAGACCCAAGCCCACCAGGACTTCACCCGACCGGGGCCTCCTGCCAACCTGTTCCTGTGCGTCGCCCATCTACCCGAGCGTGCCGTCAGCTCCTCAACGCCGGTGAGCTTCTGCGCCAGTGGGCAGGACGAGAACAGTCGGGCTACGGGCCCGAGTTCTACGCCAGCTGACCGGCCAGAACGCCGCCCCGTCTGTCTTGCCGCCTGCTGCCCGAGGCCGGCGTTCGAGCTTCTGCGCCGGTGGGCAGCACGAGAACAGTCGGGCTACGGGCCCGAGCTCCACCCCAGCTGCCCGGCCAGAACGCCGCCGCCGTCTACTCGCGCCACCAAGCCACCTGCTTTTCCTCGCCTAGCCAGAGCGGGCGCACTCCGGTCGCCCGGTCGGTCAGCTTACGCCGCGACCTATGGTGAGACCGGCGCCACTCCTTTCGCCAGCTTGTCGCCGCGTCGCCGCTTCGAGACTGTTACGCGTCCCCGCCCTCGTCGCAAGCCCGGACTCGCGTACTCGTTAACCTCATGCAAGCCCTATATGTGTTCCCTGCCGCAATGTCTGCTTGAGTGTTTATTTTAGGCATGCTTTCTATTTCCTCCTATTTACTTTATGCCTCTTTTTAGTTTGATTAAAAGTCTTTGTGTGTGTGTTCAAACCAACGGCTTTGTCCTCAATTGGGTTCTCGGAGGCTCCGCCTAAAAGAACCCACCGAACCATTGAGTACACGAACCTTTGCCCCATATTAGGGTCATCACACCCGCACACCCACTGGAGCACCAGATGGTGATGTCATCCGCGTAGATCGTATGGTTAAAGTTCGGTATATTGTTCGAGGCCCTCGACAGGTTGATCAGGGAGATATTGAACAGCGTTGGGGAGATCACCGCCGCCTAAGGTGTTCCCTTTGGCCCAAGCTGAATTTCGTGGGTCAAAAACTCGTCAATTTTCAGTCTAGTGGACCGCGAAGAAAGGAAGGAGCGCAGGAAATTGTACGCCCGTTTGCCGATGTTACACTCTGTCAAGCTCTTGAGAATAAAGGCGTGCGATATGTTGTCAAAAGCCTTTTCCAGATCCAAGCCGAGGATTGCCTTAGTGTCGGCAGAGGTGGAGTCAACGATCTGGTGCTTGATCAGTCTCATAGCGTCTTGAGTCGAAAGCCCCGAACGAAAGCCAATCATGTTGTGTGTGTAGCATTCGTTCGACTCGAGGTGGTCAGTGAGGCGGTTAAGCATGGCGTGCTTGGCCATTTTCCCAAAACAGGACGTCAGGGAGATGGGCCTTAGATTGTCGATGCCCGGCGCCTTACCTGGCTCCGGTATGAGTACTGTGTAGGCTGCTTTCCAGCTCTTGGGAATGAGGCCGCTGCACCAAATATCATTCATCTCGTGTGTAAGAAACTCGATTGAGTCATCGTTGAGATGCTTGAGCATATTGTTGGCGATCCCGCCGGGCCCAGGGGCAGATCTGCGGTTGAGGGATGCGAGAACCCGTTTGACCTCAGCCACGGTAAAATCCTCGTCTATAGATGGTACGTCACGCCCTTCGTACTTGGGAAATTGGGGGGGGGGGAACCAGATCGTCCGTGGCCGCCAGGTACTTTTCTATGAGCTGCTCCGTGACTGCCTCATCTGGAGTCGAGTCGATGGCCAAATGAACAGCTTTCGCCAAACCTCTCTCCTGATTGCACTTGGTTTTGCCATAGTATAGTAGGTGCATAAGGAGACCCCAGCTTTTACCGTTCTTGAGCTGGCCCTCCACAGAGTCACACAGCTCGTCCCATCGCTGCTTGCATAGCACGTTGCAATGAGCCTCTATCATCTTGTTTATATCGGAAATTTTCTTGCGTATTCTTCTGCTATGGCGCTGAGTCTTCCATCTCGCGAGCAGTGCCTGCTTGGCTTCCGATAGATGCGCCATCCTACTGTCCATCCTCTCTACCTCCAGGTCGGTTGTCACCTCCTTGGTGGCTCTAGCCGCATTCTTCTTTATCTCGTCGTACCAAGAGTCTAGGTCCATATCCTTGTTAAGGACGCGCTCAGAACGGTTGGCTCGGAACAAGTCCCAGTCAGTGAACCTAAAGGTCCTCGTTTTGTTACGGGCAGCCTTGATCACCGCTTCGATGATGCAATGATCGTTACGGAGATCCATGGCTGTGTTGGTCCACTTGACGTTTTCCAGGTTCTTGACAAAGGTAAGATCCGGAGCCGTATCACGGCGCACCGAGTTCCCACACCTGGTAGGAAAGTTTTTATCGGTTATCAGCGTAAGATCTTCCTCCGTGACCGCGTCCCATATGTATATACCTTTCTTCGTATTGGTACAATAGCCCCACGCCTGATGCTAGGCATTAAAAGCCCCCATGACGACTGGAGGCTGACAGCCAGCCAAATGCACGGCCTTCTTGAGACTACCACCAGGCCTGGCTCTGTGAACGCTCAGTCTGCAGTAAACATTGAGTACGAAGATACTGTTTCTTAAGCGTTGCTTAGGGTGGCCGACAAGAAGTTCCGCCATGACGTACTCGATCCCATTGTCCGCGGGACCAAGGTCTCGCTGACGGCACGTGAACTTTTTACTGACCAGGGTAGCGACCCCCCTTCCTACTTCAGTGGAAGCAACCGTCAGGAAACCGGGGAACTTGATGGGTGATGATGTGATCGTTTATTTCAAGGCGATTACTTTGGGTTTGTGCTTTACGCTTTTTAGGTATTGTCGCAGGGTAGCCCGTTTGCTGACGAACCCGCGCAATTCCACTGCCACATTGTTGTGACGTTAGTTCCGTTATTTATGTTTGGGCTTGGCGATGGACTGCGAAAGTGCCGCATTCAGAATGGCACCCTCCGTCGGTGAGGCAATGAGGCGGTGCAACTTTGGGACTTGTGCTGTAGATGTGCTTGGCAAAGTTCCGTGGCTGGTCCCATCGAGCCTAAGTATTCTAGCGCTGAGGGCGACCAGGCCCAGCTGAGGGTTCGCGATGATTTCTTGTACGTGAGAGAGACCTGTCTGTATGTGGGAGATGGCATTCATGAGATCAGACTAGAGTTCTGCCAGCTCGTCTCCCCTTGAGTCATCCAGGGCGCGACGTTTCACTGCAACCGTCTTGAGAGGGGCCTCCACTGTGTCCATGGCCGAAGAGCGTGCGACAGGCTGAGAAGCTGGCTGGGTGAGCGCCAATCTTCGTATTTCCGCCATCTCAGCGGCTAGCGGACTGTTTTCCAGCTTGAATAGAGCGTTTTCTTTCCTAAGGCTATCATTGACAAGCCTAAGCTCTTCGTGCTCGTTCGTGAGACGGGGGTCGTGCGAGTCTTGAGAGTTGGACGCCTGCGTTTGGTTGCCACGGGCCCTATCGGCCCACGTTAGAGAGGACTTGCCTTTACCGCCATTGGAGATCTTCGATCGTGACCTGTTGGACGAGTCGCTCCCAGTACGGGAATTGGAGCAGCCTCTGGAGCTGGAGCGCGCTGGAGAGGGTGATGTGAGTCGTGATATTGAGGTAGATCGACTTCTCGAGCCCCGTCAGCTTGTAGAGCGGCCTCTCGAGTGCAAGCGTCGTCTGCCCCTAAGGTTGGTGCTGGATGAGGCTTGCGGATCGGTGGATCGAACAATCGACGGCATGGGGGGCTGCTCTTGCTGCCTGCCACGCTCGAAGCGTCGCCGGCGAACGAGGTACGGCGTCTTAAATCTATGCGCACACTCTTTACCGGCTGCGAGGTGCGGACTGCCGCAGATCTTGCATTTTGGGGTGCATTGATGCTGCTCATCGGGATTTGGTAGGCTGCCTCTCCGGCAGACGACGTCGCTCGGTCTAGGACAGACATCGGCGCGATGCTCGAGTCTTCCACAGGCGTGGTATACGTCCACTTGCTTTCGATATAGGGAACGTTTCATCAGGAGCCTTCCGTACCTGATAAAATTCGGTAGCCGGTGCCCGTCAAAGGCAATGATGATGGACCCAGTCTGAGCGATTCTCTTGGCTGCTAGGGCAAGAGGGTTGTTCTGGTTAACAATTTTGCCATGCACCTTCGCTGGGTCGTCTTGTAACGGTATGCTACGTATGACCTCTTTGCACGTGGAGTGCGGGGCTGTCTTGTACGCGCAGAGTTCGTAGATCTTGCCTGAGATTCAGATTTGCTTGATGCGGGCATATCGATCGGCATTCTCCGGTCTGGAAGTGCTGGCCACCATGATGTTTTGCTGTAGGTTCTGGCACAGAGTGTCTTGTGTGAGCTCGTGCTGGCCGATGCCCGAGGCTGGAAGTATTGCGTCAGCCACCGTGGCCGCTCGAATTTTGGAAATATTCAGCCTACCTCTTGGTCTAATAACGATCTTCGTGTCTCCTTTGGGAAGAACCGGCATTCGGCTTGCACGAATAATCTTGGTCTTCAGCGCTGCACCGCTAGAATTGTCGCTATGGGAAGCCAAAGGCGTTGCTATGGCGTTCGGGTTAGCTTCCCGCGATTTGGCGCCAGCTCTTCTAGCACCCGCTGTTTGCCATTCCTGCTCTTGAGTGACTTCCTCTGGGAGAATATTTTCTCCCTCTACTTGATATTCCATGATGGTGGCGGACGAGTGGCACTGAGCCGCCCCGGAGGCCAAGGCGTGGTCTCCGAAGTGCTTGTTTGACGCCGCCAACGGATGCACAGGAATGTCTGTAAAATAGTGAAAAGTCACTCATACTGGCAAAAAGGTATCCGCGTGGTCCTTACAACTTCAGGGAAAAGATGTGCACAAATAAACATTGGCACGCGACGATTAAATACAAGAAAAGCTGGGAAAATGCGGGAACCGAAGAACAGTACTAACGCTGGAAGGGCGCGCCAGCCGGACTAGACATCGGTGAGACGTTTTGACGGAGGAGTATGTGTTAGTAATCTGCGTAAACAACATGAATGGGTTGGTCATAGCTCTGACGGATGACCAGCTGACATATGATCAACAGACTAGCGTTACTAACCTGATGCTCTCGCTATCACTCCCAACACTAGAGCTGTAAAGGAAAGTGTCTTTTTCACAAAATAATTCATAGTCAGCATCCTACTACCCTTCCCCTTACCGAGCCACATCGTATACATCCCCTCGTCTTTGTAATAGCCATAGCTTTACGCGCATATTTGGCCGAACCACGGCTTTTAATTCATCAGCTACTGGAATGATCTTCCTCACCGCATTGTTGCCATTCATTAGTCTGCAGTCTTCAAAGACCAAGTACGGCTCTGGTTTTCTTAGCTATTTTATTCACTGCCTTCTACTTTGTTAGTCACCATTTTAGCCGCCATTTCAATGTTCTTTCAGAGATTGCATATACTGTGCAATATTCTTCTGGCCTTATATTTGTAGCCTGTGAGTATTCTGAATAAATAAATAAATTAATTAATTAACTGGAAAGCACCCAGAGAAAGTCAATTAGCTTTATCCACCAAAAATATTGGCGCAATGATTCACCTACTCTTCTCCTAACACAGTCAGGGGTTGTAACTTTGAGTGTTGGAGCAAAACGAGCTCGTCTAAAATTTCTGCATCAAGTACTACACAACCTGCTATGGTGTTGGGCTGCTGAGCACGAGGTCGCGGGATCGAATCCCGGCCACGGCGGCCGCATTTCGATGGGGGCAAAATGCGAAAACACCCGTGTGCTTAGATTTAGGTGCACGTTAAAGAACCCCAGGTGGTCAAAATTTCCGGAGTCCTCCACTACGGCGTGCCTCATAATCAGAAAGTGGTTTTGGCACGTAAAACCCCAAATATTATTACTACATAACCTGCTAAAAATAGGTTCCTCTACATACGCTACCTTTTCTAAAGCCCGCTCACTTCGTCTTAATCATCCGTCGACACTAAACGACTTTCTTTGTAGTAAGGATACCTTTCAGTCTTCCTTTTTCCCTCGTGTTGTTCGCGACTGGAATAACCTAGATGAATCTATATCTAACACAGTCTCCCACTCTGATTTTGTTAAGATATTTGAAGATGAAATAAGTAGTTAGCAAAAAATTCTTGTTATGCACATATAATCGTCAGAAATCCCATTTTTCTGAACTATAGCTAAACATTTACCTCCTTTGTTTCTTTTTTGTTTGTGTAACAATGTACTAATCTTTACATGTAACCTGAATTGTACTATTAGGTGACTTGCTCTTTTTATTGACAGTGTTATTCTAAACTTGGGCATTGAACCTGTTTGATGTATTTCCATTTACAGGTATGAATGTTTTCACCATTCGGTATATAAAACATCCATTGTATGCGCAATCGTATGCCCGCATGCTATGTTGTTGATATGAGACTGGCAGTATTGTAAAAATATTAATAAATAAATAAATGCATAAATTAATAAATAAATATGCAGCTGGCAACACAGTCTGCTGTTCTGACCAGAATCAAGCAGAAAATTAATAGTGTTGCCACACCGATCGACGGCCCCATCGAGCCGCAGGACATACCACTATATCTGGTCAAGATCGACCAAGATTTTGAGAGAGTGGAGGGGAGCCTCGTGAAGAACAGCATCTTTGCAGCCCTTGTAAGCCTTGCTGCTCGTTGCAGGTGCTGTTGCCTATTTAAAGAATCGTGTACTGAAATACATTACTTTACAATGACTCCTATCTCTCCAGGATATTCTCAGTATCTTTTCATTCAAGATGAAGGAAGTGGGCAAAATTGGCGGTGCAGATGTGGCTACAACAAAGAGAATACTAAAAAGACTGATTATTGAAGTACCTGTTCTGTACAGCTATACTGGAAAAAGGAGAATAAACAGGCCGAGCAACTAAACATTGTTCGCCTTTTATTTGATAAATAAAATGAAATATTGCAACTAATTTGTTGTGAACTCGTCTGCTTATTGTTCCTTAAAAATATATTTACGGACATTTCGGTGGTCCTGATTGTTACACATATTGTTTCTAGCTGCTGTACGTGGAACTCTAAAAGCAACTGACAATGAATTCAGCCGAGTGATTGCCGGTTGGCTGTGCTTTGCTAATACAAGATTGACTTCATCTAACGCCAGCAAGAACAATGTTTATTATTGGCCTTGATGACCTCTGAAACACGCAGCAATTGTTGCTTTTGGTCCTTCCCTTGTCTTTATGATTTTAGAGCTGTACTCTGCCACATGATCACTACCTTTGCTATCTTTTGTACTTGCAAGTAACATAATTCTCCTCAGCCTCATCAGCCCAGTTACGCCCACTGCAGGGCAAAGGCCACTCCCATACTTCGCCAACTACCCCGGTAATGTAGTAATTGTTGTCATGTTGTCCCTGCAAACTTCTTAATCTCATCCGCCCACCTAACTTTCTGCGGCCCACTGCTACGCTTCCCTTCCCTTGGGATTCAGTCCGTAACCCTTAATCACCATCGATTATCTTCCCTCCTCATTACTCCTCCTGCCCAAGCCCATTTCTTTTTCTTGATTTCAACTAAGATGTCATTAACTCGCGTTTGTTCCTTCACCCTATCTCCTCTTTTCTTATCCGTTAAGGTTACACCTATCATTATTCTTTCCATAGCTCGCTGCGTCGTCCTCAAT
The DNA here is from genome assembly GCF_050947875.1 of Dermacentor variabilis. Taxonomy (NCBI): domain Eukaryota; kingdom Metazoa; phylum Arthropoda; class Arachnida; order Ixodida; family Ixodidae; genus Dermacentor; species Dermacentor variabilis. The sequence continues at coordinate 602,829 of NC_134576.1, forward strand.
TTAAGTAGAACCCTTTTCGTAAGCCTCCACGTTTCTGCCCCGTACATGAGTACTGGCAAGACACAGCTGTTATACACCCTTCTCTTGAGGGATAATGGCAACCTGCTGTTCATGATCTGAGAATGCCTGCCAAACACACTCCAGGCCATTCTTATTCTTCTGATTATTTCAGTCTCACGATCCGCATCCGCGGTCACTACCTGTCCTAAGTAGATGTGTTCCCTTACCACTTGCAGTGCCTCGCTACCTATCGTAAACTGCTGTTCTCTTCAGAGACTGTTAAACATTAGTTTTCTGCAGATTAATTTTTAGACCCACCCTTCTGCTTCGCCTCTCCACGTCAGTGAGCATGCATTGTAGTTGGTCCCCTGAGTTACTAAGCAAGGCAATATCATCAGCGAATCTAAAGTTACTAAGGTATTCTCCGTTAACTCTTATCCCAATTCTTCCCAATCCAGGTCTCTGAATACCTCCTGTAAACACGCTGTGGATAGCATTGGAGAGATCGTATCTCCCTGCCTGACGCCTTTCTTTATTGGGTTTTTTTGCTTTCTTTATGGAGGACTACGGTGGCTGTGGAGCCGCGATTGGGGGCGAGGAGTAACGAAGTCGCCATCTGTCGGAAGCGCCTCCCTTGCGTAGTATGAGGGATCACATGGCGTACTCCTCATAGGTTTCGCTTACAGCGCTCAATAAAAACACCATGCGGCAGCCATCCTGGGCATTTATGTAAGTACTCTAAACACGAGGGAAGTTTTTGACTGTCCATATAAAAATCTTGGGCGAACATAAAGCACACAATCGTTTACAGACGCTGTCCCTTACCGAATACGTACGGCGAACGTCACTACACGTGGTCGCCGCAATGGAGTCTCCCGAACCGGCTCCTTGCGTGCAAGGTAGGCAAACGCTGAAAATAACTATGTGAAATATGTTCTTATAGTGGGCTGTCTGTATAACCAACTGGGGCATAACAGAACGAAGCCTCAATGCAGCGATCGCACGGGTTCGCAGCGACCAACTGCGCGTCTTCGTGCATATCGGCACTCAATGTTTTGCTTTCGCAAAACATTGCGAGCTTTAGGCCGCAGCATATGAGCATTCGACAGTACACTAGGAACCATTGTTGCGTGGACGATATCAGAACTGTTCAAAATTAATTTCGTTATAGAGACTTCGACGCCTACGGCGACTGTGATATGCCATCGCGAAGCTTCAATCTTTTTTTGTCTACTAAATTCTCGGACAATTCTATAGTATTTCGCAACTTGCGTCGCACTGTATATTTATCAGTCTTCTCAGCGGGCGATCTTGCTCTGCTTCTTTTTTGTAATCCCAAGCATTAATTCTTAACACAAACATGACCATATGCCATGCTTTCTTTAATGTGCGTCTTACTGCTCCCTTTCCGTTCCAGTGAACTTGCCAGTAACTAGAACCAACAAGTTCATAGACCAAACCGTCCTAACATGAGCCAGGCAGCCGGCGCGGACGAGCGTCTCCTTCCGCGTTTTCTTCTACTCAGCCAACATCGTGCAGTCCCGGCGCCGTAGTAGAAATATTCCTCGTGTGTGTGCGTGTGCATACCCGAGTTGTAGCCGATGGCTGTCTGCCGGTTCTAAGTTTCGCCAGCCAAGCTTCACGCAGCTCCTTGCCCTGCAGCTACGTGTGAATAAGGCTGACACCGGGCTCCGTTGCGTACGTTTGGAACTGCGGCACCGAGCAGTAGCCTACCATGCTGCACGCCTCCCAAGGCAGCCTCTACCTATTACAGTAGTTTCAGATGTTGTCGAATTGACACCCAAGGCGGTAAAGCCTCATCACTTAATCAGAACCGCGGCGCAGGTGGGACATTACACTTTCGTTTTCAGCTCGTTTCGGCGCTTCCGAAGCAGTCGACGCGGTCATTGTGTCCGCGTGATCCCTCATGCCCCATCATGCCGACGGTGGCACCAGCTTTTCCAGTGGTGGAGCTCGCCGCCAATAGAAATCTTTCAATAGTTTTACATACGGCTCGTCTACACCCTGATTCCGTAATGCCTGCATGACTGCTGAGGTTTCGACTGAATCAAACGCTTTCTCGTATTTAACGAAGGCTATAATAAGGGTTGGCTGTATTCCGCACATTTCTGTATCACCTGATTGATAGTGTGAATATGGTCTATTGTTGAGTAGCCTTCACGGAATTCTGCCTGGTTCATTGGTTGACAGAAGCCTAAGTTGAAGCGAAGCTAAGTAACATCATAGTCGCATATATTTAGCTTCCGCGTTCACGTTCAGTACTCCGTAAAACATGACTAAAAGTGCATAATAAGGAATGTAAGGACTTGCCGTTATCTTAAGAACGAATTGCGTATGAAGGTACATATGCATATACAAATTGCAGTGCAGGCACAGCATGCTTCAGTTGTGTGCCGTTTCTTAAGTGAGGACCACAGGAACTCTAATTCACTCTGGTGCACAGACACACATACTTCATGTTAGCTGTGACAGGCTTTGATGATTTGCCGCATCAGCTGATTCACGTTTTCGTAAAAAGTTTTGCTTTATTCCAAACTCAGCAAGCAGCTGCACTTGCGGAAGTAACGAATTTGCTGTTGGAATGCCTTTAAATAAATCTTTACACTGTTAGCGCTATCCATTTATGCACTGACTTTTTCTATTCTAAAGGAAACCACATCTGTCGGGTAGGGGATGAAACAAGAAATGTGGTTTACTGACTTTAAGATGCACGTTATTCTTTTCTAACATTGCACAAGTGCATGTACTTTCTCTAGAAGGGCAGTGTTGAGAATACCATGTTTCAATGCAACATTTTTCAGTCTAAAAGGGTACGATGCACAGGAGCACGTTGTAAAGACGAGCTGAGGACGTGTAGTTTTCTTGTCTTTACTACGCGATCAACCAATGCCATTCTAACTGCAAAGAGTTTACTTTGCAGGCGCAGGTTTTCGACAAGATATGGCAGATCCATTCTTCTGAATTTTGAGTACGCTGATTTAAAGTTTCCGACATGTTTGATTATTCTTGGTGGATAGGCCCAATAAACTTGGTTATTAGAAAGAAAGGCTGTGCGAAAACCAAATACTCAGCTGCTTAGCTCGTTTGCCTGTATGATTTGCCATCCCATTCCACAGACATTGGATCATGGGAAGTAACAACTGAAGCCTCAAGTAAACCGTAAATTTCCGTAAAATATACACAAACAGTGCGTAGTCTTCACACGACACGATAGAACGATCGCATCAGTTGCTGGAAGCCACCTTGCAGATTTTTTTTTGGAAGCATATAAGTTGGACCAGCCAACCAGAAAGTGCTAAGTCATCCATAAAGTTAATAAATGAGCAGACCCAAGGCCCCTGATATGCAGGATTGCTGTAATCTTGTGTGAGACCTGCTCTTACGCACTGAGATTCCTAGTAGAGTTTTAGAGAGAATCTGAATCGAAGTAGTCAGTTTATATAATTACTTCAGGTTAAAAAGTAAAGAAAATGTAGCCGTGTGAGTACTGCATAAGCAATGTAGCTGTTTGCATGTGAATAGTTAGCTCTAGTTTTCCTCCTTTTCACCTGAATAGCTGCATTTCGGTAAAATGCAGGGTTTTCGTATCTGTCCGAGTAGGTCAGGGGTACAAAGGTCACTATTAAAGTGAAAAGTTGGGCGAGTTGGTATACATTCATAATGATAACAGCACGAACAAGACGGCGACGGAGCGAAAAAACACAGGACAAGCGCTGTCCTGTGTCCTGTCACTCCGTCGTCGTCATATTCGCACTATTACCATTATGAGTACAAGGGTCAAGAGCACTACCACCTCGAAGCTAGCAGGCACTGACGGCAAATATCAAGAAGGAAGTGCAACGGCACTATATATATCGAACAAATGTAAACCACGGAGGTACCAACCAGGATCGCAAAGCAGTGTAAGCAACCATCATAATTGGTGGTTTGTCTACATTGAAATGAGGTTTTAACATCTTCTGCCGAAAAGTACATTAAAAAGCGCTTCAAAGGCGACAAATTTTGTGTAACTTGTAACTTGCACAATCATTGTTATTGGCCTTCATTGTCTAGGTATCAAAAGAACCTATACAGATGGAGCTGATACCTAATTTTTATTTTTTCCTTATCCTCTGTGCTATTTCTGGATAACTTTCCCTTTGTTCTTGCAGGGAAGAATGCAACCAAAGTCATCTGTGTGCTAAATTATCAGTTTACTTGCTGCTGTGATAATACTATATATGTGGAATGATACTTTAACAACACTACAAAAGTGCAATAAAGGTTTTATGAACACATTCAGTAGAGTTGAATAAATACTGCAAAACAGCCGCAATATCAAGGGAGTCTTCGAAACTGCCAAAAGGAATACAAGTTAACAAGCACGGTGTCACACGCGCACAAGCAAACATGAACACTTCTGAAGCGATGAGCCTCCGTCACAGATCGCTTTCAGGATATCGCCGTCCGGAAGAGCGTGCGCGGATACACAGCAGCTGCCGGAGTGAAACGCGCCGTCACCTCCCTCCGCGACGGAAGACGGCGCGCTTTCTCCACCCTTTGCTCTTCTTTTTCACTCGCACGTATAAGAGCGCGCGGCGTCTATTTTATTGCCCTTAGAATTTATACGGAACCTCACAGCGACGCTGACATAGATAGCAGAAGTGCGCCTTGAGTGTCTATATATATGCTATCGCAATAAAGCAGCCGACCACTTCGGACTGCGATGCGCGCAAGTCCTTCTCTCGGTGATCAATTACATTTCGTTCCTCGTTCCAAATGCCTTTTATTTCAGCTATGACGGACATAACACATAATTAGGTTAGAACTAATCTGAGGGCCTAGATATTTGTACTAATTCACAGCATCAAAACGCGTGCCATTAAAGTATTTAAATGGGTTATTATCGGTTCTAGACGCGTACGTAAATTTAGGCTTCTTATGAATGAATTGCAAAAGCCAGGTGTTCCACCAATCACATACCGTATTTAGATCAATTTGAAGGGCTGTAGCGTTACTCGAATATTTGATCTCTCGAAATAAGACAGTCACCAGCGAAGAAGTGGGTAATAGGAGAGAACGATGGGCAAATGTCATTGATGGAAATCATGAATAAAATAAGTTTGGGAACAGATCCTTTTGGAGCCCCTGATTCTGTCTTGAGAAGCAGCGTGGTATAGCCGTTAGCCGTTGACATGTTGTAAATGGTTAGTAAGAGAAAAATCTATATATTGTAGAAGATTACAGTTGAGGTTTAGCATACTCAGCATGTACATAGATTGTCGGCGACATATCTTATCAATCGCGTTGCTAAAGACTGCGGAAATTCAGCCGACCCAAGATAATCAGTCCGCATGCATACAGATGGGCAGTAAACCACTTCATCATCATCATCAGCAGCAGCAGCAGCAGCAGCAGCAGCAGCAGCAGCAGCAGCAGCAGCAGCAGCAGCAGCAGCAGCAGCAGCATCAACCTAGTTACGCCCACAGCAGGGCAAAGGCCTCTCCCCTACTTCTCCAACTACCCCGGTCATGTACTAATTGTGGCCACGTTGTCCCGGCAAACTTCTTATGAACAAATGAAAATGTGTTTTGAGGTGATGTGGTGCCGATGTGAAGGAGTTGGCTTCAAATCAAGAGCAGAAGTTTGCAAATGGGACTCATTCGAGTGATTTGCAACAAGCTCTAGTTCGGGTTTTGGGCGGCAATATAAAGATGAATTTTCCTATTTCCATTCCTATTTCCTTCCTATTTTCCATTCTGTTAGGATAGTAGATGTGTTTAAATATTACTGCGGAGAAGTTACAACAAATGATTGAGGACCTTAACAGGGAGAGTGTAAGAGTGTGGTTTAATGTTATTATGCAGAAGCCAAAGATAATGATAAATAGCCGGGTAAGGGAACAAGAGTTCAAGATCGCAAGTCAGCCTCTAGAGTCTGTGAAGGAGTACCTTTATCTAGGTCAACTAACCACAGGTAACCCTGACCATGAAAGGGAAATTTACAGAAGAATAAAAGTGAGTAGAGGTTCGCAAGCGGCAGACATCGTGAGCTCCTGACTGGGAGCTTACCGTTATCATTGAAATAGGATCTTTACAATCAGTGCATTTTACTGGTGCTGACATATGTGGAAGAAACTTGGAGGCTGACAAAGCAGTTTGAGAACAAGTTAACGACTGCGCAAAGAGCGATAGAACGAAGACTGCTAGGCAAAACTTTAAGAGACAGAAAGAGAGTGGTTTGGATCAAAGAGCCAATGGGTATGGACGAAATGGGTATGGACAATACATTAGAATGGGCACCAAGAGAAGGGAAGCACAGTAGAGGACGGCAGAAGACTAGGTAGGGTGACAAAATGAGGAAATTGGGGTGTGCTAGTTGGAATCGGTTGGCGCATGACAGGGGTAATTTGAGATCGCAGGGAGAGGCCTTCATCCTGCAGTGGACATAAAACAGGCTGATGATGATGATGATGATGATTACATTTGTTATGTCATTGAATATTCAAATATACTTGCCTATCGCCTATTTTGCATGTTTATCATGTACCTTGAAGTACCATGAAGTTATCATGTACTGAAGCTGAAAAATCGGAAGCACTCAAAAGAGTGTTCGTTGAGAACTTAACATTTATGGGGTGAGCTTGTGCTCAGAAGTGCAAGCAATGCTCACCTAGCCCGGAAACCAGTGAGCAGGCTAGCCGGTCTTCGGAGCTAATCTGATGGGTCAAAGGCCTTGTCCATCCGCTCTTTGTTTGATGTGTCACCACATCTTCCATCGTAATCATTGCCCGCGTGCATTCAATAATATATGGATATAGAACGGTATTTGCATGTCGCATCCAATCTGATTAGAGATGCCTATTTCAATCCTGATTGACAACAAGGTTCTAGACGCTTCCGATGCGTAATTGAAATTAATATTATGTGGTTTCGCGTGCCAAAACCTTGATCTGAGTATGAGACCCGCTGCAGCGGGGGAGTTCGGCAATTTGGACCGCCTAGGTTTCTTTGATGTACACCTAAATCTAAGCACACGGGTGTTTTCTCATTTCGCGTCCATCAAAATGCGTCCCTCGTGGCGGGGACTTGATCCCGCGACCTCGTGCTTAGCAGCCCACCAACATAGCCACTAAAAAACCGCGGTCGGTAATACGCAATTGTAGCTGTAACGATCGGGGGAAAATGGTCAGCAGCAAAACGTCAAGAAATATATGCCTGTGGGTATAAGGAAGTGCTGTGGGGCCAAAGGAAACCTTGGTACAGAGTTTTCCCATACCGATTGTGGCATCATTAAGTGCCTGAACGCCGGTAAAATATTCCAGTGTTATCACTTCCGGTATTATCATTACAGTAGTATTACTTGGACATTATTTCTGATATATTTTCTTTAGCAGCTGTGTACTATTCTTATCTAAATGCATGCTAGATCTATCGTTTTACGTAGTCCTTTGCTACCCTATCTTCCAGAAAGAAAATGGGCTGTTTTCTTGACTATTTCTATGGCCTGTGTTATCACAGACAGATGTTATGGCTCGCTTACGGAATAAATGTTATCGCCACAAAACAGAAAACAATCCTGAGTGTGCTTCCAACTGTCACTGAGACTCTGAAGGTGTTTTAGGCGCTTAAAGAAGGCGCAGTTTTGCTCAGAAGGCGAAGCATCGATTGCTATAGCAAACTAGTTGACAGTTACACGAATTAAGCATTGTAGTTTTATGGACCTTATAAACTTGTAAACATTCGCATACTAACTGAATTAACAAGCATGTTGTCAGCGCGCACAGGCGAGCATGCAACACAGGCAAACGGTGGGCGCACTTTTCTCTCTCCCCCCTCGCCCGACCAAGCCGTGATCGTCGGCCCCTCACGCTCGCGCGCACGCGGCGCTGTTATCGCCCTTGGATGTGCCTAGAGTGTGCACGTAATTGCTAGCGCTATAAAACGATCTTGGTAAACATCGTAGGAATTGCTGTTGCAAACGAGCGCGCGTACAAGCATAGGACGGATTAAGGACAAGTGCACCAGAGAAATGGTCAAAGGCACAGCAATCAGATAGGGTGTTATTCTGTGAGCATGTCTTCCCTTCTTTTGTATGAAACGAAGAAATTATTTGCCGAAAACAAAATGCGCACTGAGGGTGCACATATCGTGTCCTGCGTATATGGGAATGTGTTTCTCGAAATAATTGAGTTAATATTAGCGAATATGCTCTTTTTTGCGTCATTGTCCGTTAGTGTTCAAATAATTTAACCCTTGTGAGGTGCTACTTTTTCCTTGAAATTTAGTTCATAAAATCTGAAGAATAACATTCAGCAGGGCAAAAGAAAATGTTTGACACGTTTTTTCAAGAAACATGGTGCAGCAGTTCTTGAAAGAAAGGTGGTACATATATGTACCACTGACTTTACTAGAAGAAATGAAATGTGGTACACATTTGTACCGCTGTCCGCAGGCGGTTTAAAATTAAAAGACAATGTGTAACAGGAACGATATTTACAAAGGCAATGCTGCTGTTCACTTCTGGAATGGCTAAAAACATTCGACACATAGCGGAACTTGGCATTTGCTGCACAGAAAGCTCGTTCAAACTTGCTGCTGTGTCGTGGAGCCCCGCCTACACCTCTGTCGACAGGCCGACTGCTACGGGTGACGATCTCGGCTGAGAAGTCTGATGTCGTGAGGAACTCCTACCATATGCTTGCCGTCGCCTTCTTGCTTTTACGGGCGACAATCATTTGCTATTTCCTCCGCTTTCAGAAAGATTGCAAATGCACGGCCTGTGCGATTTGACCGGTGCGATAGCCGTCCACTTAGGCCTAACAACCCCAGCCAAAAGCGAGCCCAGAACAGACAATTCAAAACGGTGAACAATTAGAGCACCCTCAATGTATGTATATGGTTGCAGATGAATCACTAGGTTCCATTTAGTAAACGGGTAAAAGGAGGCACTTAGTAGGCATGTTGAAGCAGCGTTTTGAGTGAGTTTTTTCCACGCCACAGCAGCACGTACTGAACCGCAATGAAGACATTTGCAAAAACTAAGTTACTCTTCGCGCCACATGGCGGCATAAAATAAAAACACCCATAACGCTTTCTAAATGCCTTGGTAGATGGCAGCACTAGTAAAATTGGCTCCAATTTCAACAGTTGTTTCATTAGGGGCATTTGAAACGTGCCCAAAAAGTGGTACATATTTGTACCACTGTACCACAAAGGGTTAACATAGATTGAAGATGGATCACCAACATGCCCATTCGTGTTTTCTCGCCAAAGATGGTAAAATTTCTTAGGATGGAATTCACAGGGATGCTGAATCTCCTGAAACCATGCTGAATCTCGCGCCTGTAGCGTAAAAGACACTTCCCAATTTTTCATTGCACATAATAAAAACCCTGACCTTTCTGCCGGAAATCCGGAAGGCGACGCAGCCATCGACCTAGTCTGGCTCGTGTGCGCGGCAGGGTATGGCCAGTGCAGTGCGTATGCGTCTAACGGAATTAGTGCAGCTGCGTTTCGCTCGCCTATCACTGCTTACAGAACAGCCGAGGTCAGTTGTGCATTTTGACGAGGGAGCGCTCTATGAAAAGGTTGATCACCGATTCTGCCATAATCGCCGGTGAATGGAAACATGAATTTGGGCGGAAAAGATAAAATCTCCAATTGACATATGGGGCATACATGTCAGGAGTACCGACAAAACGCCGAGCAAAATGGCTTGCCTGGACCTGTGCTTCGTAGTACAGATGCACATAGTGACAAGGCAAAAAGGTCCGGTGGATATTCAGCCTTCAGTTCACGTGGAATAAAGACAGAGTTCAAGTCTTCCTGAGTGAGTGGGGTTGCGAATGGGTTGTATGAATGACAGGATTTTATCGTGACAGCAGCGCTGAAGCCACGTATGATCGGCGTAAATTGGATGTTGAATCGCCTTCCAATTTTTTCATCTTCATTATCATCATAGTTATCATATACCCAGTAGCCCCTATGTGTAATAAGACTGCAGTGATAATTTCTGGTGGGTGCCCATTTGCATCCCTCGCTCTTCGTACCCGAGTTTTTTCACAGCATTTGTGGACCCTATGGGTCAAATACAGAAGTGCCATAGCCGAGGCCCAGTAAAAAATCTGTAACAAATTGCACACTTGTAAGCCTCATATCTTCCATTGCGAACAAGTTTGAACTAGATTGATTATGGCTCAACAGATTTGCTTATTGGACTGCTTGGAATAAGATGATAATTAACTGAAAAACCGAGAACCTATCGCACAATGACTGTCGACGGTGTAGCATTGAATTACTATATCGTCACAACGTATTGCCACCGTGCAAACGAGTCATGTGTGAGGCGTGTGCTGCAGCGGGACTCATTTTTTGCGCTTGGATGGATGGATGTTATGAGCGTCCCCTTTGCAACGGGGCGGTGAGTTGCGCCACCAAGCTCTTGCTATTATACTTCTTAATGTCCTACCTAGGTTAAAAAAGAGAAAAAAACCGTTTGAACTCCCACAACCAAATTTTCTGAATCCCCATTGAGAACTTTGCTTTTGTACGTCTCCACTTTTGTCGTTTCCCAACTTTTCTTCGACCAATCTTCAACTCGCCTCTTCTAACCTCTATTGCGGACGTGTTAACTTTTTCCGTGCTCTCGCTGAGCCCAAGGGCTTCAAGGAGGCCAGTGGGGCCTAAATTGGTGCGTTGGTTGGTTTTGAACCCTGTCCCTTCAGCACAGCAGCCTGATGCGCTTAGAACTGCACGCATGTACAGTGACACGTACTCGGGCAAACCAGTTGGTCTAATTGTCGCTTCCGAAGCCTGTTCCTCAAACACGGCGGCATGATGCGCTGAAGGCAGCAAATCTATACACAGTGGCACAAACTAAATCAGAACGGCAAGTTGGGCCAGTTGGATGGGATTCGTGGTAAGGATTGTAACAGCGCACCCAAGACAAGGACAACAGTGCCGTGTCATCGTTTTATTTCTTCTGTTGTCCTTGTCATGGGTGCGCTGTTGCAAACCTTACCATAAAGGTTTGCAACAGATTAGCCGAGTACCTAAGGCGCTAGTATACTCGGCTCGAAATTGCGGGCTAATCTCCGGCTCTCTTACCATAAAGCTACATACAAAGCCACCCAAGTTGGTCCGATGGTCGATTTCGAACCCTGTTGCCTCAGTAAAGTAGCCTAATGCGCTAAGAGCAGCACACAAGTACACTTTTGCAAACCAGCAAAACCAGCAAAGTGCGTGGTGATCGGTAACGACATCGAAGGACCGGCCGTACAGGTATGGGCGCAATTTTGTGATGGCCCAGATGATCGCGACACATTCTTTTTCCGTGACGGAATAGTTCGCTTCAGCTTTCGTCAGAGTACGGCTTGCGTAAGCAACATATTCTTGGCAGCCGGGCTTGCGCTGGGCGAGCACAGCGCCAAGACCAACACCGCTAGCATCCGCATGGATTTCCGTGGGAGCAGTTGGATCGAAATGGCGCAGTATCGGTGGTGTTGTGAGCAGGCGACGTAGCGTCGCGAAGGCATCATCGCAAGTCGGGGACCACGCGGAAAGATTGGGGTCTCCCCGAAGAAGCTCTGTCAGTGGTGCCATAATCGAAGCGAAATTTCGTATAAAGCGGCGGAAGTACGAGCAGAGGCCAATGAAACTGCGCAAGTCTTTTAGAGATGTCGGCTTCGGGAATTCTTTAATAGCACGGAGCTTAGCGGCATCAGGGAGAACGCCGTCCTTCGACACGACATGTCCGAGAATTGTCAGCTTGCGTGCCCCAAAGTGACATTTTTTTAGATTTAGTTGGAGGCCAGCGTCACTGAGACAGTGTAAAACCTGCTCCAAGCGATGAAGGTGAGTAGGAAAATCTGGTGCGAACAGTACTACATCATCCAAATAATACAAGCACGTGTTCCACTTGAGACCTCGAAGAATAGTGTCCATCATCTGCTCAAAAGTCGCGGGCGCGTCGCAAAGTCCGAATGGCATCACACGAAATTCGTATAAGCCATCTGGTGTGATGAACGTAGTTTTAGGCTTATCTTCTGCAGCCGTAGGCATCTGCCAATAACCAGAGCGTAGATCGAGGGAGGAAAAGAACTCTGCACCTTGTAAGCTGTCGAGGGCGTCGTCGATCCGCGGCAATGGATAAACATCCTTTCGGGTTATTTTGTTTAGGCGACGGTAATCCACGCAAAAGCGGATCGAGCCATCCTTCTTTTTAACTAAAACAACTGGCGATGCCCATGAGCTGTCGGACAGTTCAATGACACCACACTTTAGCAGGTCACCTACTTGCTCATCAATGACGCGTCGTTCTGTCGATGAGACGCGGTAGGGTAGCTGCCGTAGCGGTGAGTGAGAACTGGTGTGAATATGATTGACATACAGTCGTCGTTCGGCCCAGAGAAGTGCTAGAATAGCAGCTTGGGCTTGTTGGTTTTCCATCCTGCTAGTAACAGCGCAAAATATAGACAAGGGACGAGAGAAGAAGACACCACAAGCGCTGACTTTCAACAACGTTTATTCTGAATGTTTATAAGAAGCCGTGTTTCTTTCAGAATAAACGTTGTTGAAAGTCAGCGCTTGTGGTGTCTTCTTCTCTCGTCCCTTGTCTATATTTTGCGCTGTTACTAGCAGGAGAGAAGTGCTATGGCTGTCTAAAGCAGGGCGAAATTTCTCGAGGAGACGGAGAAGGTCATGGCATTGCGTGGGGCTTAAGGCGTTCTCGATGACGCGGCTGAAAACGTCTTCAGGCGATGTGGCAGGTACGGGACTACAGTAGAGGGTGTTGACCCCTGACGATCCAACAGGAAGTTCCGACGTGGTAATGGTGTCGTAAGGCTCCACGGAGCCGAGAGATTCACCGCGAAGCAACGCAATCGGGAATGGGAAGTGGTTGTGTATAGGAAGGTGAGTAGCACCAGCTTGAAGGCTAAGTAACGCAGTTGGGAGTGGTGAGAGGTGGCGGTGAACGAAAGCAGTGGAAGGCGTGAAGAGTACGGTAGAGTCGGAGGCAACGGAACAGGATACAGGTGCCAGAACGGATGCGTGCGGAGGTATATGGATGTCGTGACTGAGGGACAACTTGGTGCAGGAAAGCGAAACGTGATCAGATATGGCATTGCCAAGCGAATAGAAGGCGACTTCTGCGCGGGAGCAATCAATAACAGCTTGGTGACGGGAGAGAAAGTCCCAACCTAAAATAATATCATGGGAACAGTGGGGAAGAACGACGAACTCGACTGTGTAGAGCACTCCTTGAATTTCAAGTCTGGCGGTGCACGCAGCCACCGGCTGGACGTGCTGTGCTGTGGCCGTGCGGAGTAAAGGACCGAAGAAAGGCGTCGTGACTTTTCGTATAGAGCGGCATAGTTTTTCGGCGATTACAGATATGGCGGCACCTGTGTCAATGAGGGCAAGCGCAGAGACTCCTTCAACAGCGACATCAATAACGTTGGGCGGCGAAAGAAGAGGGCTTGAGCGTTTTGACGATGACGCAGTTCTTGCCTCGGGAACTGCGCCACTTAGTTTTCCGTGTCAGCGGTAGAGGGGCGTCGACGCATCGGGGAGAGCGAGCGACGACGAGGTGAAGGAGAACGGCGGTCGGAAACTGGGCGAAGGCTTGGGCGGGGAAGGGGTAAATCGCGGTCTGGAGCGCAAGACGACGGATGGTCGTACGCGGCTGTGCGTGGGTCGTCACGTGGATGAAGTGGACGGCGGCGGCACAGGCGTGCGACGTGTCCGGGAATACCGCACGAATAGCAGATGGGCCGATTGTGCGGTGTGCGCCAGGGATTAATCACTCGATGGGCTGGAGGTCGTGGCGGCGTGGGGGTAAAAATAGGGCTAGGCATCGGAGGCGAAGCCCGGAAGGTCGGTGGTCGTGGTCGTGCGACGGCGTCGGCGTAAGTCAATGGGGCGGTGAGTTGAGGCGCCCGTTTCAGAGGAAGGACCTCGGACACTTGTTCTTCTATAACGTGTCGTAGGGTTGGGCTAAGGGACGAACTTGACTCCGGTGGGTTGGAGATCAGGGAGAGCTGGCGAACAACTTCTTCCCGGACGAATGCCTTGATTTGCGAGAGGAGGGTGGCATCTGGAAAAGGAGAGGTCAAGCCGGACAACGATTCCTGATGAGAAACAGGACGGCAGTTGAGGAGGCGTTGACGGCGGAGCTCGTCATAGCTTTGGCACAGTTCAATAACTTGTGCAACAGTAGAGGGGCTCTTGGAAATGAGCATCTGAAACGCGTGCTCGTCGATACCCTTCATGATATGCTTGATTTTATTGCCCTCAGTCATGGATGCATCGACGCGTTTACAGAGATCGATGACATCTTCGATGTAGCTCGTAAAGTTCTCACCAGGCTGCTGAGAGCGCGACTGCAGACGCTCTTCGGCACGAAGCTTTTGCACAGCAGGGCGGCCGAAGACCTCGCTGAACTTTGTCTTGAACACCGTCCAGCTTGGAACTTCGCTTTCGTAGTTCCGAAACCACAAGTGGGCAATGCCGGTGAGGTAGAAAGGGACGGTGGCCAATTTCGTGATGTCATCCCATTTGTTGTTCCGACTGACGCGTTCGTATGATGAGAGCCAGTCATCAACGTCGTGGTCGTCAGTGCCGCTAAAGATAGGAGGGTCCCGCTGGCGGAACGTGCCAGGGCATACGGTAGACTGGGGAGCAGGTGGTGGTAAGCTCGTGGCGCATTCGGTGGTCATGATGGCAGGGAGAGTCCGGCTGCGCAACTCCAGGATTGCAGGAGACCCAGCAAACGTCCACAAATTATGGCAAAGAAGTCCGACAAGGCTGTGGACGACACGAAGGACGCGGACAAGTAGACGCAACAGCGTAGGCTTAGCCAGTACAAAACCAGGAACAGCGTCTAGCCCGAGCCCCACTTCAGTAGCGCTGGCGATCCGGCTGCGGAGCTCGGCACGGCGCACTTCTTCTTCCTTACATTTGCTTTACCCCTCTTGATCAACTTGGAATGACCAGACCTAAAGTTCTATGGAGACTTCCTGGTCGATAGCACTAGAACAGAATACGTATCTGATGGTAGCACATATATAAATTCTAGAAATTGCTATTTATTATTCATTTGGAGCTAGGTTCTGAAAGTAAGACTTAGTCGCCATGGACGCACGACAGGAATCATTGTCGTCCGCAGGTAAATTAATAAAACGTGGCGTAGTCTCCTTGTGCTTGAAGAATGCTCTAAACAACAGTTTCACCCACTCATTACAGCAGAGTTTTGAAGCCCAGAAGGCGAGATTAGAGATTAATGTCGGCAGGGTACCCGGTCTCACTTTTGATGGCTGCGTCAGAATCCTTGTTTAGAAAGTACACAAATAAGGAAACCGTGGGAACCGCGGACTACAATGATTCTTCAACATCAAAAAAAGCTCGTAGTGATGCCGTATTTGCATGGCTTCTCTCACAATCTGAAGAGGGTGGCCACTATGAATGGCGTCACACATGTTTTCGGCGCCGAGCAAAGTGGTTAGGCTGTGCAAAAGCATCACAGGAGCGAAGAAAGATGCGACTAGTGGCTGTGGAAAAAAGCCCACCACATTTTTTCACAAAAATTGTGCATCTTCAGTTTTGTATCGCATACCTCTCTCATGCGGACTGTCCTATATCGGCCAGACAGGTCGTTGCATAATAGACCGCATGCATGAACGTCGCTATTTCCTACCTACAGGTACAGGAGGGAACTTGCAATTGCATTGCAAAAAGCACGCATGCCGACAAGTTTTTGATAGTGTATTTATAGTGGGGAGAGAGCGCAGCAAACTGGAAAGAGAAATTTGCGAAGCCCTCCACATGAAAAAGTTAGGCGCGCATACATGTGTGAGTGAACCTTCGGTTCATATCAATGATAAAGAACTGCAATTTCTAAATTTATCATGTTAATCCACGTGTTGTTGCCTTTGTCTGGAAGAGGTGTGACTACGCTTTTGTGTACGTGTAGAACTTTTGTTGATAATTCACTACAAACTTTGCTATTGTTCTTGGTTGTATGCGCATGCGTGGCGGAGATTTGTGGAATGTTTCCACAATAAACTTCAGTTGTAAGTCCAGCGTTGCCCTGTCTGTTTCTACTTGTTGTGCTCACGTCCTTACTTGCTGGAGACCATTATACTTTCACTATGCACCAACTGGCCCAGCAAACTACTTTGCTAAAAAGAGATGCTCCCTGTCGCCCAGTGCCTCACCGGCAACGGTACAGGTGACGACCCTTGTGACGAAGCTGCCACGGCGGGTGCTTTCCCAGCTTCCACGTTTCCGTGCACTGTCACCCTCCTCTGGCATGGCGGTTGCGTCACAGGTCACTTGTCACCTGATGTCCACTGCGCATCTTCACTGTCTTGGCCTGCCCCGATAGCGAGCCAGCTTAACGCCGGCGCTCCGAACAAAATCTTCAATGGGCATGGCCGCACGGCAGGAATGATGGCCTCACACTTAGTTTTGTTTATTCCACAGGTCAGTTGCCTTTCCATATCAAGACTAAAACCCAACGATCCATTTATAATCTTGATTATAAATGCCCAGAAGCAATGCTTCTGGGCATTTTTGTTCTTTGTTACTGCTTTTGTGCCGTGATGTTGAGAGTAATCCCGGTCCTCCGTGGGAACAGCAATGAGATACACTAACTGAAGTTCTAAAAACTTTACGCGATTTGAACAAAAGGTCGGAAAGAACGAAGGATAACCAAATAGCAATGCTGGACACTATTACAGAGCTAAAAACACATCAGGAAACGGTGGCAGATGCGATATCTGAAATTAAAGAAAGACTTGCGACCGTACAAATGCAGACCGGTAATATTGAAAAATGGCAGCATGAACTCGGTGACGTTCGGGAAGCGGTTGGCAGTATAGCAAAGGACGCTGCATTCCTACGCTCCCAACTGGACAATACGGAAGACCGCTTTCGTAGGGATAATCTACTTTTTTATACTTTAACGGACATCGCCACCGAGTCCGCTGTTCAATCGGATCAAAAAATACTGGACGTTCTAACTAACACCCTAAGTGTCAGCATTACTACTGGCAACATATCGCGCGCACATTGTATTGGTAGATTCACTCCGGGGAAGTCACGTCCATTGATAGTAAATTTTGCTGCCTATAAAACGGAAGAAGAAATATTATCGAACCTTTCCATGCTAAAAGAAATGAGTATCTTTGTTAGTGAAGATTTCAGTTCCGCTGCACGTCACGCCAGAAAAACCGTTATCGAATAAAGAAAAAGTCAGAATGTACCAGAAAAATTAATATATAACAAGCTACTAATTGGTACAAAATGCTATGGATACGAGGCCGCTGAACAAAATGTCTATGAAAGGAAGCCGTTAAGTAGTACCCCAGATGATGCCGCGGCGTCTGTTCTATGCTTAAGATCAAGCCGCAATGTTCCAACAGTGCGCACATAAGATAACACGAGGGGTAGGGACCTCGCTACCATAATACTGAAAAAAAAATGTGGGGGTTTACTTGCCAAAACCACTTTCTGTTTATGAGGCACACCGTAGTGGGGGACTCCGGAAATTTCGACCACCTGGGGTTCATTAACGTGCACCTAAATCTAAGTACACGGGTGTTTTCGCATTTCGCCCCCATCGAAATGCGGCCGCCGTGGCCGGGATTCGATCCCGCGACCTCGGGCTCAGCAGCCTAATACCATAGCCACTGAGCAACCACGGCGGGCCATAACATCGAGACTACCGGTTCTTTCTACTAAAGTTCGTAGCTTCTTGCCTAAAAAAGATTATTTCTGTAGCCTAATAAATGATTGTGATGCAGACATGATTGCATTAACCGAAAAGTGGTTGACGAGTAAAGTAGCAAACTCTGAGTTATTCCAATGTAATCAAAAGTATAATGTTTACCGTACTGATTGTGCTAGCACACTTGGCGGTTGTGTTTTAATTGCTGTTAATGAATGTGTTCACTGTTTCCCTGTATCCATACCATCTAACAATGGATGTGTATGGTGCTGCGTTTCTGTATATTTAAAAAAAAAGTTGCAATCTGTTTATGTTACCGACCACCATCATCAGCCCCGACGTTTTGCGATAGCATGTACATTTATTCATGTCAGATAAGTTTTCGCCTCCCCGGAGTGCCAATATTATTAATGGGCGATTTTAACTTTCCGAACATTTTCTGCTCTGGCACATGTTCTTTATTAAATACAACTTCCGCAGAATCGAAGCATTTTGTAGAGATATGTGCTGATTTCAAGTTGGTTCAGGTTGTTACTTCCCCTATACGTGTAACGAGCACCACATCATCTCTCTAGGTCTTGTTTTAACGTCATCAACAGATATCATATCTGAGGTTACACACTCACACGGCTTGAGCGATCACGTTGTCTCGCATTTTTTTTATTAACCCAGCAATTCTACCGTCCCAAAACAGCATTAAAACCATTCCTAATTATGAAAACGGCAACTTCACCGCTATCAACTACGAACTTGCTCTTTTTCTTGATAATTTCCA